>NW_006434373.1:565631-568651 GCF_000325575.1 Pteropus alecto
CTGAGTGTAGAGTTTATCCAGAAGATAATGGGAGCCATAGAAGGTTTTCAAGAAATAGGGATGTGTGTGATTTGATCATGTTTGTATTTTATTAAAAAGTGTTTCGCCAGGAGGATAGGGATTGGATTGGAGGGGGTTAGTATTTCAGTGCAAGTCGGAAGCTGTTTTAATAATTTAGGGAAGAAAAGGAAAGGGCTAGAACCAAAGATTGTAGGAATAAGGGAGATAAGAGGAGGGAGGGGTGAAGAAGAAAAGAAGAATAAAGGAAAGAAAGGATTCAGCAGTTCCTAGCTTGGGCGTCTGAGCAGATGGTGATGTTATTTACTAAAGTGGAGAATATAGAGAGAAGAGCAGATTTGTATGGGAAAACGATACAATAATGGGAGGGGGGGGGAGAAATAGAGGGATCATGTAATCATATAGTTGGTTGGAGATATGGACCTGAAGCTCAAAAGGGCCATTTCTGGAAATGTAGTTACTTTGAAATGGAGTGGAAACCATGATAGCCTTTGGGTTTCATCATTTATTCCATAAATTCAGAGGTTTCAGTGTAAAGGAAGGTAGTGTGCAAGATGCTGGGAGTTTGATGGTGAGCAAGACAGATGCAGATTTGGTATTCATGGAGCTGATGTCCTTGCAGGGGAGAAAGACACTAAACACAACTATTTTATTACAGTTTAGATAAGTGCTAGGGAGAGGCACAGGTTCCAGGAACCCATGTGATGGGGGTGGGTGAGTGGTGTCAGGTGCCAAGGCAGTGAAAGCTTAGCTAAAGTAATACCGCATGAGCTGAACTTTCAAGGAGTGGGGTGAGAGGAGCAGCCAGATATGTGCAGTACTCCAGGTGGAAAGAACAGAATAGGTGGTAGGAAATGGTATGTTCCAGGAATGTGAAGACCTGTCTGGCTACAGCACAGAGAACCAGGGAAAAGTGACACAGTAGGAGGCTGGTGAGAGAACTGGAACCAGATTGTAGTCTCCTAGGGCACAGGAAGAAAAGTGAGTCTTTGTCCTAATGGTAGTGGGAGCCGGTGAGGGGCTTTCAAACAATACAGAAATAGTCCAGAAAAAAAAAAAAAAAAGAGTGGAGGCATGAGGACAGAACTTTAGAGTGGGAAGAAAAGCCAAGAAGAAGATGAAGAAGGGATGGTCAGAGAAACAAAAAGACTAGAAGGGGTCATAGAAACCAAGGATGGGGACAGTCAGCAGTACAGCCAGAAGGCTCTCGATAACTCTAGCTCAGGTTGATAACTCTAGTGCAGGTGCACTGCCCAGGCAGGATGAGCCCACTTCAACAGGCAGAGACCACTCTCTCCAGCTGTTAAGGGGAAGGGCTAGGTGGACAGGAGCTTAACTTACAGAAAAAGACTGTGCAACCACTGCAGAGGTTGAAGATCCAAGAGTGTGAAAGGAGACACTTGAATTTAACACCACCTGCAGCCTGCTGTATATGGAAACGAAGTCAAAGTGACCAAGTTTATGTAACTATTTTGATCAATATAGTTGCCTGGCAGCCCCTTGTAAGTTGATCCTAAGAGAAGATTTTGTTGTATTAAGTGGAAGGGCATTGTAAAAATAACTTTTTTTAAAAAAAAAATTTTATGTGTAGTCAGTCTCGGTGCCCAGATTATATAAGTGATTTTTCACAAGGTCACAGTGAAAATATTTGAGACTTTTTCCATAGGTTAGAGATTTTTATTTGATATTTCTACTGGATTATCTAAATTTTTATTTCAAGAAGTTTGTGCATTTTAACAGAGTAAAACAATGAAACATAGAAATTCCACTCCCCTTAAAAAGTGCCATTAATAATTTTATTCTCTTGACGTGGTCTCAGTGAAGGTCATCAGAGCTGAAAGGGTTATGGACCTGTATTAATTTTACATGAATTTCATCCTGTCGAAATAGGTCAATGTTTTCTTCTTTCCTCTATAATTTTTTAGTTTATGAGGCTTTTTCTTTTAGACAGCTTTAGGCCAGTTCTCCTTTTTGCAAATTGCAACTTACAGCTTGCAAATTGCATATATCGTCTTTAGACTTAGCTTAATGATTATTATTTCAATGACTTATTTTATGGAGAAACTTGTAAATTGTTTCAACAGTCCCCTCCCTTTTGATTCTGGCCAGAAACTTGTTATGGGCTAAGCTTAGACACATGGCTCCTGTTGCTCATTCAGAATCAGCACTTTGCTACCACTTTGTGGCTCAAAGTTTTAGGATGTCTTATGACATATCAGGCGCTTGGAATATATCCGAGAGGGATCTGATTTGTTTCTCTATCTGCACTCTCCCCATTTTGTAACTTAACATAGTACCAATTCAAACCACTTGTGTGGCCTAGATCTAAATACTCCTGCACCTTCTCTTCCAGAGTTTTCAGAAAGTATTCTTCTTTACACTGTTAATGTAACTATTTTGTCACATTTTAGGAAAGGCTTCAGGAGGTGATTATAAAAGTACCTCAAGATCAGGCATTATCATGTCTTCCAGAGGTCTGTCAACACTTACTTGGTGTCCATCTATCAGTTGTATAAAGCTGGTTAAATAATTCAGTTACTTCACAGTGTATTACCTTGTCAATTCATCTTAGAGGTTCTAAAGGTGCTATGTTGAATTTTTTTTTGCATAAAATCTGTATAACATAAAATTAACTATTAAAAAAATGTACAATTCAGTTGTGTTTGGTATATTAACAACATTGCGCTACCACCACCTCTATCTAGTTCCAAAACATTTTCATTACCCCAAAAAAGACCCCACAACCATTAATACTCACTCCCCATTCCTCCCTCACCCCCGCCCCTGGCAACCAGCATTCTGCTTCTGTCTCTATGGACTTGCCTCTTCTGGATATTTCATATAAATGGAATCATACAATATGTGACCTTTTGTGACTGACTTCTTTCATTCAGCATGTTTATAAGATTCACCCACATTGTAGCATCAGTACTTTATTCATCTTTATGGCTGAATTTCATTGCATGTATATACCAAATTTTGTTTCACAACTATGACAAAAT
>NW_006434373.1:569024-618275 GCF_000325575.1 Pteropus alecto
AGAGTGGAGGCATGAGGACAGAACTTTAGAGTGGGAAGAAAAGCCAAGAAGAAGATGAAGAAGGGATGGTCAGAGAAACAAAAAGACTAGAAGGGGTCATAGAAACCAAGGATGGGGACAGTCAGCAGTACAGCCAGAAGGCTCTCGATAACTCTAGCTCAGGTTGATAACTCTAGTGCAGGTGCACTGCCCAGGCAGGATGAGCCCACTTCAACAGGCAGAGACCACTCTCTCCAGCTGTTAAGGGGAAGGGCTAGGTGGACAGGAGCTTAACTTACAGAAAAAGACTGTGCAACCACTGCAGAGGTTGAAGATCCAAGAGTGTGAAAGGAGACACTTGAATTTAACACCACCTGCAGCCTGCTGTATATGGAAACGAAGTCAAAGTGACCAAGTTTATGTAACTATTTTGATCAATATAGTTGCCTGGCAGCCCCTTGTAAGTTGATCCTAAGAGAAGATTTTGTTGTATTAAGTGGAAGGGCATTGTAAAAATAACTTTTTTTAAAAAAAAAATTTTATGTGTAGTCAGTCTCGGTGCCCAGATTATATAAGTGATTTTTCACAAGGTCACAGTGAAAATATTTGAGACTTTTTCCATAGGTTAGAGATTTTTATTTGATATTTCTACTGGATTATCTAAATTTTTATTTCAAGAAGTTTGTGCATTTTAACAGAGTAAAACAATGAAACATAGAAATTCCACTCCCCTTAAAAAGTGCCATTAATAATTTTATTCTCTTGACGTGGTCTCAGTGAAGGTCATCAGAGCTGAAAGGGTTATGGACCTGTATTAATTTTACATGAATTTCATCCTGTCGAAATAGGTCAATGTTTTCTTCTTTCCTCTATAATTTTTTAGTTTATGAGGCTTTTTCTTTTAGAGAGCTTTAGGCCAGTTCTCCTTTTTGCAAATTGCAACTTACAGCTTGCAAATTGCATATATCGTCTTTAGACTTAGCTTAATGATTATTATTTCAATGACTTATTTTATGGAGAAACTTGTAAATTGTTTCAACAGTCCCCTCCCTTTTGATTCTGGCCAGAAACTTGTTATGGGCTAAGCTTAGACACATGGCTCCTGTTGCTCATTCAGAATCAGCACTTTGCTACCACTTTGTGGCTCAAAGTTTTAGGATGTCTTATGACATATCAGGCGCTTGGAATATATCCGAGAGGGATCTGATTTGTTTCTCTATCTGCACTCTCCCCATTTTGTAACTTAACATAGTACCAATTCAAACCACTTGTGTGGCCTAGATCTAAATACTCCTGCACCTTCTCTTCCAGAGTTTTCAGAAAGTATTCTTCTTTACACTGTTAATGTAACTATTTTGTCACATTTTAGGAAAGGCTTCAGGAGGTGATTATAAAAGTACCTCAAGATCAGGCATTATCATGTCTTCCAGGGGTCTGTCAACACTTACTTGGTGTCCATCTATCAGTTGTATAAAGCTGGTTAAATAATTCAGTTACTTCACAGTGTATTACCTTGTCAATTCATCTTAGAGGTTCTAAAGGTGCTATGTTGAATTTTTTTTTGCATAAAATCTGTATAACATAAAATTAACTATTAAAAAAATGTACAATTCAGTTGTGTTTGGTATATTAACAACATTGCGCTACCACCACCTCTATCTAGTTCCAAAACATTTTCATTACCCCAAAAAAGACCCCGCAACCATTAATACTCACTCCCCATTCCTCTCCCTCACCCGCCCCTGGCAACCAGCATTCTGCTTCTGTCTCTATGGACTTGCCTCTTCTGGATATTTCATATAAATGGAATCATACAATATGTGACCTTTTGTGACTGACTTCTTTCATTCAGCATGTTTATAAGATTCACCCACATTGTAGCATCAGTACTTTATTCATCTTTATGGCTGAATTTCATTGCATGTATATACCAAATTTTGTTTCACAATTATGACAAAATTTTAAAATCTAGCATTGATGGCAATTCCCATAATGAAGATATCATGGTAATTCCTAATGGTGTACCATTTTGGGGCTGAACATCTGTCTATATCCTAAGGTTTCTGAGATAACCCTTGGCTTTGCCCACCCTCCCTTAAGGAGGCTATCAACTTTATAAAAAGATGCCAGCTTTATTTTTGTCAGCTTACTCTTGAGACCTATGAGATCTGCCCTAATTTAGCTAAATTTGACCTCAGAGAATATACCTTGAACCCTTTCTCTAGTTCCTTTCAAAGGCTCAATTTCAGGAAATAAAGTGTAAAAATATATTCCATGTATTTTCCTAGAATCTAGATCAGGATTATATACTACAGACCAAAGACTAGATTCCTGTGTTTGTAAATAAAGTTTTATTGGTGCACAGCATGTCCACTAATTTGCAAATTTCCTATGGCTGCTTTTCTGCAATGGCAGAGTAGCCCCAGTAGAGACCAGTGACTCCTGATCTAGCTTATTGGTTTAAAGTCTGAGTTCCACTTTCCCCTACCCTCCAAGGAACCAACAGATGGGCTTAAACATTCTGTGAAAACCCTGAAATTTTATGCAAAACCACATACACAGGTGTGTACCATATATGTTTTCCTGGAGAGAGGATCCGTAAACTTTTATCAGATTCCAAAGGGACCCAAGACCCCAAATGATCATCATTGTTCTAAGTAGCCAAGATGTTAATTTTCTGTTACCCTAGATCAGCAGTTCTCAAACTTTATAGTCCCAGGTCCCCTATGCACTTTAAAAAATTATTGGGACCCCCCAAAAAGCTTTTGCTTATGTGGGTTATAGCCATCATATGTACCACATTAGAAATTAAATTGGAAAGCTTAAAAATATTGGCATACTTAAAAAAAACAATAGACCCATTTACATGACATTTTTGCAAATATCTTTAATGTCTGGCTTAATAAAAGGTTCTCATGTCTTCCGCATTCAGTCTGTTGTGATATCAAAAGCGGTATAGCCTCTGGAAGCCTCTGCTGTACACCAATGAGAGTGAGAAACTCAGAGAGTGGCTTATGAAGATAGTTTTGTTATCACGGACCCTCTGAATGGTTTTAGGACACTAGGGCCCCCAGACCATACCTGGAAAACAGTGTATTTGGACTGCATTATTGTATTCCCTTGCTGAATTGTACTCTGCTATCTTGGCATCAGCATCCATTGAGGGATGCCTTAAGAAAAAACTCTGGAAGCTTCCTCTGCTGTTTATTGTTGGCATTTTGGGGAGGAGTTGGTCTGGTACAAAGGGGACACTGCTCATTGCCCTTTTATGAACAGCCACAGGAGACACTTCCTTCAGGTTTCAGTGCCAGGAAGAGCTGTGCCACTTCTGGGCCACTGGTAGGTTTTAAATCTTATAAAAACAGATTTTCTTAACTAATCCCATTTTATTTTTTGCTTTGGCAACTCAAAGCCTAATTTTCAGCTCACTTTCAGCTCTTGTATATGCTATGCATGTCTGTATCATATCCCTGGCTTTCTTATTTTCCTCTTTTTCCTCCTCTCAGTTTCTTCATTTATATCTTGTTTTCCATTTACATATTTTTGTAAGTTATAATTCTGTGTTTCTGCAAACTGTCTCTTTTTTTTAACAAGATCGAGTATAAATTCTTTTAAGTAAAACTTTTTCACTTATGTGCAAAGCATTAGCATCTCATAAATTATAGAGTCTGTTTTAATTTACAGAAATTAGTGAATCACTTTTATTTCTGGTGTCATTTTCATCAGGTTACTTTAGATAAATAGAAACTTAACCATCCTAAATCTGGATGTATTAGGATGTTATTTTGTTTCATTATATACTATATATAGTACAGTTACTTGGCAGTTTTGTTATTTACTATCTACTCACAGCCTCTGCCCTATTTTTCTATTTTATTTCTGTCTCATGTACACAGATATTCTTGTTATTAGTATCATCATTTAGTCATTAATAGGCTTTTTGTGCCTGCTTTGGAATTTTCATAAATTATTTTTAACGCTTTTTAATTCTGTGTATATGTTTACATCAATGTGTTTCTGCTGATTTTAAACTGGGAAAAACTTAAAACAATGATATTTCCCAATTGGGAAGCCCTCCTCTTGTTCCTTAGAGCCTGAAATTAACTGAAGCCAAAGAAGACCCTGCAGATGGTCAGTGGTGATGTGGTCAGGCCTTGGGTCACACATCCGGCCTCATTTCATCAGGAGGCTGCATGTGTGTTATAAAAAAGAATTTTACTGAAACTTAGAGAAAACATAATATGTACTTAATGCAAATTGAACTAGGTGGAGATCAAATTGTATTTTATATAAAATATTAATTATGATTTTTTGAAGACTAGATTTTGCATATTTGTTACTATATAGATGCTGTTGTTTCAATTTTCAGAAGACTGTGCAGCCTTTTTAACTGATGAAGAACAAGGCTTTGTCTTCCTGTAATTCTGAAGTGAAGTTGAGTCACCCAACAAGAAAAAACTATGTCCAGTTAAAATATAGGCATTAGTAATAGAATGCTGAAACAAACCTCTGGATTGGCTTCATTGGCTTTCCTGCTTCTTTTGCATCCCAAAGCATAAGCTTAAATCATCTCAGAAGGACAAGGTCCGCCAGTTTATGGCATTTACTCAGGCTGGTGAAAGAACTGCCATCTACTGCTTAACACAGAATGAGTGGAAACTAGACGTGGCCACTGACAACTTCTTTCAAAACCCAGACTCATTCCACAAGGAATCCATGAGAAACGCAGTGGACAAGAAGAAGCTGGAGCAGCTGTATAACAGGTACAAAGGTAAGGGGCGACAACAAGGGCAGACAGAGAGAACTCATTTTTATCTCTAGGGAACAGAACGAATGTTATATTTCTTGAATTTCTGATGCCATTTTCCAAAGGCCTCAAATATACTGTTCCTACTCTTCCTGCAAAATCCAATCAGTTTAAATGGAACTGTGATTGTTAATCTGTATCGGTTGCGGGTAGGATGAGAAGAGAGGAGTCTAAAGATTAATTGGTAGTGTGCTCTCCCTCACTTGTTCTGGGCAGAATCTGATGAGTTGACCACCAGTGGCAGGGCAGCCATCAATGGCATAGGGTCGTGGCCAGGTGGCTACACTTGTGAATACAGTGTTTTTTTCCCAAACAATTCCATCTAGGCTAGAATATTTGTGGTGAGAAAGTTGTTTAAGAACAATACCAAGTCATAAAAATAATTTGGTCTTGAGGGTTAAAGTCATCCTTCTCTTAACAGCATAGTAGTGTTGTGACCTGAAATAACTTTCGCTGTTGCATAAGCTTTGGGGGAAAGCTCTTAGCGAAGAAACCTTGGTGTTGGAGATTGGGAAAGTTGTTATTTTTATTGAAATCAGTACCTAAAATGGAGCCTCCCTATCAAAATACAGTCATAGTGCAAAAATAAGCCTGTATAATGAATATATACAAATCCAAATCACTCAGCAGGCTTTATAATTTCATATCAAATGTCAAATCTGTGCTGTAATGGGAGAGGTGACAATGATTCAAGAGTTGATTTATTTTTTCTTTCTAGCAGTTTCTAAGGTTAATCCTTATATTTCCAAAACTTAAAAAAAATCAACCCTTATTTAAACATATTAACCCAAACAGAATAACTCCCTTGGTTTTAAACTTGGCTTTAAATTCTTATTTATGTTCATTTTTTACTTTTGAGAATACCGTGTGTATATTTTGATCTATTTAGATCTGGAAAATGAATTGAAAATTGCATTCTTTTTTTTTTTTTTTTTAATCTTGATCCAAAAACATTCTGTGGTTAAAAAAAGACTTGTAGTTCTCGAAAAAATGAACTTTGTTTTAAATTAAGCTTTAGTACACTTTAAATTTGTTTGGCTTAGTTAATTGTTGACCTAATTTTATAAGTTAGATGCTATGCAGATATTTTAAATTCTTCAAATATGTGTAACTGCCTTAGAAAAAATACTTTCATGTAAGTGAAAATTGTCATTTTTCTTTAGTCTAAACTCTATCCCTTCATCATTTAATATTATCTATGCAATTCTAGTCATTTAAAATAGATATAAGGTACAATCATCTTGGGTTCAAAAAGTACATATATAGTTCAAAGACTTCACAAATACAATATTGGTTATTACATTAATTTATACAAATGATTGAATACTTCCAAAATTACTTTAAAATAGTATTATTGTATATGAAATTTATCAAGATGACTTATTAGGTGAGAGCATTGTAGACCAATTTTTCTATTATCCTGAAGATCTATAACATTAAGAGCACAGAATTGAATAGGAAGACAAGTGAGAGTGTTTTACAGAACCTTTGTCCTGTAAACCCATGGCTACAGTTGTCCTCTTACTAATACTTTTGAAATAGTATTAGTAGAATAGAGTTGGAAGGGTATTTGTGGTTTCATTCATTTAACTGTCAATTTTTCTTTGTTGTATGTGTGTGTGTGTGTGTGTGTATGTGTGTATATGCACGTAACATGTATATATATAATAGTTTGTAATACTTAAATGACTAAAGTTAAATCTTCTATGACAAAAAAAGTTATCATACTTAATCTTTATTCGACCAAAGGAGCTACAAGTTTTCTGTTTGCATCATCCAAACCAAGTTAATACATACGTTATGATAATATATTATTACAATGCACAAAACCTTTTTGAAATTACTAGGTCTAGTTTGGTGAGGTCTTGCTGGAGTTCTTTTAATAGATTTTCTGTTTGATTTTCTGATGGCGAAATGCTAAGTTTCTTTATATTTAAACCGGAAATGGAGGGAGAAGCCTGAATTTCTAAGCTGTTAAATGTGGATGCATAAACTAAATGATTTTGAAAATAAGTATTGTATAGTAGCATTAGAACTATAGCAAATGACTTCACTTTTAAAAGAAAAACATCAATCTTTTGCTTTGGTGGGGTTGTGATAGAAACTTAAAATATTATAACTACTTTACCAAGGAAGTATTTTTTGTAAAAATTTGCCTTTGGGCAAACTAAAATTTTGTAAACTTGAATTTTATTTTACTTTAGGGAAATTAAATTTTTTTTTAATGACGAAGTCTTCTCAAAGAAGTTTCAGTGATTTTTTTCTGCAAAAGCCCAGAAACCTAGAAATAGGAGTATTTTCTGGATAAATGATTATTTTGTCTTTCACATAGAGTAGAAAATTGCAGTCTATTGATTGACGTATTTGAAACACTCTTGCTAGAATTATGTAGTAGGTGTATGATTCTAACAACCCATTTTAGTAATACTTTCCAAAATAGTGTAACTTCTTTTTCCCTTGATTTTTACTATAGACCCACAAGATGAAAATAAAATTGGAATTGATGGGATTCAGCAGTTTTGTGATGATTTAAGCCTAGATCCTACTAGTATCAGCGTTTTGGTTATAGCATGGAAATTCAGGGCAGCAACTCAATGTGAATTTAGCAAAAAGGAATTTGTAGATGGCATGACGGAGCTTGGGTAAGTAAATTGATCTCAATTTAAAGTTTAAAATTTAAGTTTAAATTTTTTCAGAAAGGAAGATACTTTCAACAATTATTTTTCAGCAAACAATATTAATTTCATATCAATATAAATTCTTTGTGTACCTTGTAAATTTCCTATCTACATGCACTATATTAAACCTTTAAGCCTTTGTTTTCTCTTTAAATTCCAGTTAAAGTTTTGTTTAATAATTTTATTCATATTAATACTTTTTGTAACTTATTTTTTACTTTTTAATTTTTTTTCCCAGTTTTGAATTGACAGTAAATATCAGGGTGTTTTTGTTTTCAGCCATTCTGTTTAGTTTATAATACTGTATACTAAATGTGTAATTTAATATGTTACTATATTAAACATTAATAAAATGTGATTTTGATTTTTGCTTATAATACTTCACTGTTCTATCTATATGGTTAGAATAAAAGCTTCATTAATAATGGGATGTTTCTCACTTGTCAGATAAGTCAGAGAAGTCAATAAAAGCACGTAACATAAATGTCTTTTAATCATTAAGCTTACTGAACTATTTCATGAGGTCATGTAAAAGCCAACTTGCTTGACTTGCTGATATTCTGATATTTCAGTGTTGACAACTTAAACTAGCTTATTTTTAGCTCTGAAGGAGCTTGACAGCCTTAGGTAAACATGTTCTTAAGGCATGTGCTTACAGCATTCCGGGTAAAAAATAGAACATTTGTTGTTTCCACTAAACCGATGAATCTGTTATATTTGTCAGCCTTGTCTAGACCCACAAGATGAAAATAAAATTGGAATTGATGGTATTCAGTTTCTACAAGACTTCCTTTATTTCTAGTGATATCTTACCATATTCCTTGCGCTTGTATGAAACCAACCAAACAAAATTGAGCGTTACTGTGATGAAATAACATATTTCTTCAGGTTCTTTGCACCTAGGAAAGCCTAGATGAATTACCAGTAGTTTTAGAATGGAAAATAACCTAATAAAGCAGCATTCCATTGGCATTATACTATATATTATCCCATCTGTTAAAATCTCCCCAAAATAAGACATTTTGAAAACAAGTGCTTCTTATAGAAACACTGGCATTTCTTAGGCATTGTCTAGAAATATGCTGTCCAAGAAAATTTGCAGAATTTCTGTCTATTATCTTATCGTCATAACTTAAACATACTTTAAATATTTTCAGTATGAATCGTCCCAAAATGTGTTACATAAGTTCATGCTCTCTTCTATGGAGTATATAGAATGTAATTTAAGATTACAAGTTAATGATGGTTAATGGTACTGCTCTCCACATCTCACAGGGTAGTTAAAGGTGAAAGCATTTTATGAATATTAGAGTGCTATATACTAAATGAAAATATTATTACTATATTAGTAAAGTATACTGTAGAGATAACCTCAGTGCTTTTAGGAATGTAAAGGACTATTGGCCTCTAGTACTAAATAGCACTAAACTTGAAAACATACTTTGGCTTTTGTGTCTGCTCAATTATATTTTTTAACACTATTTTTCTGGCCGTTAACTGTTGACTGTGGTTAGAGTATCTGCCTTTACAGTTAATCCCACATCCATTCATTGGAGGCTTGAGGATTCTTAAGTAGACTGAATAAACTTTATGAAATACCTTGACATCTTTGTAAAAACAAACAAACAAAAATGATTGTATGTGTGGCTCTATTTCTGGATTCTCTATTATATCCCATGGATCTAATACCACATAATCTTGATTTTGGAGCTTCAAGCTTTGAGTTTGGTCAATCTGCAGGGCACAAGGTCAGCAAACAAAAATTGATATTTCAAAACACTGAATGCAACAATGCAACAAAACAAAGTGAATTTAAAATATATGTCATTTTCAGTAGGATCAAAAATACAAAACACCTAAAATAAATCTAATTAAAGATGTGTGCTACCTCCACAGAGAAAACAACTCACTGAAAGACAGGAGACCTGACTAGTGGGAGAAATATATCTCATTCATACGTTGGAACATTTAGTGTTTTATCCCTAAATTTATCTGTACATTTAATGTAGTCTCAGTGAAAACCCCAATAAGTAATAGATTTATGTATGTGTAATTTGACAAGCAGATTTTAAATTTAAATGAATATGCACAGTCAAGAATAGCCAACAATTCTTAAAGAAAAAAAGAATGAGAGGGAAGATGTTCTCTACCAGATAATTAGGACTTTTCAAGCTACAGTCACTAAGACTACACAGTATTGAGTACCGGAATAGATAAACAGACCAGTGGAACAGAATGGAGGGCCCAGAAACAAATCTGTATATATAGGTATGTTTGATTTATGGCAGAAGTAGCACTTTAGAGAAGTAGAGAAAGGACTTCTTTTTAGTAAATGGTCCTGGGAGAATTGGCTAGTTATATGGGGAAAAAAAATTCATCTTGATCCCTGCCACACACCTACATAAAAATGAATTCCAAGTGGATTATAGATCCCCAGTCTTTTAGAGGCTAAAAACAGAAGTCTCTAGAAGACAATGTAGGAGAATATCTTTACGGTTATGTAGTAGGAAAAGTTTTAAAACATCACACACACAAAAAAAACCCACTATAAAGAAGATTGATAGTAGTAGTACTATACTAAAAATAACTACCAAGAAATACCATCAAGGAAATGAAAAGGCAGTCCATATTCTGAAGTACTTTAAAAATATTTCACTGATTATGTGATGAACACACAATGCAATTTATGTGACATATTGTTGAAATGTACACTAGAAACTTATTTGATTAGGTCACCCCCAATAATTTTGTTAAAATACATTACAGTAAAAAAAATACTACACTGACAAAAGACCTATATTCTTTATATATAAAAAATTCCTATAAAACAATTAGAATAAGATAACCTAATGGAAAATAGGCAAGAGACTTGAACAGGCACCTCACGAAAGAGGATTTCCAAATGGCCAGTGAAAATACGAGAATGTGCTCAATCGTATTTATTGGAGGAGTGCAGATTAAAACAATGAAATAGAACCTCACTACTCACTCTCTAGAATGGCTAAAATAAGACAGTCACAAATATTAGTGAAAATGTGAGGCAACAGGAACACTAGTATACTGCTGGTGGGAGTGTGAAGTGAGACAATCACTGGAAAACTATTTGACCTTGCTTATGAACTTGAAAATGCTCAGACTCTGTGACCCAGTTGTTCCACTCTTAGGTATGCCTACCATAACTCATTCATGTTTTTGCTTGGATATATGTATAGAAACATGTTGAACAACATTCTTTATAACCAGAAAACTAAAAAAAGTCAAAATATTTATTAACAGTAAATATATAAATTATAAAATATGAATATAATGGAATGGTATATGAGAATGAAAATAAACCAACCAGAGCGACACATGTCAGCATGAATGAGTCTCACGGATATAATGTTGGCAGAGAAAGCCAGACACAAAATAATATACACCATGAGTTCTCATTTTTTATAAAGTTTAGAAACATATCCAACTAATACTGTCGAGGAATGCTTGTTGGGGTGATGGTAGGCAAAAAGAAGAGCAAGGAAGCGACCACATGGAGGAAGGGGGCTGTGATGGGGAAGAGCATGTGGCTGCTCCCCAGGCGCTGCTGCCTGCCCATTCTTGATGTGGGCGGGCTGCACTCGGGAGCACCCATGACATTCCCTGAAGCTGTGCATTTGTGCTTCTGAGTGTGTTCATGGACTTCGTGGTGCTTCTAGCTGCTCCAGGACTTTCCGTTGTCTTTCCTCAGCCCTGCTCTACTTGGATAAATGAAGTGCCACTTTTGTTCTCTTCCTTGCTGTGCAGTCAAAATAAAAGTGACAAAATTTATGTTTCTCTATTCTATATACTGCTTTAAAGACTATTTAATATTCTTAAAGGTTACTGACTTTGGAGGACAATCCGATTTTAAAACAATAGAGTTGTGTTTTATCATACTTAGATGTTTTAAATCTAACCTGCTGTAACGAAGAAACCCCTAGATACAATAGCTTTAGGGCTACAGGTTTATTTTCCTATTGTAGGACAGTACAGGGGTAGCAGTGGTAGGGGCTGGCAGTGTGTGACTCAGTTCTTTGAGGTCTTGTCACTGTCATCTCAGGGCATTTGCCTCTATGTGGTCAAAACCACAGAGTTAAATCATGTCCATATTCCAACTCACACAGAGGAGGGCAAGCAATTTTGGTTTTCAATTTTTTTCTTTTAATGACAGCTTTATTAAGAGGTAATTCACATGCCATACAATTCACTTGTTTATAAGTGTACAAATTAGTGGTTTTAGTGTATTCACAAAGCTGTGTGGCCATCACCACAATCAATTTTAGACTATTTTGAGTCCTTTTAGCTAGAGAAAGGAGCCCACCAGAGTTCCACCCTTAGACCCGAGTCTCAGGCTGCACCAAATTGCAGTGAAGCTGCCCAGATTGGTGAGGCATGTCTGCCACCCGTAACAAAGCACTCTTTCTGTCTCTTGGCACAGGTGTGACAGTATAGAAAAGCTGAAAGCTCTTCTGCCAAGATTGGAGCAAGAACTTAAGGACACAGTAAAGTTTAAGGATTTTTATCAGTTTACTTTTACTTTTGCCAAGAACCCTGGGCAAAAAGGTTTAGGTGAGTATAAAATTCAGACTTGTAAAAGGCCACATTACGATGAGATTATAAGTAGACAAGACCAATAGGATTTCAATCCTGCCTGATATAATGTTGTTGTTATTCTTTGCGTTTCTTTTTCTTTTCACTAATTTGCTCTACATGCAGACAGACCAGTTTGTACTTGAACACCTCAACCAATATCACTCACATTCTAGGTTTAAATTTTAAAATGTAAGCTAATTTAAATTTTAAAATGTAAGCTAATTAGCAAGTGCTCTGTGTTTTCTCATATTGCTGTCTAACTCACTAGTGAGTTAGAGAAGTCAGCAATTAATGTTGACAGTTGGTGTGTTTGTACTGCCTAGATGCGTGATCCCACCCATGGTTTTGCTAGGATTGGCCAGGTGACATTAACCCTGTCCCAGTCTGGAGACTTAAAGTTAACTTAGTCGAAACCAGTTCTGATGTGAACTGGATTATATTTCAGTCCAGCATACCTCATTTTATTGGGCTTTCGCAAATAGTGTGTTTTCATCAACATCAGGGCAAGACCCTCCACCAGCAAAAAGATTAGTACTCGCTGAAGGCTCAGATGATGGTTAGCATTTTTTAGCAATAAATTATTTTTAACTTAAGGTATGTACCTTTTTTTTTTTTACATAACGCTGTTGCACACTTAATAAACTACAGTAGAGTGTAAACATGTATTTATATGCTCTGGAAAACCAAAAATTTGTGTGACTCCCTTTATCATGATATTTACTTTATTTCGGTGGTCTGGACTGTACTTCTTTCAGAGTTGTATGATTTTGTTATATAACTTGTGTATTACTATATATGGTACATTGAGAAAAATTTTAACTTAAATATTTATTTTGAGTTTTTGGTTTATTTGAGAGTTTTATTCTGCTTAGTTTAATTTGTTCTGCCCTAAGTACTACATAGTTTATTTTTATTTTATCTCTTTGTAAAAATCAACCTGTATTGACCTACATTTTGTTGCCTAATATAATAGAATTATGTGTAGTTCATTAAAATTTCTTACATGTTTAGAGAGGGGAATTACATGGTCTTCTAAATAGGAATTAAACAAGTATATTAGAAAGTATGTTTGAAGAAAATTTCTTATGAATAAAAGCAATATTATAAGATGACCAAAATTAGGTAGGAAATCTGAAAAGGCCTTGAAAACTCATAGATAGAAAATTCCACTGCAAGCATTTGGCTTCAGGTCCTGATTTTACTTGTGCATGTTTGCAGGTATGTGTGTGCAGTAAACATTCTTATCCCTTTTGTCTTTCTGACATTCTTCCTTTCCTTCTCCTATCAACAGATCACAGGTGCAGATTGAGGCAGCGGGCACTTCTGTCTTAAATCAGGGAGGTGGACAGTAGGCATTTCTGTCTCAGATCAGGGAGATGGGCAGCTGCCTTTTCTTAGCACTCTTTGCCATAGCGGCGATTATTTTCTTTTTCTTTGTTTTTCTCTGGTATTGTGGTTCATTTTTACTCATGGTGCATTGCACTGTGATGAGTCTCCTGTCAGATTCCCTCTCTCTCTAGGCTGATCCACCATGCAAACAGGTTTCTTGCCTTGTATGCCACCTCACAGATCATACACCTCAGACCTGCCACCTCAGGAGCTGAAAAAGACCTCTGCCACAGGGTCCTGCTCAGGAATTTACTGGAATGGATTTGCTCAAAACTACGAAAGGTACAAGTGGGACAGCCACTGGAAAAATGTGGATGTATTTTTTCCTGTTGAAAGAAGCCAGTGGGCAAATAGAGGTCGTCAGTTGTATAAAGGTACAACAGCGAGGAGTTTCCGATGTCAGAGGGCTTTGCACATTCCCTACCTCGTCATGAGTTAGAGAGCCGAGGTCATGAAAAACATTTGTGGGACCCCACAGGAAGAGGTGATTCTGACACATTTGTTTGTCAAGAAAATGATGGCTTTCCTGTTTGGCCTGACATCAATGAAGAATCCTTTTTCTTAACCAAATGCAAAGACTAAAAGGAAAGGAGAGTCCATGACAGCACCAGGTCAACGTTTGAGCATGATCAGCGAGAAGAAGAAGCAGAAGCTGGATTTGGTCTGTTCTCATCCCCTCCCAGAGACCAACACATGGTCAGCCGACGGAGATAAGGGGACACGGGGCACTGCAGGTATAGCCCTGGTTTGCCCCTGGGCTCTCCGTGAGGCTTGTCAGGGCATTGCCTGAAGAAGGACTTGCCAGGCGCTTCCAGATGGACCATAAGGAGGAGAGACCAAGGCAGTGACACCAGGGCCCTGGTTAAGTTAGAATTTCAGATGATTCCAGTTGTGCTCATGCAGAGTGGAGAGTTGAACTCACAGTATTGTGCTCATGAGAAAATTTAAATACTTGGCATACTTTAAAAAAGTAATCCTTACAGTGCTACTCATCAGTGAGGGATAAAATTGGAGTGGAATAATAATAGCCTGTCACCCCAGCACTGCTGCCCTCAGCCTTGGACACACTAGTCTCCCATAGAAGACATAGAGTCTTCTCTGCCACTCAGATATCCAAATGCAAGACTGGTCTCGACAGTCGGTGTGGCTTTTGTTTGTGGGTGGCCACTTTTATCTTTCACCTTTTACTGGAAAGAAAGGTGAAAGTAAGCACATATATGGAAGCCAGGTGCCTTCATCTGATTCACACATGGCCTTACCCCCGTTTTATAAATAGGGAAACTGAGGCTGAAGTATAGAATAACATATCGAGGGGTGAACACAGGCTATGACAGCAGGATTTGGAGTCCACTCTCACCTGTTCCTTGTGTTCACACCTCCCTGTTGGGCGACCTGACATGGGCTGAGAGCCTAGGGCCTGGGGTGCGCTGGGAGTCTGCAAGTACAGGGGAGCAGAAGCATAGCATCCGATCATGCAGTCTCACTGTCATGGGCACCTG
Source organism: Pteropus alecto (assembly GCF_000325575.1). Lineage (NCBI taxonomy): Eukaryota > Metazoa > Chordata > Mammalia > Chiroptera > Pteropodidae > Pteropus > Pteropus alecto. The sequence goes on from NW_006434373.1 coordinate 583,985, forward strand.
TAGGAAAAGGTCAGACCATCAAAGTAAGATCAGGTCTGTCCTGGCCCGTCCATCCTCTCCTGGTCACTCTGCTTGCCTGCCTTCTAGAGCTTTCTCTGCCAAGCTTCTCTGATCCATTCTTCCACCAGTTTTCACATTTAACCAACTCAGAGCCAAAGTATTTTCCATTCTGTCTACATCTTTCATTTTATATTATTCAGTTTCAACTTATTTCATACTATGCATATAGATTATATGAGCAAAATATATCACAATTTTAAAATTAAATTAGTGACAGTTCTGATTCAGCACAAATGACTTCACCTCAATTTTTAAAAGCAACAGACACTGACAAAACAATGATTTTCTCATGTGGTGTTGCTTCATCTGGTTGTGTCAAAGTTGGAGCCATTAAGAAGTGATGTCCTGCATCATTCACTCTGAGGACAGGAAAAGCTTTCTTGCAGTCTCAGAAAGCTGCTGCAGTGTGTCCTGACTGAGGACACATCACCTGGTACATGAGCTGCAGTGTGTCCTGACTGAGGACATGTCACCTGGTGTGTGTTCCCTGACTAGCATGTCACCTAGTGGTCAGGCCCAATGTTAAACTAGGTTACAAGGCTCGAGTGTCAGTCTAATTAAGAGATGGTGTGATTTTGGTTAAGGTAGCTATAATAGTCAGTTGTTAAGAGCATCGTCTTGCCTTGTATGTCATGCAATTATGAAGACATCAGCCTATGAACTTTGCTGTAATGGTGACAGAATAGCTAATTGGGAGACTGGGTGCTGAGTTCAACTCCTGACTTACCTGCTTTGCCTTCACGTAAAAATAACTCTGCACTCCATAGACCCAGCCACCTAATGACACTTTCAACCTCAGCTTTTTTTTTTTTATTTGATCTAGTATACCTTTATTTTTTTCAACTATAAAGATTTGTTTCTTTTCAGGAATCTTATAAACACCTAGAAGAAGTATACTTTAATTGTCATTTCCACTACAACAAGGATTTGGTGGCTGTCATTGAAGAATATTAGCATTCAAGGTGTGTAGTGACTCTCTGAGACAGGGACCATCTCTGTAAGAGGGATGAGGAAGTGCCAAAAACTTAGTCTTGTCCTAGACTGTGCTGTGGTACCTTCCTTAATTACCTGCTGTGCTATCTTGGGTTAGCAGCATTTAGATTGCCAACTCCTGGTTTGTTTAACAGTGTAAGTGGTGTTTTCTATTTTAATTATGTTAGAAAGACTAAGACAAAAATATAAAATGTTATTAGATCCTATAAGATGGCAAGTCAGATGCATCGCCATGCTGTCGGACAGAGTGGTTGAATTACTGTTCTTGTGGCAGTGAAGAGCCATACATCGTGCTGTGTTATTGGGAGGTGACAGTCAATAGCTGAGTCCAGAGGCCTGAATTCACTGGTTACGTTCTCTCAATCCCTTGTCATCTTTACCTTGTTTCTTTCTGATTAAAAGCTGTCCTCTTTTTTCACCTCTCTTTCTCTTAAGCCATTATCTGTTGAGTTTATTCCTTTTAGTTTAGGTATTTCTGAAGTGATTTTCTTTCATTTCTCATTCTTGAGCTTTGTCCCCTCATTTCTGAGTTTTTCTATTCTGATATATGTTCTTTCATGTTTTGTGTCATTTCTTAATGTCTGTAGCTTGTTTTGAACTGGAAGTCACAATTCCTATTGCTCTATTAGCATGTTTCCTGGCAGGCATTCATTTTATAGGGATATTTTGTTTGTATTGTTTTTTTTCTTAGGATGTTTTAAGAGATTTGACCTCAGGTTTTTTCTCTTACTCATTTCTTTGCAAAATTACCTTGCCTGGACTTTTAGAAGGAGGATGGTTTAGGGCAGCATTGTAACTTCATAGAACTTCCTCTTCTGGGGTATGTGTGTGCACACACACTCAAGTGTGTATGAATGTGCCTGCATGTGTGCACATGAGTGTTAATGTGCCTACATGTGTGTGCATGTGTTTACATGCATGCATGTCATGTACAATAATGTAAAGTTTGCTTTCTAAGACTTCCTGGCTTCCTCCCTCTCTCCTACTTTTATCTGTTTTCCTGTTTCTGCTCTTCTTTCCTGTTCAGCTTGTCCACCCAACTGCCTCTTGCAGTGAGGCCCTGCCTAGGAGGTGCTGTGGTAGATTAGTTCTGAGGTTCGTGGGAACCATGTTGCTTCAGCCTTTGTAGCCCTCATGGCAGGTCCCTGCATCCACCTTCTATTGGTCACAGCAGTGGCCCAGTTTGGGTTCTGTCCTCACCTCGTCCTGACCAGGCTTTGCAATGACACTTGGTGGCTGCTCTGAGGTACACCTGTTGTCGCACCCACCAGAGACACCATGCCTCTTTAACTCCCCGCCCCCCACACCATACACACCATGCAGGTCTTGTGGCTGCTAGTGGTCCATCTTCTCCTACCCATACTTTCAGTCCATGATGGTGCTTTCTCACCTTACTTTATTGTAAACGTTGCCTTTGGGTTTTGGTTTTGCTATCTAGTTGCTTTATCTGTTTCTTGAAGATTCAGAGAAATTTAAAAACTATGTTTAACTCTTCTACCACCTTTCCAGAACTATTCCAAAATCTTTGAGCATTAAGTTTTCATCAACTGCTTATCTAAAAGACAGAAGGAAGAGGCTGAGGCATGTAAACTGCTTATTCTTAAACCATCATGTCATGAGTCCTTGGTGGTTTTTCCCCAAGACCATTAGTTCTTTTTTTTCTTTTTCTTTTTTTTTTAACCATTTTAGCTGTTTTTAAGTGTACAGCTCAGTGGCACTAAGGACATTCACATTGTTGTCTAACCATCACTGCCATCCATCTCTAGAATGTTTTAATCTTGCCAGACTAAAACTTTGTCCCCATTATACAGTGACTCTCCATTCTTCCTCCCCGCATCCCTTGACAACTACCATTCTATTTCCTGTCTCTATAAATTTGACTTCTCTAGGTAGCTTGTATCAGTGAAATCATGCAGTATTTGTCCTTTTGTTACTCGTTATTTTATTTAACATAATGTTCTCAAGGTTCATCCATTTTGTAGCTTGAGTCAGAATTTTCTTTTAAGGCTGAATAATATTCTGCTGTATGTATAGACCACACTTTGCTTATTTATTCATCTGTTAATGGACACTTGGGTTGTTTCCACCTATTATCTATTGTGAATAATGCTGCTATGAGCATGTGTGTACAAATATCTGCTCTAGTCCCAGCTTTTCAATTCTTTTGGGTATATACCCAGAAGTGGAATTATTGGATCATATGTTAACTTTATATTTAATTTTTTGGGAAACCACCATACTATTTTCCACAGTAGCTGTGTCATTTTACTTTCCTACTAATAGTGCACACAGTTCCAATTTCTCTATATCTTTTGCCAATGCTTGTTATTTTCCGGGTTTTTTAAATGTTTTTTGTTTTTTATAATAGCTATCCTAAAGGTGGGCTAATAACTGTTCTCTTATCAGCTGATTTTTTACTTTTAGAACTCAAACTCTTGCTTATTCTCTCTTCCACTCTCAGAGGCTGAAGCAAAATAGTCATTAAAAAGTAAAGCCTACTTTAGTTTGGACTTTCATTACCCAATAACTATTATCAGTGTTCTCAAGAAAACATTACTGGTCTTTTCTAAAAACTAACAAACAAATTGACAACAGAATAACAGTACTGAAGGAGATTTGGGTTGGGCTCATTCATCATTCTTGGGATATCTATAAGAAGACTTGGTCATTTGGTGAGGGCAGGCGCCATGTTCCCAACAGGTGGTTCTTTCTGCCATGGATATTATTTCTTCTTCTGCTGCCCTTTTTTTTTTTTTAACGTCTCTCTACATCTTGATTTTTCCTAAGTAATATTCACCTGAAGAAGAAATGTTGCTTTCCATGGTTTTCTAAAATTTGGCTAATTTGGGTCTGAGTATAATTATTATTATACCTCAAAAGGAAAATGTCAATAATGCTTTACTTTTGAGCAGTGTAATTATTAGAGTCTCCTTTAGCTTCTTTTTTCAAAGTGATAATTAGTCCGATCCAAATTTTAAAATAACAGCAGTTATACTTTAATGTTGTGAAATGGTTACCAGGAAAGGGTACCTTGAAATGTCAGTAAATGATAATAATAGTATTCTTCCCGACTGTTTTATTCTGCAACTTTAATATCTTCAGTATAATTTAGAATAATTAAGCTCCTATTAGAAATAATTATTTATACTCATTGATATATTTTGCAGTCTGTGGGATTTCTTCCTTTTAGTGTTGAAATGAAAATTTAAAAAGGGTTAGCATTTCATTTGACTTTCATGTGCAGGTATTGTTTTTAAGAATTTTTATCTTACAATGCTAAGTTAACTTGCCAGAAATAGGAAAGTATTAAGGAACTTTTTTCCAAAGTTATGGTTTTCCATAGGCCCCTGTAAAGCAAGGTCTGCAGACCGGCACACAGGCATCACCTGGGAACTTGCCAGATCATAGATTCTCAGGTTGCACTCCAGGCGCACTGCTTTGGTTAGTAGTTGCCACATAACAAAGTTCCTCAAAACTTAGTGGCTTCAGACAACAATCATTGTTTCGTAGCTCATGATCTTTTGGGTCAGGGATTTAGGCAGGCCTCAGACAGGCAGCTCTTCTGTTCCACATGTTGTCAAGTCAGACAGTGGTGTTTCAGCTGGTGTCTGGACGAGGTTGACATGCCCAGGAGAGACTCTGGTTTCAGTGCTCCTTCACGTGGCTCCCTTGGGCTTCCTTACAGCATGTGGTTTCAGGCTGGAAGGGCTGCTGATGCAGAGGCTGCATATCTTTTATGAGTACAGTATGTGGGAGCTGCCTCTCTCTTAAGGCCCACCCCTGGAGATCCTACAGTATCAGTTCCATTCGAAATTAGCACAGTAGACATACATTATAAATTTTATGATCATTCCTAAGAGGTTCTAAATTTATTACCCGATTTAAAGTTTAAAAATCTATTTTTTTTTTCATGAATATTTCAAAGAAATTCAATATGAGAGTAAGGAATGTTTTGAAACATTTTTACAATGTGAAGCCTTATATGTTTGTCCTCTATTTGAAGTAGATTTTTCTTATCATCGGGTAGCAAAATAGGTGACATTCTTTTACTGAGAAAAATTATCTTCTTCTTTAGTTTATGTTTATAGACACAAGTATTTGTCAAATTCATTCACTAGAAAATTAGAACAGTTACTGATTGTGTTTCTGCTTCATGAGAGTAATTGAAAAAATATGAAGTTAAAGTAAGGCTCTTTGGGAAAACGATTAGATTATTTGAACATTTCAAATACATTAAACTCTTTATTTTAGATGGTTTTTTGAAGACTTTAAAAAAAGGGACATAAAGCAAGACAAATGATTTTATGACTACACATTCAAAACAAAACAATGGATTTTACGACTTCCAAAGTATATTACGTGGTTTGTCTTTTGAAGGATTAAATATAAATTAAAGAGACTGATACAAGTGTTCCTATAGTTCCTAGAAAAGGCATGGACAACAGTGGAAAAGGGTAATCAAAAAAAGAGAGATTTATCCTTAATTTCCTTTAGGTTTGTGTGTGTTTATATGTGTGTGAAGATTATGTATACTGTACTGTTTCATGTGTGATTATTTTTTAGTCTGTAGTTAACTAATGGTCAACCTAATAAAGAAGAGAATTAAAGCTTTTTGACTCTTTGTTTTAATATAAGAAGCTTGACATATACTGGCTAGAGTCTGAAATCAGTTGGCTTTGACAAATCTTGATTTTTGAAGAAGTAAAGCTTCATGATAATTAGCTATTTTTTATATCCGCTCAAAGATTTTTTTTTTTTGATAGAAGGGATATCTTTATTATCTAATTCTAAATGGAGCATCACAAATATAAATTCTGATAATACTTTCTAAACATTTTCTTACTCAGGAAATACAACTTTTCAAAGGTTATTGGAAAGAAAATAGTTGCTATAAAGATTCTTTTTATAGCCACTAGAGTAGCTCTTGTTGTTGATTCCAGCTCTCCAGTTCTGTCATTTTGAGTTTTGTTGTTATTTTGTAAATGGTTAAGTCCATTAGGACCATATTAAACATTTCTACGTAGGTAATATTAAATATTGAAAATACATACATTTACTTTTAGTCGTGTGGTTTGAAAACATACAAATCAAGAACTTCATAAGAAAGATTTCTAGGACCAAACTAATCCAAAAGTAACTAGATTAAATGTCTGCCATAAAACTATTTTTCTTTCCTCTCCAGGTTTACCTTCATTTCTCAATGTGAGACTTTTCATCATTAAGATGAGTTGAGTATAGATTTCAAATAACGTTCTTCCTAAGTGATAAGGATGTAGACTTAGCAGGACAAGACTAATCATCTTAGCATTATACTGCGGGCCCCATAGGTAAGGTTCAGCGAGCCTTTCCATGCTATCAGTTCCTTGAAAGTTTCTGACCATTTCTTTTTTTCTGATTAAGACCCCAGGGTATTTAAGACTGAGGAAGTCTGTAATGGACTTTAAACACATAGGGAATATATGCATTTTATTTAAAGTTGGTTCTTATATATGTTTTGTTTATCCAGTTTTAATAATGATCAACCCTGGAAATTTCAGGTTACAGTTGTAACTTTAATAATTTTTGTCCAAGTGGGACCAAAGAAAATTTAGATGAAAATCTTCTGAAAAGTGTTTAGGATTTTGCATTTAAGATAATTTGTTACTTTAAATATTTACTCATCCACTTTTTACATTAGTTTATCTCACATATATAGGTAAACATATAATTAGGAAATATGTCATTGTAAATATTCTTTTACTGTCTAAAGTGGTGAGCACTATTCAACATGATTAGGTTATCCATTTTAAGAAATAAACTTCTCAGCCTCTGTATATACTTGCTATCTCAAGCATATGAAGAGAAATAGATATTAAACTTCCAGTAAACAGAAAATGAATCAGTATTCCAAAAATTATGGATTGGAGATCATATTCAAATATAGCCCTAAAACTCAGCATTCATATTCCATTAAGACATCATCTTAAGATTTGTTTTAGAAGTTGTAAAATAATCACTTCCATCTAGTTGGGAAAAAATGAGGACATTGACTTTGATTAATAACCAGTCTAGATTTTTAAATATCCTTACACCAGTGAAAGTAATTTTCCTTAAACCTACTTACAAGGCATGTCTTGACTGTGCCTTGAGAAATTCCAAGTCCTTACAGTGCTTATATGATATACTTTTGAATCAGATTCTATTATAGTTCTGATAATGGCAAAGCAGATCTATTTAGAAAGCTAATGTCCTTTTCTTTCAAACAAATTATTTAACTTCTAGTTCATCACTTAGAAAGTGCATTAGCCTATTTTTATTATTTTTTTTTTTGATAATATGCATTTATAATATCCAGGTTGACTCAGGCTTAAGGACAGCCTGATGAATATGAAAATGAGGGTCCTTGAAACTAATTAATTCAGAGATAATTATTTATATACCTGAATAACAATACACAAATCCTTTTTTGAAGACATGTCCCCAGAGTTATAAAATTAGATTACACACAATTTCAGGAACACTTCTGTAAAGATTAGGCCTCATATTAACCTTGGGTAAGCCTGCTGAATTTTATTAAGTGAATATCAGTGTGCTAAGAAGTGGTAGTTTTTTGTGCAGTGGAAAAAGAAATTGGGAGGTATTGATAGCTCTTTCTCCTTTTTTTTTTTTTTTTTCCCCAGATTTAGAAATGGCTGTTGCATATTGGAATTTAGTATTATCTGGAAGGTTTAAGTTTTTAGATCTTTGGAACACCTTTTTATTGGTAAGTATCCTCCTGCTTCTTGCCATCTGTGCCCAGTGTGAAGGTGGGGTGTGGTTAGTAGGTTATGTGGCTATACATATTATCTAACCAAAGTATTATACCTGGACATTGTGGTAAACGAAAGTCTTGTACAGAGATCACCAGGTAACGGACAAGTTGCCACATAGTTCTGCCACGTGCAGAGCACCGCAGCCACCGAGTTTCAGGTGGGGCTACTTTGAGGTTGACCTTGAAAGTGGCTCCTAACAGCCACATGAAACTTCTTCTAAATTGGGGCTTCAGATGGTGGATTGTATATTGTTGTCCAGTGGATCCCTGCCACTGCACGTGGGTTCATATTCTGATACCATTTTAAAATGCGTTTTATGATACTTGGAAGGAAAGGAGGGCATAGTTGGCACCATTAGGAGAAAGTCTGTCTATGCTGGAGGCAGGCATTCCAGTTATGCTGGGCATTCTTAGTGAGATGTGTCCCCCTAGCGTGAAATAAGGGAAGCGGGTGTAGCTGTGGGCTGTTTGAAGTGCATGGAAGGCAAGGGTACATCCCAACTCCAAAATAAACAATCATGATGTCAACATGCCCACATCTCCCTTGTCATTTCCATCTGTGAACATGAGAGGAGGCGGTCCTCACAGCACAGAGCCCTAAGCTGGCCAAGGACAAGCCCTTCCACTTGAGCAATTGTGTTTTAAGGCCATCCTTGAGTCAGTGTAGGAATGCCTAGATTCAACTTAATAGCAACAGGTCATATTGACTCTCTTCTACCACTTACTAGTTTTGTGGCCAGTAACCTGAATTGCAGACATTCCCCAGAGAACCAGCGCACATGTGCACAAAGATGGCAGGAGTGCTCCTGTGTCATTGTAATGACAACACACTGGGGACAACTGCACTGTCCATCAATAGGAGGGCAGATAAAAACTCAGAGTATAAATGTAGTAGGATACAACTGTAGAACAGTGAAAATGAATTTCCCTAGATTTACACACATCAGTCTAGATACATTTCAAACACAGTATTGAATGGAACGAAAACGAGTTGCAGAAGATTACATAGGATTTGGTAGTCATTATATAAATACTTCAAAATGTAAGACAAGCTTACAAGTTGTTTATGATATATTTGCATGTACTATATATACAAAGACAGACATGAACGTGATACATGCTAACTTCAGGAGGATGAGTACCTCTGTAAGAAGGGGCAGGATGAGAGAGAAGTGCCAGAGGTTGCAGGTTTGCTTCTGCAGCTGGACGGTGAATAATAGAACATAGGTGTTATGTTATTCTCCATATTTTTAGTATATCTAGTATATGAAATACTGAACAAAGATATTTATAAAAAATTGTTCCAACACACTGCAAGAACTCCCTAGTATATAGAAAAATTAAGATATCAAAATACAACCTACCTGTTGTCCTGCATTGTTTCTGAACTGGCTTGGGGGTTACGTGGAGAAATTAAAAATGCTACCCTTCTATTTGACTGAAACAGGAGTTTATAATCTTTGTATTTTAAATGTTTTTGTTTTATTTTTAAATGTCTACTTTCTATATTTGCCTATTTGCATTATGTAGCTCTTAACATTTATCCAAAGCACTATTTTTAACTTTTAACTATTTTCTTATGATACTTATTCCTCATCAAATTATGTACTGAGATAACTAGGCCACCACAACACCTGAAAGTTAAGTCTATATCTTAAATCTGGTGTGGTTTTTTCTCTTATGTATTAGGAACATCACAAAAGATCAATCCCAAGGGACACGTGGAACCTTCTGCTAGATTTTGGAAATATGATCGCCGATGATATGTCTAACTATGATGAAGAAGGTATGAGAAGTTGTAGTACTTCAGATGATCACTAGAAATGCTACATATGCTGACTTTTCCTGCCCCTAGAGCACAGGACAGTGATGATGACACAGGCACTGGGGTCACATGGGGCCCTAGAGTGTAGGACAGTGATGATAGATACAGACACTGGATCAGAAGGGCCCTGGAATGTAGGACAGTGATGACGACACAAACCCTAGGGAAATAGGAGTGATGCTGATAATACTAGTACTCACTTTATTATGTCTTGTAAATCACACAAAAGAAAAGTAGGGTTTCATGTTTATTTAAATCAAGAAGACAATCCTCTAAACAAAAACATTTCAAAAATGGACGTGCAGAGAGCCTATGGCAGAAACATAGAACTAGACAGGTGTTTAGAAGCTGCTGCTCTAAGTATATAATCCCATTTGATACCTTAGTTCTCTAGGCTGTTAATGCTTATTTGAGGATTCCAGCTTATGTTTACTTACATGAACATAATCACACATTTAGTCGTCCCCAAGCCCAAATATTTCAAGACACTCAATTAGGGAACATTTGATTGCCTGCTTTGCAATGGATGCCCTGCTACTTTAGGGAAGGGTTGCTCTGCCTCCAGACCCCACCCACTGTCTGCTTCCTCAGTGTCCAGCTAGGAGGTGATCCCCTCTGGGATATCTTCCTCATCACTCACCCTCTTTGTTCTAGAAAGTGAAGGTTCTTCAGTGACAGCACTCACCACCCTTGTGGTAACTATTGGCATATATGTCTGTCTCTCTGTCCTCAGCATTTCACACCCTCCCTATGGCAGAGTGGGCACCTAATCTGTGTCAAACAAGTGGGTGAATGTAATTGACAAAACAGAAGCCCAGTTTTCAGGAGCTTTAGTTACTATAGGTGAAACAAGGCACATCTCCATTAAAAAGAAAAAAAAAAAAAGAGCCAAGATATAAAGCAGAAGTGTATAGCTGGCTACCGCATGGTGTCTGGGTATCCTGGGCCTTTAAAGTGGGGCTATTTGGATTTAGTGGGGTGAGCCTTACTGAGGGAGGGACACGGCTTGGAGAGAAAACAGCACCCATAGTGTCCAGAACTCGGGCTTTGGAGGAAAGGAGTTGTCTCTCTCAGCCTGGGAAGGCAAAGGGTCTTCAGTCCATTCCTGATTATCTGGTGCAGGGGCTGAGGGCTTAAGGCCGCAATGGGAACAGGAGGACCAACTAGCCCTGTGTGCCATCATCATTAGAGAGGGCCATTTCCACACAACTACACCAGTATCTGTCGGCCCTGGTCTGGTTGGAACAGAAGAAATGGGTAACTTTAGCTGTTAAGTAAAACAGGTTGTAGAAACTTAAAATCATTGTTCTTGAAATATAAATGTTGGATTATGAAAAAAAAAGTACTTCAAATAAAAAATATTACTCTAAAATGTTAATTTTTTAAAATCTGTTTTCCTTTAGGAGCATGGCCTGTTCTTATAGATGATTTCGTAGAATATGCACGGCCAGTAGTCACAGGTGGTAAACACAGCCTTTTCTAGGCAGAAATGAAGATGATGTAGAATTATAAATGAACTGCATCCTGCAAAGAAACATTTTGGTTAGTTACTGTGCACATATGTCACTGATTTCAGAAGTTATCCTCGACCAGTTATGAAACTGGAATGACCATCTCACTCTGCTTAAGGAAAATGGTGGCTGATACCGACACCGTAAGGAGATCCTCAGGAGACAGCTGCTTTGAAATGTTTAAAGATGGGTCACATAGCCGTTGTTTAGGAGATTTCTGCATGAGTTTTATATTTATGAAAAAGTAACCTAGAGCCTGTTTGCAGGACTACAGAGCATGCTGTTAATTCATGATTTAAGGTGAACACCAGCAGTTGCCATACTCCGCCAAATTATATTGTAATTACACTTAAAAAAAAAACAATATTTGTGTCCTTGGTAGGATGTTGTATTTTTATACAAGTCAAAACTGTTTAAAATGTGCCCCAAAGAAGATGATCTTGTCGTGGATTCTAACATTTTTTAAACTTGGTGCCAGGAATTTAAGATTTATATTTTTTGAATTATCAAATATCTAGATTTACCAGATCTATTTTTGTTTAATTTTCTCTAGATGTTCATCTGAAAGTCATTTTATAGTTTTTAATAGTCATTACAGTTAGCACAGTGATGACACATGTAGAATGTGATTCCAGAAAAGTTTTATTTTAAATTGTTTACCAATCTAGTTTACTTCTAATAATGTCATTTGAACTTCCTAAGAAGTTTCATAAAGTATGTTTTTTTTAAATGTATTTTATTACATTTTAAAAGACATTTTCCATGAAAACTATTTCTTTTATGGATGATGAATTACAGATTTAAAAATCAAGTGCATTGGTTCCTTTCAACTATCCGTAATATCCATAATGTCCACCCTCCAGCCTTTGTATGGTTGTACACATTTGGAAGCTAAAATACACATCGTTGTCAAAAAAACAAAACCGGAAACCTTCATCTGATTTGCAAGCTGAAGTCTGTCTCAGCTTCAAGTTGCCATCTAATTCTTCTGGTGTTTGCCTTGTCAAAGAGGACCGTCCAGGGCGGCACAGGGATAACTGGGGTGCTGTCCATAGGCCGGAGACCTGCAGTGTACCTGCTCTTCTTTTAGTAAAGCTCTGTGTAGAGTTCTGAAAATCACTGTGTGGACCCTACCTCATATTTGAAAAGATCTTCATGTCACAAGTGTGCCTGCTGCCCTGCCTGCAACTCAGTTTATCAGACAGATAAATTGCGGTTATTTCACAGAAGAGAGGAGATTTATTTCAGATTTCCTGTAAACAGAAAGTGTGCCTAAAATGTGTAGTTTGGTTTGGCTTCCAAAAATGTGATTCAATCAGTGTTCTAGGAAGCACCCATGTACAACATGAGGTTCATGTAGTCCATACTTAATATATGTGAACTATTAAACTTTTGAATAGAAATTTTTCGAAGAGTGCAGCAGGCCATGGAAGATTGGGAAGGGAGCTGAGGCCTGGAGACCAGAGTCAGGCTGGGGTCATTGGCCCCTAACTAGGTACAGGATCCGAGTAAGTCTCTTATCTTCTCGGGGCCTCCACCTCCATGTCTACAAAAGGACAAGCGAGGCTGTCTCTTATCTGTAAGTCTGTAATTCTAAGAGAGCGTTTATTTTACATAATAAAAGCTAGCTTTAATAAAAACCTCAATGATTTTAAATCATCCTTTGAGGCTTCATGTATTCTTGACATGTAAGTGTTCTGCTCATAGAAGGTTATAGAACTCATATAATTCTCTATAAATTGTAGAGGTCTTTGACACTTATTCTTAAGATTTAAAGTTATATGGGGGAAAAAATGTCCTATGGACTTGTTTTCCAGGAGATATCAAAACAGTAATTGGACAAAGGCTCTTCAAAAAACTGTGGGTTTCTTTTTCTTCTGTTATATAGATTTAAGTCATGCATGCTATGAAAGTGCTAAGAACTTTGGAAAAGTTAAAATAAATTATTTTCTCTGGTGTTTTGTTATCTTTTTAATTATATTTTTGGTTGCTCAAATACTGACCACTAGATGTCAGGGTCTTGATCTTGTCATGGAACTGACAGGAAAGCCACCTCTATAGCACAGTGAAATAGCCCCTTCAGGAATATTTCCACCTGTGTCCAGTCTGCCACCCTAATTAAATGATTGTGTCCCAAAATTGACAGCTTCAGTCATTTAGTTTTTAAGTATCACCTAGTGTCCTATGAATATGATTGTTTCCATGTGAAATATTAAAGATCTCATACTGCCCTTGAGTTGATAGGAATTATATAACCAGAATACATTGAAATGCAAACTATAAATATTTTGAAAATAAATTAATTAAACATGATAAGTTAAATAAATATACGTTACCTGTTCCTTTATAGAGCGCCTGCCAAGAATTTCTGGAATAGACATCATCATCTTTCTATCTAGGTGACGTAATAGATGCTATTGTGTTATTTTAATTCAGTAAAAGTTTAAATGTAATATTATATACATCTTAGACTTCAGGCTCCATGGAGGCAAGGATAGATTTTTTTCTATGTGTTGCTATATTCACAGTTGATAGCATAGTTGGGGCTCAGCAAATGTTGAATGAACACGTTAGTGAACTCATCCTATTTGCTAACATAGGCCAAATAGTATGGTTTCTCCTAGCATCTTCGATAAAGGTTTCCACCGCCTCAATTAGCAAAAGAAATCACTATACCTCTGCCCTCAACTACAAACATTTCTGCAGAATGATGCTGTTCTACCTATGGTAGTGGTTGCCTAAATCAAGGGCTGCTGTTATCTGCCTTGTCCTATTGGATAGGGAACCTGCATACCCAGAAACCCAGGACCATCTGTGCTGGTTTTTTGAAGGACTATTTGTTTCAGAATCAAAATTGTGCAGCTGGAATAATATTTCAGAACCTCGTTTTTAACACTATGTTCATTTAAATGCAACTTAGAATCTTGTTATTATTCAAAGTGCAAGTGTGACACTCTCCCACTTCTCATCTGATGAGCGACCAAGTTCCAGGGGACAAGGGGAAAGCACAGCTCCACAGTGGTCACTGTCACTCTCCAGGGCCTGGGGGACAGCCAGGTGGACTGGTTTATACATTCTGCCTTCCCCTAGCCTCTTCACATCTTCGAGTGCTCTTCCCACGATTAATAGATGATGCTTAATGATGGCGCCACCATGGATGCCACCGTGAGGCTTTACACTCTGCTCATACACTTTGCAACCTGAAGTCTGGATATTTGGGAAGCCTTTAGTTGAACATTGAATTGTAAGGACACTTAATAATTTTTCACACTGGAGCTAGAAGTGCTTTGTTTCTTTACTCTTTGCATTTTCTAAGTGTTCTATCATAAACATATAATCAAAAAAATTTTTCCAAAAAACAAAACCACGTGTGTAATGGATGAATCTCAACATTATGCTAAATGAAAGAAGCCAGACACAAAAGGCCACATAGTGTATTATTTCATGTCTTTAAATTTCTAGAAAAAGCACAACTATAGAGACAGAAAGCAGATGAATGATTGTCTGAGGGTGTGGTGGAGTGAACAGGGAGTAGATGGGCAAAGGGGACTTTGGAGTGACAATTGGCTAAAACTGGTCTATGGTGAAAGTTGCACAGCAGTGCACATTTTACACAAGCTCATCAGACTGCACTGAACGTGGGTGAATTTCATGGTGTGTAAATGTGTGCATTTCGTCAAGAATACTGTGCATATAAACTATTTCAAAATCGTTGCTAAGCGAGAGAGCATCTGGAGTTGTTCTGGATGCTGACTAAGCTCGCAGCCTCCTCTGTTGATGAGCTAATGTCTGTCCAGACGCTAAAGAAAGCTGATGCTTCCACGTGGCTCTTCGGAAAGCGCTGTGAGCTGCAGGGTCCAGAAAGTTTTCTCATTGGTGCCACCTGCAGAGACGGAAAAGGAGTGCCCGGCCATTCGAGGAAGTTCCTGACAGCGACACAATGAGCAGAACAGAGGTCAGCGAGGTGGACTGAAGGCTGCGACTTCTGGGAAGCAACAAAGGCAGGGCGTGCTCAGCAGCTGTGGGGGCAAAGGAACCACTTCTGCAATGGAGAAATTTCAGGCAGCAATGTTGCTGGGGAGTGTCGGGGATGCTCTCGGATACAGAAACGCCCGCAAGGAGAACAGTGCTTCAGGCACAAAGATCCAGGAGGAGCTGCAAAAACTTGGGGGGCTGGACCACCTCGTGCTCTCACCAGAGAAATGGCCGGTGAGTGACAACACCATCATGCACATGACGACAGCCGGGGCCCTCACCACAGGTAAGGCTTGGCCACCGTGCCCCGCAACGTGTCGGGTGAACCAGAGCTCTTGCAATAAGCACTGGAGCTTTGAAGGCGATGCGGCCTTTCATCCGTGGTGTCACCCGATGCCACTGCTAAAAGTGGCAATTTAATATACATCGGTGTCCCTCAGCAAATCGGACATGTGGCAGATCATGTTTCTCATGTAGTCTTTTTGGATGGCAATATTATTTCACTCTGCTTATCTGCAGAGGCAGTTTCTTAAACAATGACTTTTCATTTGTGTCTTAAATATTCACTAAGCTGAGCCCTCTGTCTCTAGTGTTAAAACCAATTAAATCTCTCACTTTGGAGTGTTTTAGGTAAGGGCTCAACTTTTCACTGCAGGTATTAAGCCTCCTTCTGAATTTATTTCAAAAGAATATAAAGTAATAAGCCAGTTTTAAATTAGGACAAACTAAAATAATATTGTTTGGGGATTACTTCTAAATTCCAGTAAATTAGGGTTAAATGCCAGCTATCAAAATATGATTTAGCTTGGACAGTTGCTTATACATAAATATGTCCTAAGAAAATGCTATAAAATTGGTTGGAGTTGGGGAGGGGAGAAACAAAGTTTCTTAAAATATTCTTTAAGTAGCAGATTGATTTTAGGATGAGCAAGTTTTTATATGAATTTCAGAGAAACAGTAGATATATAAATATGTAGCACAACTTTCCTACAAGTTATTTGTTCTTTAAAAACCCGTGTTATTAGCACGTTGCTGCAAAATTAAAATCTGAGGGTGACTATTAAGTCAATGAAATCTCACTTATGAGCTCACCTCGCCATTCCATGTATCTGCTGTGAGCACGCTCGGATTAGCTCTGTGGTCATTGTTCAGGAATGTCATCTACTTGGTGACTGGTTCCTAAATAGCTAGGGACAGAGCTAAAGCACCACAGATAAGATAAAGTGTCACAACGTGTTGAAAATGGTGAAGTGTCTTTCTGAGTCGACACAACTATGAAATCCAAATATTTCCCGTTTCTGATGATTTCAGAAAGATTCTCACATTCTCTGTGTTCAAGGGAACTAAATAGCATTTTAGCAGCCCGGAACAGTAATGCCCCCTGCCCCAAGAATCTGCTAGAAAGCATGGCTTTTGACATAAAACCACAGCTTGTTTTAGCTGCATGCAGCTGGTCCTTACCCTTAAACCTTGCTTCTTTCATTTGTGTCTGATGCCGTGTCACAAAGTACACAGTCCACACGTCCCCTTGTCTCCATTAGCACTTCGGTAAGTTTTTGTGAATGGCAGAATCCACGATGTGTCTCTGCGTAGTTACCCCCAGGACAATACCCAGCACAGGTCGGGACACTCCTGATAATAACTGCTCTCTGAGATTAGATCTAGTCAAGTCCTCTTGGCAGAAATAGGATCTAATCTACTCTCAATGTGAAATTTGTACATTTAAGACAATTGTGAACGTTTGGGGCATTGTTTTTAAGAAAGATAATGAGTTTCTCTATGTGATCACAGCCACCAGCTGCAGGAAGAGGGTGACTGCTGTGCAGGGCAGATCTGTGGGTCATGAGAGAACACTCATGAAGGCCACTTTCTTGTTTGTACTTTTCCAGAAACTCAAGCAAGCATATATATATTTTTTTAATTCATAAAAATCTAAGTTGAAATTTCATTTAAGTTTAGTTTTCAAACAGCACAATTTTTTTTCTCAAACTAACAAATTATAGACTGTGGAAGGAGCCTCTGAGCTAACTCTGACACCGCATTAATTCTGTGGCAGGCATTGTTCTAACTTCATGTGTATCATCATCTGATCCTTATATCACCCTAAAGGTTGACTTTATTATTACAATTTTACAGCTAAGGGAAACTATACATAGAGAGGTTAAATAACTTGCCCAATGCTACACAGCCAAGTGAGTATCAGAGCAGGGATTGGAACCCAAATAACCTGGCTCCACTGCCTATGTTCTTAAGCACTATCCTGACCACCTGACGTTACTGAACATGCAAATATTTCAAGGATTCCAATGGGCAGTGGCTCTTCAACATGTTTTCCATAGACGGGAAGACTTTCACAACTTGACTACATCTTGACATATTTAAATAAGTTTCACTAAGAAGTGCCCTAAGCCAATAAACCATGTAACTGTGTGGTCTGGTAAACCACAGTTCTGCTATCCAGTGAGCATGATGAGGAAGGTCAGGTGCAGCCTGTGTGACGTCCTACTTTTGCGTATGTCTCTGAAAAGGCCAGTGTGGAAAGAAAGCAGATATTGGCCTAGGAAGTAGCCAATACCCACAAGGTAGGTAAATAATCCAGTAAACATAGCTTAGGAACAAAGAGCTCACTCAACACGCATTTACCAAAGGCTCCCTTGCGTGCGTGGTCCTGCACCCGTCACCCAAGGATGAGAAGGGGGGCTTCCCCTTAGGAGTCTGGACTGCGACACCCCTAGTTCTCCATCACTTACTAGTCAGAAGACTGCTTTTCCTCTCTGAGCCTTACTTAGGGATGATAATATGTTAGTCATAGGGTTAAGTGAGGATCAAATGGGACAGCATAAGTACAGTATGAGTGAGCATGTAAGTTATTGTGGCAATATAGTTAATATCTGTCTTTCCACAATGTCTCATGCATCTGAGGGTCAGCAACTCCAACTGCCATGGCTAAGCAAGATGGCCACATCACTGCTGCTGCAGGAGAGGAATAGGGGGTCGTTAGCCCTATTGGAGATGGCAGCAAGTGCCACCTGCATGTCCATAACCTATAGGGAGAATGTGAGGCCTGACCAAGTATGAGCAGACAAAGCCTGTCTAGACTCAGCTCTTTCTTTTCCTCAATCAATGGCTCCCTGATAACAGCATTTTGGAAGACTGATATTTTTCTTGCAGAGTAACTTGACATTGGTATTGTGGCTTTTCTCTATTATAACATTAGTTGGGAGACTTATCAATGGTTTCATAAGCTGATTTGTCTTTTAGGACAGGGGTCCCCAGCCTCCAGGCTGCAGACCCATACCAGTCCATGGCCTGTTAGGAACCTGGGAGGAGGGGAGCAGCAGGCGAGTGAGCAAAGCTTCATCTGTATTTGCAGCCGCTCCCCAGCGCTAGCATCACCACCCAGCTCCACCTTAGATCATCAGGCATTAGATTCTCACAGGAGCACTGGTCTCTGGTGCCAAAAAGGTTGGGGACCGCTGTTTTAGGAGACTGGGTAGATAAGACAGAGAAAAAAGGAGTTGAGAAACCATGTCTGGGGTAGAGAAATTCAGGTGAGAGAGTCCAAGGCTCTGTAGCTCTGAAACATCTGTTTCTAGTTTAAATTCTAACCTGAAACCACACAGGGCTTTTAGTTGCCACTTTGTTTTTAAGGATTTTTTTTTTCCCCCTTAAGCAAGGATGCGATTCCGGAATAAAAGGGATTATTTTAGGAGACTCTGGAAAGGCCAGGTTTATTAACCCCGGATTGAGTCACGAAAGGCTGTTTGTAACTGATAGTGCTGGCGACTAAGAGCCTCCTGGACAGATCCCAGTGGCTCACACCTCCCAGCTAGAGGTTAGTTTTATTCTTGCAGAGTTACCGATGGGACACCCCTCCATGTGACCCGCAGAACTCATTCCTCCAGGACAAAGGTCTTGCCACATCCTCTCTGTCCCTTGCTCAGAGATGGGGCGATGCAGAGTGCGTCCAATATAGGAGCAGTGGGCCGGATCTCGTGGAACTCTCCTTGCTGTTAAGAGATCAGAGAATGGGATAAAAGGACTTAGAGCCACTCATTTCACCAAGTCTTATCTCCAAAGGGTCACAATTCCAGGGCAGAAGAGTACCACCTGCTATAACCACTGCCAGGACTGAGGCTTTCTTCCTGCAGCAGGGCGTTTGCCAAGTGGACGTCTCATCTCCCTCACCCCTCTGTGTCAGGACCCTGGCTCTGAGAGGGTCTAATGAAGGTCTCGACAGGCCACAGAAAGGCCAGTGGGTTTTCACGCCAATGGTACTCCACTGCCTGCTCTGAGCTCGGAGGACCAAGAGGTGTTTTCTCCTCCCACCACCACCAAAGATGGAGAATCCACCCCCAAGGAAAGGAGGAGCAGTAGCTGGCTCCTGATGTCTGCCTAAAGTCCTGAAATGCAGTTTTGCACAAATGAGTTTGTCAGTGGCTACGAGAGCTGCACTGGCAGGTACCTGCCTGCCTCCCCTGGCACAGCGGTCCCTCCACCACCCCAGTCCTGCTCTCCTATATGACCAGGCACCTTGGACCCACGATGCTGTGGATTAATTTAATGGCAGAAAAACTCAGGCTTTACAACTGAAATCCATTTACCAGCTCTGGCCTTGGGCAAGTCGCGTAACTTCACGGAGCCTTATCTGGAAGAAAACAATATGACAAATAAGAGCCTATTGCTGTCATGGGAAGACTGCATGAGATCATGTAGATGCAGATCATCTAAGGTAGAGTACCAGGCAGATGGCAGGCGGTCAGCAAGCAATGGTTCCTCTGTCTTCCATGCCCCATAATTTCAAGGGACCTGAGACCACGCTTGTCTCTGGAACACCTTCACATGGCAGGGGATGCAGTTTGGGACAATGCCTGACAAGTACTGACTGCTTCATTGGTGTAAAAACAAGGGAGCTGGGGATGGGAGAGACTCTCTTTCCTGTACTTCAGACATGGGTTCTTAAAAACCCAACAAACAGGCAGATTTTGGTCCAGTGTGTCCTTGCATGGATAGAACTATTAGCAGTATATGAGGATCATGGGTTTCTTTCTTGTAACTAGAATGATAAGCACAACAACGAGCTGTAATGTCTGAAATCGAAGTGAAATCTAAAGCGAATTTTTTGTCTGCATATTAAATTTCTCTAGGTAGCCAGGGCTGTGTGAGATGGATCACGAAAATCTTTCTCCTCTTCCACCAATTTGGAGACTTAATGCTACGGTCACCTCTGTTGTTGCTGCTGCATTGGGGTTTAAGAGGCAAATGCCCCTCCCACCCACTCTGGCTGCCTTCTCCTTTCTTCCTCAGACTACTGGTGCCTGGATGATCTGTACCGGGAGATGGTGAAGCGCTACGTGGAAGTCCTTGAGAAGCTTCCAGAACTTCGAGCAGACCCAGCTACCATTGAAGGCTGCTCGCAGCTGAAGCCAGATAACTATCTTCTTGCCTGGCACACGCCTTTCAACGAGAAGGGTGAGGAAATGCTTGCTTCTCCCACTAAAGCCTTGTGTTGGAGAACTATCATGGGGCATGAACCCATCTGTCATCCCACTAACCAGCCGCTTTGCTGTTTTGTGCGAGTTGAGAAGGATTTGCCAGGGCTCCTTTGTAGGGCAGTGTGCCGCCTGGAAAGCCAGCCCGCCCATGTGGGTGTCTATTTAGAGGACACCGACTTCCCCAACAGTTTTGTCATCAATCCCTGCTTTATTTTAAGAAATATTTTCCACTGCTTTCCCTTTAAGTTTGTTTGTTTGCTTTGCTTTGCTTTTTGGCTATAACGTTGAGAAAAACATACACCACCTGCATAAATGTCTGTCTCCATGATGATTTCATGTATTTATGGGGTAAAGTATTTAGGTAGCCACAGTCTCTGTCTCCAGGGCCTCAGCTGCTGGGGTCCCTGACCTGCCCTCTGGGTTTATACTGAAGGCTGGCATCCAATCAAAGAATTGAGAAAATAAAGCCCACAATGAAGACAAAAATCAATAAATCAAACTGATGGAGCCTGATACAGACATTAGAATTCTCAGACAAGGATATAAAATAGTATATATTCCGTATTTCCAAAAACTTAAGTAGAGACATGAAGGTATGAAAAAGACCTAAATCATCTTTTTAGAGAAAAACACTATAATGTCTGAGTTTAAAAATACGTTAGCTGAGATTAACAGATTAGACATTTTGGAGGAAAAGATTAGTGAATTTGAAGGCACAGCAATAGAAACTATCCAAAATGGAACACACAGAGAAAAAATATCCAAAAATATGTGCAGAATGCTAGGGGGCCATGGGACAATTTAGAGCAAGCCAACATACCTATGACTAGAGTTCTACACAGAGAAAAGGGGGACGACAACAACAACAACAACAACAACAAGATTTGGAGAAATAGTGGCCAAAATATTCCCAAACTTGAGGAAAACTGTGAACTCACAGATCCAAGAAACTCAAGAAATTCCAAGCATGAGAAATGCAAAGAAAACTACGCCAAGGCACATAGCGATCAAATTGCTCAAAACTAGTAATAAAGAGAAAAACAGACATCCCATACAATCAAGGTAAAAATGACAGTAGATTTCTTGTTAGAAGAAAAACAAGAGAGGAGATAGCCTAGCAACATCATTAACTTGCGGAAAGAAACAACTTTGACATAATCCTATACCTAGAAAAAATATCTTCCAGAACGAAGGCCTAATAGCATTTTTCAGGTGAATAAAAGATGAAGAATTCATCACCAGCAGAGCCACACTACCAGAATTGCTAATGGAGGCCATTCAGGCAGAAGGGGAAAAATAGCTAATGGAAATAGGGACCTACACAAAGGCATGGAGATCGATGGAAACGGTAACTTCATGGGTAAATACATATGATTTTTAAACTTATTTAAATATCTTTAAAAGGTAATTGACCTTAACAAATGATAACAAGGTATTGCAGGGTTTATGAAATATGTATAAGCAAATGTATGGCACATTAGCACAAAGGCTGGGAGGGGAGAGATGGAGGTGTACAATCGTAAGGTTCTTATATAAGGCATGACGTGGTATATCACATGAAGGCACACTGTAATAGGTTAAAGATGTACACTAAAAGCCCCAAATCAACCACTAAAATAACAAAATAGTTGTAACCAGTAAGCCAACAAAAGAAATGAAATTGAATCATTTTGACAGTATTTTCTAGAGAAGTAGCCATTGTGCGACCTGTGTCTCTCGGTTTGCACAATCAGTGCCCTGTGCCTGGCACATTCACCTCTTGGAGACCAGGTGCAGAGCTGTCACTCAACCTTCAGATTCTTTTTCCTTATTAGGAGAAGGCTTCCCCTGGTCTGGGTACGCAGTGAACTTCCTTGTACTGCTTAAACATGGGCATCAAATTGCACCTGACCAGCCCCACCAGTATATATATCTGCTCCTGTGGGCAAAGAATGAGGTCTTCACTTGCAGCACGGGGTGCATGCAGTCCACAGCCCGACCTTGCCTTCTGGAGAGACCCACAAGCCCTGGGAGACCGGAGCATACTACTAACTCAGATCTGGCTGCTTGTTTTCTCCTTTCTGTGTGCAAAGCCTTATTCCAACCCATGCCCGTGTGTTGAGTCCTCCATGGCAACTCTGAACCTGTAGAACATGGAGCAAGCCAAGGTCTGTAGGCCACTCCTTCTGATAGCGGCACTGTTATGGTCTTTGTCATAATTCACATAGTGAGAATCTTCACTTGGGATTGGTAGCTGGATCTTCCTGCTCGATAATATTCAATCCAAACAAGAAAAGAGAGAAAAGGGTACAAATAGCAGGTAGGAAAAATAGAAAATAAATAACAAGATGATAGACTTAAACCCAACCATATGACTAATTGCATCAAATATAAAGACCCCAAATAAAAGGCAGAGATTCAGAGGGGATAAAGAAGCAAGTCCCAACTATATGCTGCTTATAAGAAATGCACTTTAATTATAAAGACACAAATAAGTTAGATGGAAAAAGATACCAAGTAATGCTAATCAAAGGAAAGCCAGAGTGACTCTATTAATAACACAAAGTAAATTTGGGAGCAAAGAATATTGCCAGGGAAAAGAAGGTAATTTCATGTGACAAATGTATCAATTCATCAGGAAGATATAACAAACCTAAATGTTTATGTACCTAATAACAAATCTTCAGAATAGATGAAGCAAAAAATGATAAAGCTGAATGAAAAAATAGGCAAATCCATAATTATAGGCAGAATTTTAATATTAAGATCTCAAACCAATGACTTCTGCTTTACCTTAAGAAACTAGAAAAAGAAGAGCAAACTAAACCCCCAAAACACTAAGAAAGAGAATAATGAAGATAAGGGTGAAAATCAGTGACAAAGTAAACAGAGTGAAGCAATAAAGAAACGCAATAAAACCGAAAGCTGATTCTTTGGAAAAATAAAAGTTAATAATCAGGAAAAAAGAGGAAGACACAAATTACCAATATCGACAATGAGAGAGGTGGCATCACTACAGATGGCACAAAAATTAAAGAAAAATAAGGGAATATTATTTAAAATTTGTATGTCGATAAATTTAACAACCTACACAAAATGGACAAATTTCTTGAAAGAAATACAAACTACCAAAGGCCACTCAATAGGAAACGGAACATCTAAATAGCATTACATCTATAAAAGAAATTACAAAGAAAACTCCAGATCCAGGTGGCCTCACTGGGGAACTCTACCAAACATCTAAAGAAGAAATAATACCAATCGTACACAACTCTTCCAGAGAATTGAAGAGGATGAATACTTCCCAAATTCATCCTTCTGCTCTCCAGAAGACTCTGTTAAGGAATGAAAAGGCAAGCCACACAGGGGGAGAAAATGACTACAAAGCATATATCTGATAAAGGATTTGAATGCAGCATGTATAAAGAACTCTGAAAACTTAGTAAGAAAACAAGCAACCCAATACAAAATTGGGAGAACTACTTAAACAAACGTTTTACCAAAGAAGCGATATGAATAGTAAATTACTACTCGATATCATTAGTCATTACAAAACTGCAAATTAAAACCACAATGAGATACCTAACACCACAACATACCTAAGAGAATGGCTGAAATTCAAAAGACTGACAAGAGCAAATGCGGTCAAGGATGTGAAGGAGCTGCCAGTGGAATGTGGAATGACGCACCCCCTTTGGAAATCTGTTAGGCAGTTTCTTAAAAAGTTAAACATTCATCACCATATGAGCTACATGTGCCACTCTGAGGGAATTACTCAAGAGAAGAAAGCGTATGTTCAGAAAAAGGTTTGGTTATGAATGTTTATAGCAGCTTATTTATAAGAGCCCCAAACTGGAAACAATTCAAATGTCCTTCCATCCAGTGGAGTACTATTCAGCAAAAAAGGAATAAGTATTGATATACAACAATATGGATGAATCTCAAAATAGTTACACTGAGCGAAAGAAATCAAGCAAAAAAGAATACATTCTGTATGATTCCATTTATGTAAATTTCCAGAAAATGCAAAGTAATCTATAGTGCTAGATCAGAGGTCGGCGAGGAGGGCAAGAGGGACACGGGAAAACTTTGGGATGATGGCTATGTTCACTGTCTTTAGGTGCTGGTTTCATAGGTGTATCATGTGTCAAAACTTATAAACTTGCATACTTTAAAATAAGTTATATGTCAATTATAACTCAATGAAGCAGTTTTTAAAAAGAGAAACCATATATGACTGAAAGTATACTGTGTATGCAATTCTGTCTTCCACATTTTTTCCCGATAGCATTTTGAGCATTTCCCCATGTCTTCAAAAATTCTGTTTTTAATGGCTAAATCATATTCCAACGTATGGATGCTTTGCAATTTATTTAATCTCTTTTCTTTGTCAGGCATTGAGGTGGGTTGCCTATTTTTCACGCATTTAAATGACACTATGATAAACATGTTGTTACATAAATTTTTATACATTTTCAGATAATTCATGAAAGATAGATTGCCAGATGTGAAATTACTGGAGCAGAAGTCTTAATTCAGGTGCTTCATGTTCCGTGTAGGCTCAGGATTCGGAGCTGCCACCAAAGCGATGTGCATCGGCATGCGGTACTGGAAGCCTGAGCGGCTGGAGACCCTTATCGAAGTCAGCATCGAGTGCGGCAGGATGACACACAACCACCCCACAGGTAGCACTGGCGTGGGAGCAGGTGCCTGTTGCGTAATTCTCCATCCGGCAGACTAGACTAAAATTTCACGTAATCATATCCACTGTTTGGTTTGCAATTTGTTGGCAGACTTGAGTTTTTTAATCTTTGGTTTTACTTAAACTCTGTTTTCAACTTAAAAACAGGATTAACAATAAGCTTGGTGATTTTGGAGAGGGTAAGAGAAGGACCAGTTATCCAAATGAAGCTAGCATCTGGGTTGAAGTCATGGGAGTTAGCATTTATGTCCTATTTTCAACACCAAAGCCAGTCCAGTAGTCAGGCATTTTTTGCTGCCGCATTCTGTGCCCAAGGCCAGGGCTCTGAGCCAGACGGACCACTTACTGGTTATGCGAGCTGGACCGAGTCACTTAATGACCTGTGGCTCCATTTCCTAACCTGTAACGGGGACGACTATGCCCACTTATTCTGTGTGTGAGGATAAAGTGAGTGGAATAACAAAACCTCTTAGCACATACTTACTGTGCATGGTGGGGCCAGCTGCATTCTGGGATCCCCCATCCCACATCCTCCACACAGAAGAAGGGCAGGCGGAGCAGTCCCAGTTCCTAACTGTGAGACATGACTTAGAAAGGCAGTCAGCTCCTAATGGTCGAAAAGAAGTACGACAAGAAACTCCTGTACCTGTGATCCTCACCTATAGGTGACACGTGCTGCCCCCTCTCCACCCTCAGGTCCAGAGGCTGCCAGTTTCTCTCCAGTAACTGCTTTCCTCTTTCAAGTTTACCTCTAATTCCATTTTAATGTGTCACTCACTAAGTTCGCGAGGGTCCACACTGTGCCCTCCTGGAAAGCACACTTTCGCGAGTGAGCGATGTAGCACCTTATGAGTGGATGTGGCAAAATACACCGATGAGTTCACCGCAGGAGGTGACAGGCTAAGTTGTGACATCCACAAATAAATTCATTAGATCTTTAAAGTTTAAGCAGAAAGGCATAAAATTTAACCAGTTGGCAACATCTTAGATGTTTGAAAGGGAGTTGACCCGAACATCTGCTGCCTGACTGGATCAACTAGAAGTAAATTAAACATCAAAAACCTTCCGACATGAAAATGTTCAACATTTGGAAACAATGCAATGAGTACAAGAATCTGGGTTGAAAATTTAAATGTCTAAAACATTGGCTAATATATCACCCACTCATTAAACAAATGTTGTTTTACATGTTTAATAGCTAAGTCATTTATATATTTCTAGAATGACTGAAAATGTTTTAAGGGTTTGATTGTACAAAATTAGTACCAGGATGTACATTTTAACTCCACTCTCCTTTTCAATTTTCAAACCACCTTTGACAGCAAGTGTCACGATTTTTATTACAGCGTGTATTGTCCTAGACTCTGGAGTTGAAACACTCCATGAGAGGAGGCAGAGTGAAGGCAGGTGGTCAGGACAATAGTTGAACCCTGGGTTTGAGAAGTAGATACTTATTTCCTGCCTTTGAAATGATCCATAACTGATGCCTCAAGGAGTGGCCAGGGAGCCTCTGAGAGCGTCTCAGGGAAATGGCAATGTACTTTCTTGGGCAGGTGCAGTCTTTGCAAGGCCATTACCATGGGCTGGCTTGGCAGGCACTCATCTGTGTTTAAAATCATCCATCCCCATGACAGCCCTTGCAAGGTAAGTATCATACCCCTTTGTATAGAGAGGTCAAAATACACGAAGTAATTGCCCAGGGTCCTACATCTGGTAAATGGCCTGTCCAGCATTCCAGAAGCAGGACGTGGCTCAGGTGCCATTGTTGTCCCTCTCTCCCCATTGTCCTCCAGGCTTCCTTGGGTCCCTATGCACGGCCCTGTTTGCATCTTACGCTATACAAGGAAAGCCTCTCGAGCAGTGGGGGAGAGACATGATGAAGACGGTCCCACTGGCTGAAGAATATTGTAAGAAGACCATCCGGCACATGGCAGGTGAGCCTGGCCTTCCTTCCTGTCACACTTGCACTGGCACCTAGATTTGGTGTCAATTCATACTTAGAACAGATTTGGACAGAACTGGCTTCCAAAGAAGTTAAGGTCCATTTGCCCACCTTGAAATCAAGGGCATGCCCATGGGGTCGTGGGGTCGGTGTGAGCAGGTGGACCCCACATAGAAGTTCTGAAGTGTTGCCTAGTCAGAGGGCAACACCCACTCAGGAGGGCCCCAGGTGTGCACAGAGACACACAGTGGTTCCAGAAAGAGGAGTGGGGTGCATACAGCAGCTCCTAGAATAACATTGTTTCATTCAACACTATTTTGTGATATTGCTGATGAGACACCATAGGAACTTAAGTCTTGTTTACATTATTTAGCCTATGGTAAAACTGATATCCTTGCATGTCATTTTGCTTAAAATCACAAACCTATGAAAGACATTAAGTGAGGCCTTACTGTACTTAGATTTAATTTTCCAAGTTGTACTTAAGTAGCCGTTTCTCAGAGAGGGATGAGGGACATTGACACTGACATCTACACTGCCCCAGGAACCTAATGGACAGCTGTGCCTGACCCAAGAGACTTTGGTCTCCCACATGAAGGCCAGACAGAGGTCTGTTCCCACTGATGACATTTACTCCCAGGAAGCTCCATCTGTCTTAGTTTGCCCAAAACCCGTCATCAAATGGCTCATGCCCATTTTGGCCACGAGTGAAGTCAATCCAGCAAATCCAGCCAATCCAGCGTAGGTTCTAGGGGTTCATAGTCTTGCTGCCTTTGGCTGAGCAGTCGAGGGGCCTCTGTTCTCCTCTTGGCCTGCACCCCTTTCCCCATGGGTTCCCAGAGGGAGAGCAGACCCAGGACAGCAGGCACAAGACTAGGAAATCCTCGGCTTTCTCTACAGGAGACTGACCGACAGAGGGACACGAACAGCTTCATGCGGTCTTTGATATTCTCAAATTGTGGAGGAGAATTTCTAGAATAAATCATCCGATTTGTCCTGGATGAGAGGGAGATAAAGGATTTGAATCCAGGAGCAAGGCTGTCAACCTTTCAGAACAGCCTGAGGCTGAAGTCTTGAAACAGAAAATCAACAAATCACTTTACTGTCACTCTCCAAGGCTCAGGGACTATATTCTAGAAGGCCATGTGGGAAGCTTCTGAAACAACTTTACAAGGAGACCTTCGCATTTGTATCTGCCTGCAACTAGTGCTGGGAAACACTTCTCCACAGGGGCCCTGTTCCAATGAGCAGTGAGAAGCCTCAGTGTTCACAGCAAACTTACGTGTCCCTGAGTAGTCATCTTTCTGTAAACTTGACTATAGAACACGAGTGGCAGCACCACGCTTAGGTTTATTTCCATTTGATTTGTCATTGTCATCCCTGTGGAGGTTGGTCTGTGCTCACTGGGTTAGTCTTCTCCCCAATCCAAGTAGGGTCACCCTAACCCATCTGAAAGAGATGGGCAAGTAATATTAGAGTATGAAACTACACAGTTATTGCACTCACATTATATTAATGAACATCTCCCCAGAACTCTAGTATCAAAACGGATTTCCTCAGTGTTTTCTGAAGAACAACAGTCAAAGATGTCCCATGAAAAAAATGGGAAGGAAAGTCATTGGTCAGATAATTTTGAGACTTTATTCTTTTTGTTTAACTTAAAATTTGTTTAACCCGAGGTTTTATAAACTTCTACAGCAGAACCCTTTTTAACAGAATGCCTAAAATTAACCAGAAACAATGATGTCCCATAGAACACCTCCAGGAAATATTCTTCCTAGACCTTGGGCAATAAGGACAACTAACAAATTTCTTCCATGTTTTTATGTCTGGACATCTATTTCCACAGTTGACTGGCCATTTACCTGATATGTCTGAGTTCGTGCCCACACCCAGCGTGAGCATTCTGTTATAAATTACATGTCTCTGCAAGGCTAAGGGAATCTGTGACTTCTAATCCTGGCTCTACTGCTTTTGTCTTTCACTTTTAATCTTATTTCATTGAAATGGACCTTAAATGGACCTCACCTTTAGTTTTGTAAAACACAGTCAGGCCAGTGTTTCTGAGGGCCTATGATTCTCTTGGCAACCTGGAATGCCATCCCAGGACCCATCCCAAGCACCTCCTGGTATCTCTGTGGCTAGAAGGGCAGCAATGGGAACATGGCTTCCCTCTGCAGCTAGTTATCACCCAAACTCTCTGGTCACTGCCCTGTGGCTAGAAGGGCAGCAATGGGAACATGGCTTCCCTCTGCAGCCAGTTATCACCCAAACTCTCTGGTCACTGCCCTGTGGCTAGAAGGGCAGCAATGGGAACATGGCTTCCCTCTGCAGCTAGTTATCACCCAAACTCTCTGGTCACTGCCCTGTGGCTAGAAGGGCAGCAATGGGAACATGGCTTCCCTCTGCAGCTAGTTATCACCCAAACTCTCTGGTCACTGCCCTGTGGCTAGAAGGGCAGCAATGGGAACATGGCTTCCCTCTGCAGCTAGTTATCACCCAAACTCTCTGGTCACTGCCCTGTGGCTAGAAGGGCAGCAATGGGAACATGGCTTCCCTCTGCAGCTAGTTATCACCCAAACTCTCTGGTCACTGCCCTGTGGCTAGAAGGGCAGCAATGGGAACATGGCTTCCCTCTGCAGCTAGTTATCACCCAAACTCTCTGGTCACTGCCCTGTGGCTAGAAGGGCAGCAATGGGAACATGGCTTCCCTCTGCAGCTAGTTATCACCCAAACTCTCTGGTCACTGCCCTGTGGCTAGAAGGGCAGCAATGGGAACATGGCTTCCCTCTGCAGCTAGTTATCACCCAAACTCTCTGGTCACTGCCCTGTGGCTAGAAGGGCAGCAATGGGAACATGGCTTCCCTCTGCAGCTAGTTATCACCCAAACTCTCTGGTCACTGCCCTGTGGCTAGAAGGGCAGCAATGGGAACATGGCTTCCCTCTGCAGCTAGTTATCACCCAAACTCTCTGGTCACTGCCCTGTGGCTAGAAGGGCAGCAATGGGAACATGGCTTCCCTCTGCAGCTAGTTATCACCCAAACTCTCTGGTCACTGCCCTGTGGCTAGAAGGGCAGCAATGGGAACATGGCTTCCCTCTGCAGCTAGTTATCACCCAAACTCTCTGGTCACTGCCCTGTGGCTAGAAGGGCAGCAATGGGAACATGGCTTCCCTCTGCAGCTAGTTATCACCCAAACTCTCTGGTCACTGCCCTGTGGCTAGAAGGGCAGCAATGGGAACATGGCTTCCCTCTGCAGCTAGTTATCACCCAAACTCTCTGGTCACTGCCCTGTGGCTAGAAGGGCAGCAATGGGAACATGGCTTCCCTCTGCAGCTAGTTATCACCCAAACTCTCTGGTCACTGCCCTGTGGCTAGAAGGGCAGCAATGGGAACATGGCTTCCCTCTGCAGCTAGTTATCACCCAAACTCTCTGGTCACTGCCCTGTGGCTAGAAGGGCAGCAATGGGAACATGGCTTCCCTCTGCAGCTAGTTATCACCCAAACTCTCTGGTCACTGCCCTGTGGCTAGAAGGGCAGCAATGGGAACATGGCTTCCCTCTGCAGCTAGTTATCACCCAAACTCTCTGGTCACTGCCCTGTGGCTAGAAGGGCAGCAATGGGAACATGGCTTCCCTCTGCAGCTAGTTATCACCCAAACTCTCTGGTCACTGCCCTGTGGCTAGAAGGGCAGCAATGGGAACATGGCTTCCCTCTGCAGCCAGTGATCACCCAAACTCTCTGGTCACTGCCCTGTGAACCAAGCTCCTCAGCCACAGACAGGTACAGAGTCTGTGGCTCCTTGGGTCAGCTGATTTCCTTGGGCCTTACCGACCTCTTAACCATACTACTCAGTTCACAGCCTGGCTGGCTGATAGAGCCATGGTCCTGCCGGATATCCAGAACAAGATCAAGTGTGCTAGCCCAGCCACCAAGGTGAGGGACGACGAAGACCTCATGACCTCCTGGGTGCTCTAAGACTCAGAGTGTCATCTCCTATTGTCCATGAGCAAGTGTAGCTGCTGCTCCAGACTTGTTTCTGAGCTAAAGCTCTCTTCACTAAATGACATCAGAAAAGTTGCTTTGACACCTCCAGAGCTTGGATGTCAAGCCATTAATTAGGAATAGGAGTAGTGAAACGTCCTCTCTCCCTACCTTGCAGGCAGTGCTGAATTAATAAAATATAGGTTCAGAATTTTCAAAGAATGCACTCAAAAATATTGCAATTGCTGTCTTAGTTTCAGAATATATTTAAGTAACTCTTTGAGTTGCTCTTTTCCCCCATATCCATCTTACTTGTTATTGTTTCAAAGTAGCTACAAATATAAGCATGTTTGAATTTCTGGAGCAATCTCTAAGGTGCGACGCCCAGTTGTCCTCCCACCCCATGCAGGATGAAGGGCATTGCCCTGTCTTCTCTTCCCTCCCTCTCACTGCCCACAACATCTCTGAGCCTATCCCCTCGGTCCTGTCCCCCAGTCACTCCGGTCCCCACACTCCAGTTGAAGGTCATGATGTCCTGCCTACCTTGTTCTTCATGTTTAGAGTACCAGGAGCACTGGTTTTACTTTGAAGCTAAATGGCAGTTTTACTTGGAGGAGAGAAAAATCAGTGAAGGCACGGAAAGTAAAGCCGTCTTTCCCGACCACTATGATGCAGAGGAGAGGGACAAGGTAAGTCTTGCTGCATCCCAGACGGCAATAGGAGAATAGGAGCTGTCAGGGGCCCACTGCCCAATGGGTCTCACGCTGGGAAACCACCCCACACCTGGACCATGTTATTGCCTTCCGAGCCCCATGTCTAGTGGGGCCTCCCCAAGCAGTAGAGATGGGCTGAGGGAGCAGTTGCAGGTGGGAGGGCCCGTGGAAGGCTTCTTTGTCCCTTTTCCTTACTCAGACAGAATGTCCCCACAGAGTGGCTTCCTGGACATGCTGTCCTAACAGCCTTATCACAGCACTCTCGATCCCTTGGCCCAGCTCTGTTTTTCCTCATAGACTTTACGGCTACCTGACAGGTTGTCGTGGGTTTGTTTATCTGTGGAATGTCTGTTTCTGGATGGCTGGAGTGGAAGAGCCATGACAAGTGAGCCTCTCCTGCTCGCTGTTCATCCCCAACCCTGGGGCACACAGGTGGTGTTCCATAGGTGTATAGTAAGTAAATGGACGACCAGGGCAGACCCCAGAAGCTCATGCTCTAAGGCAAATTGACGCAGTTCTACTTTTGGCCTGTGCCTCTGACCCATGGCTCTTTCTTCAGACCTACAAGAAATGGAGCTCGGAAGGTCGAGGGGGACGGCGGGGCCATGATGCCCCCATGATTGCCTATGATGCTCTTTTAGGAGCCAGGAACAACTGGACGGAGCTCTGCTACCGGGCCATGTTTCATGGAGGTGAGATTCCCTTGGAATTCCAGGAGGCCAGCACCCTCTTCTCATCCTAAAGCACCCTGTCAGGATGTCCAGGGCTTTGGGCATGAAGGACCCTCAGAATGTGTGTCCTTCCCTAGGCAGGGTGCTGGTCCCAGTGCGCTCGTGCACAGATATCACAGGCTGCAGGCAGGTTCACGGGACTGCCCCAGGCTGGCCTGTGAGCCTGAGCTTAGAGAGAGTGTGGTATTCAGGATGGCTGGAGTACAGGGCTCCTCTCCCTCATGGCTGCTGGTTCAAGAGCACATGGATTCCACTGGTGCTGGCCACACAGAGTTCTGCTCTCTATAATCACTGTCATCTTGTCTGTAACCTCTGCAGACTTTGCAGTCACAGAGAGGTTGCACTGTTAGAGTTAGGAGGCCCAGGGTTTGACTCATGCTTCGGGCCTGACTCTGTGAAGTGAGAGAGTAAGACCCACAGTGCAGGGCTATTGAGACAGTTGAAGACGAGGGGCCAGGAGTTCACCACTGTGCCTCTTCATAGCAGTGCCCTTTGCTCCACAGCTGAGTGAATTTGCCTCACTCCCTGGTGCCCATTTTCTCCTGTGAGTGTAAAGTAAGAAGATACGAAGTATATGTAACCTCTTCCTGGACATGGCTTCCATCAATATTAGATAACTATTATCAGAACGAGTGCTGTTCCTTGTGCCGAGATGGTAGAGATGCTTGCACTTCCTGGGGGACAATAGGGGGGCTTCTTTAAAAGCATGGAGGCTCCCAGTGGGAAAGGAGATGCCCAGGAAAGGATGACAGGAGCCAAGGGCAGCAAGGTGGCCATGAGCGTGGGAGAAGGGAGCCTGTAGAGGGACCTGTAGAAGTGATCCAAATAGCCCAGTGCCCGTAACTGAGAGCAAGAGGGAGGGCGGATGGGGGTCTTCGGGAGCAACAAACAGCCTGTGAGGGAGCTCAGCGTGGACTTTGGCCTCCCTGGAGAGCCTGGAGGGGAGGAATCTCAGGACAGCTCTCCCCTCAGGACAGCAAAGGCATCTGCACACTATCCTGAGTTGTCACGGTTTGGGGAGGGAGGGAGAGGAAAGCTGGCCCCTTTATTGGGGACAGCAAAAGCTGCCCAGGGCCTGTGCGGTGCCACCCAGAGCGAAACTGGGGTTTGGCACGAGGGAGGGTGGAGACGCTGAGAAAGCTCTGGTGCTGCTTTCTGTAGAAAGGTCAGTCCAGAAGAGTGTCTAAAATGGGGCCTTGGCAGGGGGTGTCTGGAGGCCCTGGCTAATGTCAAGTTCATGGTGATTCACCCCTTCCTGCTCTGCCTTTGAGACCTGAGGACCATGTTTCTGTTCCAGGTGAGAGCGGGGCCACAGGAACCATTGCAGGCTGCCTGTTTGGATTGCTCCACGGCCTGGCCGCTGTTCCCAAAGGCCTGTACCAGGACCTGGAGCATAAGGAGGAGCTGGTGCACCTGGGTGAAGTTCTTCACCGCCTGTCCACAGAGGAGAAGTAAAGCCCTTCTGCCATTGTCCCTTTCTAGGGAGCCCATTCCAGCTCCAAGTGCCCCAAGGAAGTCTACAGTGAGACTTACCTGACTCTCGGTTCACTGGGAATCCATGCCTAATTGTCCATGATTACATTTTAACTCTT
>NW_006434373.1:618316-630820 GCF_000325575.1 Pteropus alecto
GTTTGTCCTACGAGAATAGTTCTCTTATCCTAACCCAAACCCAGTGCATTACTGAGGTCACATTGGATTTGCTACCCTCAAACCTCCACATGCAGTGATCACAAAGAGTCTCTTGGACAACCGGTGTATTTTATTCTGTTGCAGAACTAATGCTATTCGCTCACTCACTCCGACAACTAACCGCGGTGGCTCTGCTCAGGAGGGTCACCTCCATCTGCAGAACCTTCCATCACTGTCTGTTTCTAGCTCTTAGACAAGCATTTCAGCTACTGCAAAGCCACTGTCCCCAGCCCACGCCGTGCCCATCCCTCATGGGCACGTGCTGCCCTTGCATTCTCACTGCTGATGTCCACGCCAGAAGAACAGTCAGTATTGGTGCCTTCGGGATGCAGCCAAAAGCACTGCATTTAACCTGCCAGCCTACTTTTTTAATCACACTAGATCTTTAAAACCAACCTCTTTTGGAACAACTAACGAGGAAACCAAGAAATAAAGGGTTCTCATGCCAGCACCCGCATCTTTCTTCTCTGTGGTCTGCAGCTGTCACACTTGTGTGGGTCAGGTCCACATTGCAGAGAGGGCCTGTAGCCTGCTCCACCCGGCTTCGCTGATAAGGAAACGGGAGCTGTTCCCTGTGGCCAGGGTTTCTCTCTGTGAGATTCTTGCTCTTGTTAAAAATAACATTGGACACAATCTTTTTGAAGTGGCATCTGGTGTGAATAAAACAGCAGTTGGTGACTGATGTTTAACATGGCGCTGTGGCGGCTTGGCTGGGGCCCATCTTGTTGGTGGCAGCATTCTTTTTACTGAAGGCTTGCCTCTGAGCACAGCAGCACGGTCCTCAGATGCCAGTCCTTGGGGGTGCTCGCGCACAGAAACTCAGGCACTGAGGCTTTCTGG
Source organism: Pteropus alecto (assembly GCF_000325575.1). Lineage (NCBI taxonomy): Eukaryota > Metazoa > Chordata > Mammalia > Chiroptera > Pteropodidae > Pteropus > Pteropus alecto. The sequence continues at coordinate 619,217 of NW_006434373.1, forward strand.
GACCACCAGGCCCCTCCCAGGCACTCTTACTCCCTTTCTCGGTCGTCCCCAGGGTATCCTGGGCTGTGGGAAAAGGGCGGAGTATATTTTCAGTAGAATACATCACTTTTCGTTTCTTAGGAAAGTGTGGAGGCTTCCATCTGTACTGAGGAAAGAAACTGTGAGCCAATATCTATTCAGCAGATTGCACCAAAGCATTTTTCACATCAGGTTTATGAATAACTAAACTAACATTTGCTGCTACTGATGCTTTTCCATCAGAAGAGGCAGAAAGATAGAGTGGGCGAAGGGCTCTCACGTCACTAGCCTTCACAATCCATGGTCCAAACCAGAGTTAGCGGGTATGGAGAAATTAACTGAGAATTACCTTCCAGGAAAAGAAACCCAGTTAAGGTAAGTTGACACTTTTCCTAGATGTACATAACACAACAGCTTACTGTTTTGAAGTAACATCCTGTTTCACCAACTTACCCTAAAAGCGGCACTTTTGACTCTGTCGTGCAGAAGAGAAGCAGGCCTCAAACGAGTAGGGTGCAATTGGATTAGAAGGAGGCTACTTGGTCTCCATTTTATAGATGATTTGGGAGAATTCAATCCATCCTTATGAATTAGCGAGTAAGTCTATTTACAGATTTATTATAAATTAAAACACATAAACAAAAATTCATATACATCATAAAATGAGTGAAACTGTTTCCTCATTTCATTTTCCTATTATAGGAAAATGCAAGAGTTGAAAAGATAAACAAAACCATCAAAAATAATGAGGTGAACACTGCACCTGCTCAAATTTTTAAAAACTTAATGCTTGCCGATTTAATTTTTATTATAAAAGTATTACATGCACAGAGTTTCCGAAATTCAAATGCCATAAATGTTGCATGTGGAGAGCAAGATTATTCCAAACCCGCAGCCAGATTCACATGACCAGGCCCCAGAGAAAGCCATGGGTCATGATCCTTATGTCTCTTCCCAGAAATTTCCTCTACACAAACAGTCAGGGGTGGTTGTGTTGCATACTTGCACTTGTGTATTGTACACACACATACACATACATGATTTCCTTTCACAAATAAGAATTACAGTATTCGTAATGGTTTCTTTTTGGCATTTTTCACTTAACCGAGTTTTAAAATATTTTTTAATATCATCATACATATATCTACCTCAGTCTTTTTAACTGTTGCTTGATATTCTATTTACACATGTGCCATAATTTATATAACTGGACCCCTATTGATGCAGTTTTAAGTTGTTTTCATGTTTAAGTGGCATTTTTAAACACTTCTCTACATTTACTTCAAAATGTTGCTTCCTTATGTCCTCGGAAAAGAAATTAAACTTAATAGCACAGTGATTTTTTTTTATTCTAGAATGGATTTTTTTTTGCATTTAATATTGCTAAAATTGAGATGTATTATCTATTTTATTATGTCTAATAATTTAATTAGCAGTGTTTTTTTCATTTTCTTTCTCTGAGATCTGTAAAGTAACAGTGCATCTTACAATCAATAGGATGTTACATCCAAGAACACTAACAGTAGACACCCGTGTGAATTCGCAGCCCCTGTAAAACAGCAGATGCAGGTGTGAGGGTATTATTACCTCTTACTCCCAGGTAAGGACAACACCAAGGCAGGGTTCTGAGATGTGACCTACTGTACTGTTTTCCTCCTACACCTATAGGCCACGCCCCTCTCTTCATGGTCCCATTGCTGGTACCGGAAGTGGGGATATGAGGACTGAAGCTAGGGCTCAGGACAAATAGCACTGACCGTGGCTAGAGAGCATCAGGGCCGTCAGGAAGGGTTTGCACTCTGGCAGCCATCTGCATCCCCAGGAACAGGCACACAGCTCCCGCCCCCGGTTCCACTATTGGAGCAGGTCCCTGCACTGCTCAGAAGTTTTCAGACTTTAGGCCGATTTTGATGAATTCATGTCCCCAGACTCTTTGGTTAAGAGATTTTGCATTTAGATGTCAATTCTTTTTCCCAATGTTTTCATATCAGGAAGCCAGGTATGAGGTGGGTTTGGCAAATATCGTCATTCCTCTCCAACAGCTGGAGGTCACCCACGCAGGGCTCAATCACTTGAAAAGATTAGAAGAGTCACTCAGAGGGTCCAACGACCATGATACAATGCAGAGCTGCCTCAGAGTCCAGCTCTCTGATGACATCCACCATTACTAAATGTGTTTCCCTAAATCTAAATTTTCCTAGTAGGAGGTACAGAGGTGGAGACTGTTACTACTCCTGTTCTATAGAGGAAGAAACTGAGATTCAGAGGGTTGGAGCCATTAGTAAATGGAGAGTGGAAATTTAAACCCAACCAAATTCCTGCCTCTTAACCTCCCTGTCATTGGCCATGCTAATTCATCCTAATTCAGGGCTGAGACTTGACCACAGCCCTGAGTCCCCAAGGAAGACCTCCTCAGTGAATTACGAAACCCCAACACCCAAGCAGACAGAACTGGAAAAATTGATCAGATGTTAACTGATGGAACTAGAAATATTCAAATTAATGTTCTATCTACATGTCTGGGTTTAAAAACTTCATCATTGAAATTCATACCAAAGCTCCGCTAAGTGGGAATAATTTTTGAGTAATAGTGCAGGCACTGTGACTACTTGAGTTAAAATTCCTCACATGTTGACTTATTTCCAGTTAATAAGCAGAAGTAAAGGGTAAGCACCACCAGGATATTACAGGTTAAAAATCAACACAGGAGGGAAAATGGCAGCCTGAGCCTCCCGGTGGTTTCCGGTCCCTGAACAGAGACTAGCTAGAAAATGGGAGCATAAATACGTGCAACAGAAAGAACCGCAGTTCCAGCACTGAATGCCTGGCCGTCACTTCATGGTGCAGCAGCCACTTTGACAGTGCCCAAGCTGCAGTAAAAATGCTGCCACCATCACGTGGCCTAAGAGCGGCAGCTCTGTCTCATCTGCCCCACCCCCTCCCCACCACCATGGAGACACAACATGAGGAGGGTGACTCGGTGAACACGAGGCCTCTTGGGACCATAGCCCAGCTGGTTAGACAGTCTAGTGTAGTCCCAGATGCCAGAGAAGACCTAGAGTGCTTGAGTCCTCTGCCTTCCACTAGGCCTATAAGCATTAGTGCACCACCGGGTCCCAAATGTCACTGCTGATCCAGCGCTTTCGGGGTCCTAGAATGCACTTGTCACCTCATGGCTTTGCTCAAAGAAACCCCATGTCCCCTTCAGCCAGCTTCCCCAACTATTAATACTGGGCCACGTTTGCCTTATCATTTTCTCTATCACTACACATACACACACAGAGACACACATACAGACACACAGAGAGAGGTACGCACAGACACACAGACATACACAGAGAGGCATACACGCCAACACACAGACACAGAGAGGTACACAAATACACACTAATACACACACAGACACAGAGGTGTACACACACAGACACAGAGGCGTACACATACCACACACACACTGCAGTAGCTGTAAATTAGATGTGAGAAAAGTGTCTCAAGAGTGTTCTGCTTACTTATCAAATCTCAGGGCCTGGAACAGCACTCAACACTCAGGAGGCCTCTCTCAGCCTGGGCTGGACAGACACCCCTTATCCACCATAGCCAGGGCTATTCCTGTGATGTTAAGTTGCATGACTGTAGTGGGGTATCCCAGCACACATGCTGCTGCCATGCTTTAGCCAGATTTATTTCCAGTAAAACTTAGAGGTTCATAGTCTCTGACTTTGGTTCATAGTCTCTGACTTTGATTCATTGGCACAGTTTCAACTGTTAGCTACTTAGTCACTATATACACATATATAGAATAGTCAATAGACGTTTGTCATTGTGCTTTACTAGAAAAATAGTTGCTGTTAAAATGATACTTATCAATTATGATTAATAGCCAACATCAGAGCTGGCCTTACAAGTTCACTGCTATAGGAGCCACATGAGCTACTATAGTAGCCATCCACCCCAGGCTGCTGTCTGGTCCCTGGTGAGTGATGTAAGTGTCCAACAAAGGAACTGCAGAGTCCATTGGGAGAATTTGCCCTCCCCCCGCCCTCACACACTGATCTAGTGACTTCAGGGGTGCAGAGTTCCATACTGTCACCCCTGTAGGGGACACTGAGATGTGGGACCAGTAGCTATGGGGGATGGGAGTGGGGCACAGCTGGGCCACTGGGAAAAGCTCCTGAAGCAAGGACATCTTAACTAGGTCATGAAAGATACACAGGAGCTCGTCAGGGATGCAGCTGTTCCAGGTCAGCAAGCTCAGCGTGGGCAAAGCATGGATCTAGGAAAAGACAGAGCAAAGCCACAAAACAGAAGTCTGAGAGGGCAGAGCTCCAGGGAAATGGAGTAAGGCAGGGGAGAGAGCCTGGAGGAAGGTCCCGAGTGGGTGGGCAGTACCTGTGTGCAGCAGAGAGTGGCACTACCTGAAACTTGAGGCACACAGACCCGCAGTCCATCACACCTGGCAGCGACCTGCAGTGAGAACTGAAGCCTCCAAACAAGGCCCTTCCATGAGCATTTGCTGAGTGCCTGCCCTGGCCAGACCTTGCTCTCAGCCCTGGGGAAAAGTGGAGAACAAGATGAGTTTTCTGCCCATGTGGAGCCTAAAAGGGAAGCCAGCAAAACATACATGATGTGTCTGAAACTGCACTAGAATCTCAGAGAGTGATAAATGCTACAGCGACAGTTATCCCAGGTGGTGTACGGAGAGCACTATGAGTGGTGTTTTCGGGGAATGATCTCAGGAGAGGACATACAAAGCCCTGAGAGCAAACTGAGCTAAGCAGAGAGAGTAAGTTGAGTGAAGGCTCTAGAGTAGGAATCAGCTGGGAACATTCCATGGCCATTGCAGCTGGAGAATAGTATAAGATGGGGTCAGAGGGCCAGAGCAGGTGGTTAGGGTGTCCCTGAAAGGAGGCAGTATAAGATGGGGTCAGAGGGCCAGCCAGAGCAGGTGGTTAGGGTGTCCCTGAAAGGAGGGCATGAGCCCAGCTTACCGGCAATAGTGGACGTGACTCAGAGGATTATTGTTATGACATGGACGTTAAGAGCATACACTGCACGACTGTCCTGCAAACAATTCAGTGTCTATCCTAGGGCAGGATTGGCCCTGAGAGATCAGCAGGGGAGCAGAGATGGCCATAGGAGAAAGGCAGACTGAGTTAGAGGAGAAATGTTCAGTTCATAATGGTTGATAAACACAAATGACTTATCAAAAGAAGTTGTGCCATGTTTGTTCTCTTATCACAGTCCCAGTCTATTGTTCTGAATCTCATGCACTTCATACTGCCACTGGCTCATGGGCAAGGCCACCTTGGAAAGGCAAGGCTCATCTGAAAAAGAACTTGTGGTCTTAGCTAATACCCTATTCTTTGGCCTATAAATCTTAGAAAAGCATCCTGACCTTCTCTGGGAGTGAAAACATTTCTTAGGTGATTATGAAAGCATTTTGGAATGTTTCGAAACTCCACCCAGAGGCTGGTAGATAAAAGTTGCTCATAAGGTATACCTGGGCTCTCCTAGGCAGCTCGGAGCAATTCTGTAACCCTGAGTTTTCAGTGTTTATTAGTGGGATGCTGGACAATGTCTTGATAACACAATCAACTCTATAACTGGCTGACAAACTTACATGTGATGTGGAACACTGAGCTGGCTGGAAAAGGCAAACCAGATGAAGGATAAGTCTTATCCCTGTTAATGTAACATAAGAAGGACATACGACAAGCCAAACCAAGCACATGGCCCCTTTTGTGTCACTCTCATCATGAAAGCACGCCACTGAGCTTCCCAGAACAGACAGATCTTCAGCATCAAAACCATGGCTTGGAGCGTGTGGAAGGTGGTGTCCAGTTACCCACAGACTGATGACAGAGTAATGGAGGAAAATGGACATCGAGCTTCATGTACTCTCCAATTCTTCCAAATTTGCCTCCTAACAAGACAGGGGGTTGATGGGAATTTGATGCCAGCAAAATTTTTCATCTTTCTATTTAAACTGTGGGGCTCAGGAGCCTGCTGGCAAGGTACGTGAAGTGGCGGATGAGCTCATACTCATACATGGCTGATCCTCATGGCCTTTTTTCAGACATCAGAATGTTCTCAAAGCACATTGTCAGTGTAGCTATTTCAGTCATCTGAATGACTCAACCTGAGAAGTCATAAAGATGATTGAAATGACCAAGTGAGCAAATGACTCTGAGCTCGGTAGCCAGCAATGTGACTAGGCAGGTCCAAAAACTCCCTTGTCTCTACCTGGGATCAGGTGAGGCTGCTTTCAGGCTCTTCCTAGACCCCAAAGGCTCCCATGTGGCATGAGGATGGCAGACTCCGGTGTTGAATTCATTTGTCACGGCTGTTGTGTAACCCCTCCCCATTTAGCTGAGATCTTTGTGTGTAACAATCAGTGTAAGAAGCCCATTGATAAAAGTAAATGATGATGCAGGAGGCCATCGACACGTTGCTTAGTTACAGGTGTATTAATTTAGTCAAGAAACACTTACTGAGAATCTACCATGTCCCAGGCACTGAACTATGTGTTTCCATCCTGTGTGAAGACCCTCACGTGATATAGCAGAGATGGATATTTAAGTAATTTGACCAAGAATTCAGTATGACTGTGATGAGTGCCACAAAAGAAAAGTTCCGAGGGCAGGAAGACTTACTCCAAGAGGGGTCAAGAAGGAACCTCTTCAGCGGTGGCATTCATGTGAGACCTCACTAAGGAAAGAGGATGAAGGGAGGTCCCCATTCCTCATTGCAGAAGGAAAGAAGAGCACATGGAAAGAGCGAGGGCAGGCTGGCTGGGCTGAGGCACAATAAATGAGAAGGAGTTGACACAAATTGAGGCTGGGCTCCTGTGGGCCTCACTGGCAGGAGTTCGCACTCAATTCTAAAAACAGTGGGAAGCCACTGTCTGGATACAACTTTCACTGGTGTGATGCAGAGAGAGTAGCCCAGCGAGAGAAGAGCCAGAGCAAGCAGAGAGGGGTTTGTGAGTGTCATCAGCAAGGGTGGCATCAATGCTGCAAAAACAGATTCCTCCCATCCTCAGGGCCTAAGATTGCAGAACTCTGCCACGAGTGGCTGTGGGGTGTGATGGCCAACGATGACTCCCATGTTTCCAGGATTGGGAAGTGACATCTGCCAAAGCAGAGGAAACAGGAGTTGAGATTCGAGAGCGAGAGGAGATAAGTTCAGCTACAATGTGATGTGCCAGTCACTGAGATGTGGGCAGTTCCCAAGGGCATTGCCCATGATGCTCCATGAAGCCGGACACCAACGACATCTTGGTTCTGGACTTAGTCAGCCCTGTGATCTCCAAGTCTCTGAATGTCTTCACGATTGGATTTCTCACACGTGGAAGGGGTCACAACACAACAACCCTTAAGAGATAACAAGGTAAAATAAGCTAGTGTACGGCTTAGCAGAGCTCACCAGTAAGCACTAGAAAAGCACTCAGAGAAATGAATGATGGAGCACCATGGTAAGTTCCACTGAGTCGACTCAGAGATGCCCACTGTCTTACGTGCTTCTGGGAAATAAAAAATGTCTCAGCCAATCAAGCTACTCACCAGGCTAAGATGCTGCTGATCACAACGCTCATCTTATTTCAGAGCTGTAAAATGTGACAACTCTCAGATGATGAAGCACCGGCACTGATCATGGCTCTCCCCCAACACCCCAGCACTCAGCAACAGGGACTGGCCACCACTTCCTCACCATCCCTATGGGGTCCTGGGAGAAGTGTCTTTCAGGCTGCTTTTGAAAGTTTAAGAGAGAAATGTCGAGGGCTTCGGAGAAAGCCCCTGAAATGCTTTGGCAAGGACCACTGGGTCCCCGGTGTTGGCTGCTGACAACTTGCCTTCTCAAGGACAAGGAGGTCTCTGGTGACCTGGCATGGAAACCTGATCAAAGAGAGAGAGGACATTCTGTGGACCACTTGATGGGTCAGGGACAGTGGGAGGTTCGACGATGATGAAGGCGCCACAGATGGGTGTGGTGTGAGATCATCATCCCCAAGTACTGCATGACGCACCAAAGGCTGACCCAGTCACACCAAAATCGGGCTGCTCCTTTGTTTCCCCTGACCCCTGACTCTGGTCCAGAGCATGTGGGTGGCCCAGGTGGGCTTATCAGCTGTGAGAACACAACCTGGCACCCTCCAGGGTGCTCTTGACCTTCCCGCTGGTTCTCAGTAAACAGGCAAGACTCTCAGAGTTCTTGGTGCTGGAGGGCACCCTTGGGTCTTGAGATTTTTATGCAGCTTTTATTCCGAGGCCATGCTGGCTTGCACGACATCGTGGCTTATGAATGGACTCAGGTTTTGGTTTTATTTTAGAAGACTAATGTACCACGCTGGTTCTCCAAATCCACAGTTGTCTAAGGTTGGGAAAGATCTCAATCTATCCCCGTGGTTCTCAAAGTATAGTCCCTGGGCCAGCAGCATCAACCACTCAGGGAACTTATTGGAGATGCAAGTTCTTGGCCCCTCGCAGACAGACTGTATCAGAAACTCTGGTGGGGCCAGAATTGTGCTGGGTTTTAACAAGTACTCTCAGTGTTCTAAAGTCTCCTAGTATCTGGGAGTAACTAACGTAGCCACTTTTTGCATGAATTCACTACATCAAGGTGAATTTAGGGGTCTTGGGGAAGATGAAGAGGTAGTAATCCGAGGTTATGTTTTCTAGTCTCTCGAAATTCTCCATACTGGGATCCATTCCCAGGCACTGGGTGACTGCATGGGCTCACCCAAGGGGTAAGGTCAGATTGCCATGTGGTGAATCAGCCACGTCCTGTAGGGATGAGGCCATCGAGGGGGTGAGCTGCTGGTGCCCCCACATCACTCTAGTGCACAAGAAACAGCTTTTTAAAAGGATATTTGTGTGTGGATACTAAAAATAGAACTCTCTTTTCTGAAAAAATGCATAAAAGTACAAAAAGAAAAAAATATTGGTATGTTTCCTTCCAACCCGTTTTCCAACTGCGTGTGTCTACACATCCTCTTAAAAACAAAGTCTACATACAGCTCTGCAGCTTGTGCTTCTAACCTTACATCATGCACTCTTCCCTGTACCAGATTATTTTCCCATAAATATGGATTTGCTGTTATTAACCAGCCTAGTGTTAGACATTTAAGATGTTTCCAATTTTTTAACATCATAAAGAGCACTGTGAAGACTTTCCATGCATTACACAATCTTTGCTTTACGTCCTGATCATCTCCTTGGAATAAATACCTAGAATACGTAAAGGCTAGGCTATAATTCTGGGTGCATCTCGACAAAATCTCCATCTGGAAAGGTTTGCCCAACCAGGGAGAACAGTGTAGCCGGCAGATGCGCACCCCTTGGTGCCAGGCCGCTCAGGAAAAGAACTGCTCGGCCAAGAAGCTGGGCGGAGAAACCTCATCAGATATCAGAGGCCTCACCCTTAAGAGACCTGCGAGGTCACTAGGGTGAAGGAATCATGAAGGCCTTGCTGATAAGCGTCTCACGAGAATAGAGCTACGTCGGCAAGGGCTCAGGCCTCCTTCTGCCTCAGGGTTCCTCTGGAGCTTGTTCAAAGGGGTTCAGGAAGGCAGGTGCCAGTGGTGCCCCAGCTCTCTTCCCCTCCACTCTATAGCAAAGCCCACTCTCTTCTGCTCCAGGGTCCACTGCCCACCACCCAGGTGTTCCTGCCCCAAGGACCCCCACTCCAAAGCTGAGTCCCCTCGTACCCACCCAAAGTTGGCAGTCTTACTAATTGTTCTCAGAGGTTTGGTTTGGGACTGAGTCAGGATATAATTATGATGTAACTTCATTTCTCATACATAAAGTTAGAGATATAAACAGATCTGCCCAGAATATAAATTCTTCTTGCTTACTTTTCCTTCACTTATACAAGTATATGTCTATTATAAAAAAATTAAGTATCTTATACATGCAAAGCAGATTTCCAAACTGCTTTCACAAAACTATTTAACATCAACTTTCGAAAGCCCTCAGGAGAATTAGGTGAGAAATAATTGCTGTTTAACAGAAAAGAAAGTAGTGACCCAGAGAGGTGATGGGCATCCCTGACATCTCCAAGTTATTGGTGGAGATGCACTAGAATCCAAGTCTCTTGGCTCCCAGCTTCTGTTTTTCCTCCTGACTTCTTGAGTATTTAAAATGGAGTTGTTCTATAAGAAATTTTCTATGGAGTCACCTTGGAGAAAATGGTGATAATATCTATGACAATTATTTTTTTCCCTAAGTGACAAGATTTGTAGCAGTAAGATGCCTGTTGATGCCCAAGCCCTGAAAAAGAAAGTCAGTAGGGTGACTTGTGATCCAGCTGTTCGTGCCATCCTCGGCAGCCTGCTCCTCTACGTCACCGACCATGAAGATGGGCCCCAGGGGCCACCTCCCACCAAGAGGGCAGAGGGCAGAGACAGTCAGGCAAGCCAAAAGGCTGAGCTTCAAGATGCCAACCGAAGGCCCACACGCTTTCAACTCCTGCAGGCCAAGTTCATGGGTACCGGCCGTGAGCCTTATCTCAAAAAGACCCGGGAAGTAGGAAGGCTGATCTTCAAGGACAAGCAAGGCCCAGGCAGGAGCTTGGTGACTGCCACCATCAACAAACTCCTGGAGAAGACCAAGGAGGGGACTGACAGCTTGGTGCGGGGCCGGGAGCCCCTCTGTAGTGATAAACCCCGGTGGGGCCTCCCTGCTGGTAAAAACACTGTGAAAAACATTCTGAAGAAGTTCTTGGCCGCAGAGGAGAAGGAGGCAGAGGAGAAGAGGCTGCGTGAGAAGCCTCCTTTGGAGAGGCCCAAAGCCTCCAGAGGCCTCCTACCAAAGATTGCAGGCAAGGGGAGCTCAGTGCTGTCCAAGTTGCGGGAGAAGTTTGAGCAGAGCGGTTGTCTTTGCTCAGAGGCCAGCGTGTTACTGCTCCGCACGGAGGAGCGAAAGAAAAAGAACCTGCAGAGGAAGAAAATGCACCGGCCCGAGATCCATGTGTTCTGCACGGCCACCATGGCCAGCACCTGCATCAAGATGCCCCCTGTCCACTTTCTGGCCTGCTCAGCGGAGCCCATGCCTGCCTTAAGCATTGCCACAGTCGTCTGTGGCCCCAGGAGCTGGCTGTCTCACTGTGCCAAAATCAGACACTCAGATCTGGGGCGCATGTCCCTAAAAGAAACAGGCAGGTCCCCCATTGTTGAGGAGCTGACACCTGGTGGGAACAAAACACCAGGAAAGGGATTGCTTGGTGAGGGGCCCTCACAATCCTTGACAACACAGCCCACAGCTCCCAGGGACGGCCCGAAAACAGTGTCCCTTGGTGTGAAACCTGAGTGTGTCGTTGAGCCATCCCCCTCTCCTGCCTCCCAAAAGGGAAAAGCCCTTCTTAGCCTTGAGCCCGTATTATCCCCACCCAGACCAGCCAGCCTAGGGCACACCAGTGTACCTGGAGGTGACAGGATGCAGAGCCCCCAAGTAGGGAGCACCACAGATGATACCCATGTAGCAAAGGGAGCGAGAGCAGGCCTGCGCACTGGACCCTCAAGCGAGGGAGCAGAGGAGGCTCCTCAAGTAGATCTGATGGTTTGCAGTTCGGAGGATGAAATGGAAAGAG
>NW_006434373.1:630848-637611 GCF_000325575.1 Pteropus alecto
ACCCCCCTTTTGCCATCCAGAAGAATTTCCTAGAACAAAAAGCACCAGGACGTATCCCACCGCTCAACATGGCAGAAGCCCAGGCCACCCGGCTCACACAGTCGGCCTTGGAGACTCCACTGATAACTGTCAGACTTCCAGTTGTCCACGAAATGCCAGCCCCTACTGTCACATTGCAAAAGGCATCAGGTCATGAAGACCAACGTTCTCATCTTCTGGGAGGAGAGAGTGTGGTTGAAAATGCACAAATGCAATTTCCCACTACAACTGAGAATAGAAGCGCCAACGTGGCCACAACAGGAGTGAGCAAGCCTGTGGGGACTCCTGGGCACCTCAGCACTCCTTCTCAGCAGGGCTCACAGGCCGGCCTAAATCTCAGACCTCTAAGGGGTGACATCCCAGAGGCAGCTCTGGCCCTGAAACCACAGAAAAGTCCCACAAGAGAACAGGAAAACAAAAGCAGCTTTGGGAATTCAAAACAGCTCAAAAAACATAAGGATATTTCAGGCGAGGATATTTCTGAGCTCAGTTATGAGAAGCATCAGTTGTCAGAATCAGAGGAAATTCCAATCCATGATGAAGGTACCCCATCACATTATTCCACAGCTTCAGAAAATTGCCTGAGAGGAAACAGCCGCTCTGCCCCTGGCAGTCAGCTAGCGCCATCCCCCAACGAGGAAAACCGGATGAGCATCCCAACACTGCTGGCGTCACCAGCCAAGGATTGGACGAGGTCCGAGAGTGCGATCACGGTAGACAAGAACATCCTGTGTGAGCAAGAAGAACACGGAGGGCCACCGCTAACTGAGTCGGCCCAGCCCCAACTCATGGCTGAAGCGAGCCCCAATCATGATCTTAGTGAGAACAGATCAACTTCCTTAAATGAAGACTCAAAACCAAGTATCAAATCCCCCGGGCTGGGAATAGCTAAAGGAGCCACCAAGAGTCACATAGTGCCAGCAGGGCTCACAGGTTCAGGTAAAACCCTGAACCCCAAAAATGGTATGTCCAAAGAGCAGAACACTTTGCCCAAGGGAGAATGCAGCTCCTTGCCAATGGGTCATAGTCTTATAACAGAGCATCTCAGTCGTGAACCTACCTGCCACCTCTTTGCACAAGGTGGGCCCTTGAAGCTCTGCAGCAACAGAGAGGCAGAGGGCCGTGTCTGCAAAGACTTGGGGCAGCACCTGCCTTTGACCTCGGACTCCCTGACCACTCCCCCACTGGAGGTTGCCGGCCCCCAGGTCGTGCCTAACAAGCCCCACGTGGGGGTTTCAGATGAACTGGCAGCAAGCAAAGCAAAGACCACGATAGGAAACAGAAATACTGTAGCTGCTCAAGCAAGTCCTTGGGGGAATAACACTGAGTCCCCGCTTCCAATCTCAAATTCCTCCACGCTGGAGGTAAGCGGCGTGGCAGTGCCTCCATGCCACAGTTTGGGCAAACTGCCATCACCATCTGAGAACCAACAGGCCAAGGCCGAGAAGCACGCTCTGTCCCAAAAACAGCTTCCTCTCAATGGAAGGGCTTCCTGTCAGTTTCCCTCAGTGCCGTTGACAGCAGCAGAAGAGCAGCAGGTGGATGGGGCACCCCAAAAGTGTCCTGACCTCCAGACACGCCTACTGCCTGCATCCTACATACTGGCTGGCATCCTAGAGGAAATCGAGGTCAGGGATTGGCCACAGCCACAGTCAGATCTGGGGGGTCTAGAGGAGAGCGCCTCAGGGCCTGTGGGGACAAAGGGTCCTGGACAGAAGCAAGCAGCTCCTTCAGGATCAAAGGAAATAGAGGTCAAGGATAAGCCACAGCCACAGTCAGGCCTGGGGGGTAAAGAGAAGGGGTCTTTAGAGCCTTTGGGGCTGAAGGGTCCTGGACAGAAAGAAGCAGCTCCTTCAGGATCAAAGGAAATAGAGGTCAAGGATAAGCCACAGCCAAAATCAGGCCTGGGGGGTAAAGAGAAGGGGTCTTTAGAGACTTTGGGGCTGAAGGGTCCTGGACAGAAAGAAGCAGCTCCCTCAAAATCAAAGGAAATAGAGGTCAAGGACAGGCCACAGCCACAGTCAGGCCTGGGAGGTAAAGAGAAGGGGGCCTTGGGGCCTGTGGGGCTGAAGGATCCTGGACAGAAGGGAGTAGTTACTTCTGTCCAGAAGTCTTCATTGTGTGGCTCTGAAGAGGCTCAGATACAGCCCAAGGATGACACAATAGGGAGTGACATGGTGACAGCTGAAGTGGAGACTCCCTGCCAACATGCTGAGAAAGGTCTAGGACATCCACTGGGACAGTGGGTAAGGACTGCAGAGGACCCCACTCAAGGACACAGCGCCCACACTGAAGCGAACCGTGTACCTTCTTGCCCAGGGAGGCCAGGGCGCCTGGCACAGGCCCAGGTTGGCAGAATGACACCCCATGACTTGGTGCAGCCCACAGGCAGCCCAGCAGCAGTGGCGCCCACTGCAGGTGCAAGTTGGAAGTCCCAGAGACCAGCCCCCGAGCGCAGCCAGTGGGCACCCGGAGCGCCACACGAGGTGGAAGAACACCTTCCTGAGGTGGCCAAGAGCCAGTCGTCCTCCTATCTGGAGCCAGCACAAGGCTCTGCGGTGCTCATGCCCAAGCCTGGGAGCTGCCAGACACCCCGAGTCCCAGCCCAGGAAGGGCTGTCAGATCTCTCCGGGGCAGGGAGAAGCCCTCTAGATCTGGAACATCAAAGAAGGTCGGCACACTTTGCAAAGTACAGAGCCCAAAGCTTTGGTGACCAGAGGTCCTTTGATTTGTCCTTTAGACCAAAAATCATCAGGGCCAACGACACGTTTGAACTTCCAAAGTGAGGCACCCCAGCTTCTGAGTCACAGACATATCTAATGCCTCAATATTTGCTCCTCACTCAGGTTGTAGATTGTTTTCCCACCTCCAAAGGAACATAGCTTTGAACGTCTGCATTCAGAGAGGTCTGTTCAGTCATTTCCTTTCACTCTTATAGTAACTGACCCTGGGAGAATCAAAGTTGTCTAACCAAGGACACTCTTGCCTGCACATGCTGTGGAGCTCTGCATTGTTTTCTTAGTGCACATGGGATTTGTTCTCAGGAAATTTGAACAGCGAGGATGAGGAATGTACCAGGCACACCCGGCATTTGTCTCCCATGGACTCATTCTTTATTTTATTTGTCTTCCCGGGAGTGTGGCGGAGCACGCACTCCTATCTTTTCACAGAACAGTATGGTTTTAGCCCTGTAACGAACGTTTGGTGCTGAACTTCATGTTTGTCTTGTCTCTTCTTGGGGCACTTGGAACGGCTTCAGTCTCTGAGAGCACTTCTCCCCTTGCGGGGTCATCGGCAGGCACAGACGTGGCCAGCCTTGGACTGTGGCCCCTACCTCACTCAGATACAGCCAGTGCCGACATGACATGAGCAGGTGAGTCACCTACAGAGTACCCTGAATCGGGGCCCATGACACCAATGCAGACTCCTGATCCCAGTAGCCCTGACACATTCTGGAAGAAGGGCTAGGAGTTTCAGTTTGTTGCAGCAACTCCCAGTGGGATGGCCTATGTCCGTTACCCCCACCTGGCCATGTTGACAGGGAAATGGAGTTAGGACATTGACTCCTCCTCTTCCTGCTTAGGAAGGCCAGCGCCTGGGCCCACCTGGGCTAGAGCAAAACAGACCATGGGAAATGCGTGAATCAATTCAAGACCCTTCAGCCTCACAGGAAGGCGAGGATGCAGATCAATTAAAAGGTCATTTTCAGCACTGTTTCTGGGTACCTAAGTCCAAGGAAGGTTTCATTCACAAAAACTAATGATGACAGTTAGGGAAATGGAGTTAGGACATTGACTCCTCCTCTTCCTGCTTAGGAAGGCCAGCACCTGGGCCCACCGTTGGGAACGTGGACAGCACTGCTGGTCAATGACGCCTGGGCCCACCTGGGCTAGAGCAAAACAGACCATGGGAAATGCGTGAATCAATTCAAGACCCTTCAGCCTCACAGGAAGGCGAGGATGCAGATCAATTAAAAGGTCATTTTCAGCACTGTTTCTGGGTACCTAAGTCCAAGGAAGGTTTCATTCACAAAAACTAATGTGGTGAGGAAAATAAAATGTCACACTGTTTCTCTCCGTCTTTCACCGTCATCACAGCAGCCTCTGTGGAGTCCCCGAGTCCCGTTGGGAACGTGGACAGCACTGCTGGTCAATGACAGGAACCCAGCACTCTCTAGTCTTGCTGTTGAAAAGCACATGAGTGTTTGTCACTACTGCCTGAGACATTGTATTACTCTAATTTATTTTCCATCACTAACATAATGCCTTTAACAGTCTAGAATATGTGAACAATGTATAGCAGTATAAGGAAGAAAATAAAAATCACCGATAACAGCATTACCTCAAGATCATTTTTGTTACTGCCTTGGACTGTTTTTTCTCCAAACTTTTCCCTCAGCTATTTCTTCTAAAGCACAGACACAATTGGAGTCATATCTTGTGTACATTTAAAAAATCTTAATGTTACAGCACATGCATTTTGGGGAGCCATGAAGTGGTCTTTGAAAACCTGACGGGTGTGCGCTCAATGTGTCCCATGGACACGCCCGGGCTGTGGGTTTTCAGAAGAAACTGATTTTGTGACTCTCCCCACTGCCCAGGGACTCTGTTTTCAATGATATCCTCTTGCAGAAAATAGATTTCTGTTTTTTGAGGACTTCTTGATGTTTTCTACCTTGGCAACTGAGTGATTTTCTAGACAGTATCTATTTGTCCTGGAGAAGCTTCCTTGACAAGTGCTGTCATCTCCTTTCATTAATGATTTAAATGTTCATTTAGAATAGGGTGTTTTCTGATTTAAGCTTTGATCGGGTGCTTAGTAAGAGCTGGGTTTGTCAGTTTTTGTCCTTTCCATCATGAGACCTGGGCCACTGTGGCGTAGCCTCCCAGAATGGGTTGGCCCAATGCGACAAATGTGCCTGGTGTCCTCAGTAGCACTGAGGTTTGAGCAAGAAGCATGAGGTCCATGCATGCCAGCTGTGCTTTGTCCAGGGGCTGGGCTCATTCCTTGCTGCCCATCTCTCCAATAAGGCAATTAATTTCAAATCCAGCAGATTGGAAACTCCTCAACTGCAATGCCAGGTGAGTCTGAGAGTCCCATGGGAGCTCCCAGAACGTGCTGGCCCTGGACCTTGGCGCTAGGTCTCCCTCAGTCACCCTTCAGAGGGCACCTCAGGGTGCTCCTCTGTAAAGCAAAGGCAGTGTTCTCAGCTTAACCATGAGAATCTCTGCCTGGTTTGCTAGTTGTTAGCAGCACAAGTTGGTGTGACAGTTACCTACATGGATGGCACTGCCCCATGTCTAGTGTTTGGGCATCTGTATGAGGACCCTGACTTCTGGGAAGGGGAGCTCATGAAAGCTGTATCTAGACTTGGGGTCAGCTTCTCAGAGCTGCAAAACCCTAGAGGCTCATGAGATAAGTATTCAGGGAGGGGTCCCAGTAGAGGTACACAGACACTGGGGCTTTTCCCCAGTCTAATCGACCACACCTGCTCACACCCAGGGGTATCTTCACTGGAGCTGGGAGGGTAACTTCCTGCTACTACATCCGGTGGGGAATCATCTTATTTATTTTCTTTATTTATTTGTACATTGTTCTAAAGGATTTGAAGCAATGTTGGGCAAAGAACATGATGACAGACAGAGGAGATAAAAAATATTATATTTACTGGGTTTTCCATTTTTAAAATAAGAAGTAGTGGGGTTTTGTCGCTATTTTTAAATAGATCAGAAAGTCCATTGGAGAATGAACTGAGAGGCATTATTTTAAGTAATGGAAAAAATTAACAGGATCTCCTTCAGACTGCAGCTTCAAAGAAGTTGTCCACTGAGTTCCTCTCCATGGCTGGCAGACTCCGGGCGGGTCTGCAGGCTGGCCGGCAGGCCACCTGCTCAGCCAGAGGGGCCTTGCTCTGGTTTCACCAATAAGGTTGCAGACTGCACTGCCCTCATGCTGATGCTGGAGCGACTTCACGAGGACTTAATAGTGGTCAGTGTGCATTCATGTTACACGAAGACCATAAAGTCACAGGATAGCTCTTGAAGTAAGAGTTTACACTGCAGACATGACTGACATTTCAACAAAAGAAAGACCCATGAGGCCTCCTGGGTTGAAATAACTATTGCAGAAAGGTGGTAGGCATTTTAAATTAAACCCACAGTAAATATTTACATGAACTTTTTAGTTGACATACTTGATTTTGCACATCTGTGTAGCTTACACCTCGCTTTGGGTTTTTACAGTTTCTTTTACTGTTTATAGAGGCATCTGTGAGCCACACAGGTGGTATGCACCCTGCAAAGGAGGTGGGGGGGCTCACGGAAGGAACATCTATCGATGAAGAATCATGAGTGTGCTTGTATTTTAGACTTTCCATGGGGGAATGTCATTGTTTAGAATTTTACAAATTCAGCATCGCTTCTTTATTTTTTTTAATGAGGGCACCTTTGCCATGAGTTATGATCTTTTAATTATCAAATTATGTATTAGCCCACAGCTCAATGTTCCTTGTTTTGTCCTCCTTTGTATACAAACTCTAAAATGGTTCATTAGAAAAAAAATTACTAAATATTATTTTGTTGTGTTTTCTTCTTTGAACTTGTACTAACTTTATTCAGCTGCAAATAATTTCACAAGAAGAAAATAAAATATGTTGCCATCACAAATCTCTTCATTGCCTCTTCGAGGGACAGCATGAAGGAGGTAGGAATTTCATGTCAGCTGT
>NW_006434373.1:638045-639151 GCF_000325575.1 Pteropus alecto
CAGGGGTCAGTGTGATGGCAGTTCGACGTCCACCTCCCTCTAGGACAGTCAGAGAAATTGCTGTGCCCAGGGCTGGGCCTGCAGGTTCTTAGCATCCTCGTAGTGGAGAAGCTCCCTTATCTGCAGTGAAGAGCACAAAGACCAGCAAAGGGAGTGAGCCGGTGTCCCTGTCTTCCCTCAGAGAGTCTCAGCCCAAGGGGTGCTGAGCGCTGCTCCTGGAGGCCGGTTTGAGAAAGCCCAGACACCATCCGTCCTGAAACATTTCTTAGTGAAGGGAGCTACATGCAATGAAGTCATCGTGACCCCTCTCCTTCTGCCCAGGAAGAATTTCTGATAAGGCTCGATGTAACTATCCAAAAGCCCACAGCCAACTCATCTCTCTGATGACAGAGGACTGGCTTGGCCGAGGTCCACAGCCCCCGGGTGTTGCCGCAGATTGTACTCCAGGGTGAGGAATCTACTGGACGTTCAGCCTGTAGATTAGTGAATCTACTCTAAACCTGTGAAAGTGTTGGCATATTTTCCCTAAAAGAAACAGGGGCCTACAAGAAAATTGTTTTGATACTCAAAATATTTCGACACCAAATGTATGAGTTTTCCAAGCAAGCGATTTTCCAATTCTCTGAGACACCAGCTAGGTGTCCCACGATTCCAATCAATTCTGATACCATCTACCTAGGGTTAATGCAGACTTCACAGGTTAAGGGCTCCCTGCAGTCAGGGCAGCGGCAGCAGGCTTCCAGGGCCCACGGTGTGGGCCACAGTTAGTCATTCTCTGGTTCCCAGTTATGTAGAGAGAGACTGCTCCAGTGGCCGTGGGAGGAGCAGAACTCGGTTTCACAGGCCTCCTTATACTTCCACCCACAAGGCTTTGGACTAACCAGCACCACGTGGCTCTTCCCTTTCTGCTGACATTCCCTGGGGTGGATTCATCTCCTAGAACTGAGAACCAGGCGTGATGTCACAGTGACACCCAACAGAACACACATGCAGACAGTACCTGAATCAGGGTAGAGTGCCTGCACACGCATGAATGTAATACACCGGCCTATCAAACTGGCAAATCTCCGCTGCCTAAATTTTTTTTTAGGGAAACGGTAACACTC
>NW_006434373.1:639219-653910 GCF_000325575.1 Pteropus alecto
ATTTGGCAATCAATATCAAGAACCTTTAGAAAGCGTGGGTTCTTAGCACAGTAGCTCTACTGTTTTAGGGATCACATTAAGGAAATATTCCTTTTTTTCAAAAGGATAAAAAAAAATCTGTTCAGTGTGATATTATTCAAAACAGAGATATAAATGACATAAATGTCTGTCCACCTATGGAGATTGGTTAAATAAATTTGGGCATATTTATTCAGTGAAATATTTGCAGTCATCTAAAATCATACTTAAAAATAACTTTGTGAGGTGGAAAATGTCTTACTATTTAATGTAAGATCTAATACAAAATTACAGATTCAAACTTGTAAAATACATGAAAGGGAAGAAAATATATAAAAAATACACAGAAAGGCAGACAGTGGTTATCTATGGGTGGTAAATCTATAGGTACTTTCTAGTCTTTATATTTGTCACTGTTAGAATTCTAAGCTAAATGCACTGAGATACTTTTATAACCAGAAATTAAAAACTAATGTTTTCTAGAGTCCCGAGACCCGGGTTGGAGCTGCCTCTGAGACCCAATGCCTCTGTTTACAGCTTCGTGACTTTGCCCAGGTTAGCAAACTTCCCGATTTCAGTTTTTCATCTCTATGTTGGAGTAGTAGCCTGTCCTGCCTGTCAGGTTGCCAGCTGTCATGCGATCGTTGGGTTCAGGGCTTGGTGTGATGGAGTCATTTTGGCCTCACAGAAGACAATTTCCTGACAGCACCTTAAATGGGGTGGGGGGAGGGTGAGGAGTAAGGTGGAGGTGGGGGGTTGGGTGTGGGTCCAATTCAGAGTCTTGTCTTGGCACATGCTCATGAGGAGGGGGACTCTTGTGCCCGTCCTACACTCTGCACTCATCTGAGGGAGATGCAGGGGCAGCTCAAGGACAGAACTCGTGGCCATCACCACCTACATGCCCCTCAGTGGGGCCTCCCCAGAAACCTTAGTTCTGGGAGTGACAGAACCATGGCCTTCACTGTGGCCACGAGAGGGCACTACGGGCTCCAGGTAAGGCCAGCCTTAAGATCTTCGATCTGCAGGGTTTTGCTAGACCCAGACTAAAATGAGTGAGCATGTAGGGGGTCAGAGCACATGAGACCTACACCACTTTAGTGATCGCCGCTTCCAACTGCGCATCGTGGCTCGGCATGGTTTCTCACATAGGTTTCTCCAACCTTTCCCAGTTAGATTCTGCACTACAACAGAGCAGTACAGTCTTGGGGTCTCTGGCCTTTCTGTGGGGTTCCAGGGAGTTGCTCTGGCCTTGGGACCAGGGCGGAGCCCTGCAGCCAGCTTCCAGCCTTGAGTTCTGCCTTGCCACAAATTGGCTGCATGGCCTTGGGAAAATTCTTTGTGTGCGCATGGTGTGAGTGTGTGGGAGTACCTGTCCTACAATTCCATTCAATTCTGATACCATCTACCTGGGGTTAACACAGACTTCACGGACTTGTGGGAGTGTGTCTAGGAGGTGGAGGAGGTAACCCTGAGCGCATGCACCTCAGCTTCCTCCTCCCTGAAATGAGAATCATAGCACCTGCTTCATGGGGCCACATGAGCACTAAGTCAGGCACTGTCCATTCAATACCCAGCACCACCTGGCGCAGTGTGGCTGTTACTGTTATTACAGCGGGGCGTGGGGCTGCCTAAGCTCTGCCCAGCAGTTGTCATTTGGGAGCTGCCAGTCCAGGCTGAGCACTTCCTCTTTGTGGAGAATGGAAGCTTCTTGCACTGGCCTGGCACACCTGAACTGAAAGGGAAGAAAATATATAAAAACCGATCGGACCCGCCATAGGAAGCACTCTTGCCCCTACCCTTGTTCCCCTGCTCCTGCCAGTTCAGGGGGTTTGCTGTGTCAGCAAAGATGTAAACCCACCTTCTTCGTCCTGTTTTCTCATCTGTGGGAAGTTCATAGGTACCAGATTACTCAGCGTCTCTGGGCCTCACAGTTCAGATAAACAGGGTCACATGGCGGGAGGCAAAGCCGGGGTCAGAGACACACAGACCAACTGCACGGTGCTCTTCCAGCATGCTGAACTCACTGGTTCTCCTCCAGATGAGTGAGTGCAGGAGTTCGCCATCCACATTCCTTTTTGAGAACAAACAAATGCATAAATCCTACTGCTAATGTTTACCTCCCGTGGAGGCAGTTTCTTTCTATCACTTTTGATGGAAACTTCAGTAGTATGGGGCTTTTATTTTTCCTGAATTCTGACAGCTCTCTCTCGCTTATGACCCAATCAGTATTTCTTCTCCACAGCTTTTCTGAGAAAAATATGCCCTGTAGGAGAGTAACTCGCTGTCAGGCTCAGGCTTGTTCTTAGGAAAATACAACAGGTTTTATGCTGATATTCTCTTTTTAAGATAAGCTTTTCTTTTTAATGGCTTTGGCAAATAAAGGTTAAAAGTATTCTGTTTCAGCATGCTCTGAGGGAACACTTTCCTTTTCGACTTTCATCAAGATTTAAAACCAGACAGCTGCCTGCAGGGCCTCTTGGAGATGTATGACCCTCACTATTTCCTTCTGCACCCAGAGATTTCTTCTCACCATGCGCTGACCCAGCCAGCCAGAATGTGTCCGATAGGCTTAAAGGAGAAAATAGAATCAACCAAAATTATATCTTGAGCATCTCCCAGCAGTAGAAAGGTTATGTGGGCTACAAAACTATTTACAGCGTGGATGGACCTCGAGGACCTTATGTTAATAGAAATAAGTCAGACTGAAAAGGACAAATACTGTGTGATTCCATTCATATGAGGTCCCTGGAGTAGTAAAATTCATCGAAACAGAAAGTAGAATGGTGGGTGCCCCAGGCTGGGGGAGGGGAATGGGGAGTCGTTCAATGGGGACAGAGTTTCAGACAGGTAAGGTCAGAGAGTTCCGCCGAAGGATGGCGGTGATAGGGGCACAACATTGTGAATGTGCTTAATGCCACGGAAATGTACGTTTAAACGTGGTTATGATGATAAATGTTATGTTAAGTACATTTTGCCATAATTTTAAAAGTTGGGGGGGAGGTCAATACCTGGCCCTGCACTGATGGGCAGGAAGGGGGTGAGTCAAGGGATAGCACCTGACCTGAGAAAGAGCAGGCCACTAGCCAGTCCCTTTTCTGCACTTGTTTTTGAGAAGAGCCGAGAGCCTGCAGTCCCCATCCGTATGATGAGGGTTTGCACCGCCCAGCCTGGAGGTGGTTGTTGAGAAATGTCAACAAGTCTCTAAAAATAAACACCCACAGGAACTTCTGCCACTCCAGACTGCTTATTTAATTATTCTTTCTCCAAGCAGTGCCTCCAAACAAATCCTGGGAATATAAGCACGGTTATTTTTTATTGATTCAGTTTCTTTGGGTCATTGTGAATAATTTGCTTAACTCTTTACTCGAAGGAACAGGAAATGCATGAAATTAGCTTCAAACTTATTTGTTCCTGAGGCTCTTCACCACAACTTTATACCTGTGCAAAACCCTCCAAGGAATCTGAGAAAACATTTAGAATGTTTTGTAGATAACTTTAAAAGCAAAATAAGCAAGCTTCTCACTTTCTCTGGTTGAACTTTTTATGACACATTTGTTCCAAGAGTAGGTGGGACTCATTATGTACAACACGCAGAGCTATATGTCTTATTTGGACATCCTGTTACCTCGGCTGCTGCTCCCTTGCAAAATCTCATTTCTCCCTCCCTAACTTTGCAAATTAGTCTCACCTATCCACAAAAAAGAATTCACAAAGTTTTGACTAAGCAGGCTGAGCAATGCTGATATAAACCGAGCGATCCCAAGTTTTGAGGACGCCCAGGTCTCTCTAGAAAACACCAGATCCATGGCCAACTTGTACAGGCGTCTCCTCTGAGATTTCCCAGCTACTTCTCAAAGGCAGAGCCCAAAACAGGAATTACTGAAGTCCTCCTCATGCTGGTGGCATTAGGAGTGAGGTGGGAAAGGGGCAGAAAGCCGTGAGTCTAATGCTTTCATAATTATGACACACGCCCAGGTGGACCAATTCTTGTACTGATGCTCAATTCCTAGGCCCACACAGCCTCTTGAAAGAATTTCAAAATTGCAACAGTGATTACTTCCCAACATCATATTCCCTTTCATCTATCTTAATGTTTAGGGTCCGAATTCAAATTCATGACACTGCACATTATGGGTTACTTCCTGCCATGCATCATCAGAATCTCCTACAAATTTCCCCAAATGTCAAAGGTCTGCTGTAAGATAAAATATATGCTTGTTTAAAAATTATTCTATGGCCTTCAGTTAAACTTGTGGATAAGGGAGGATGGGAGTGGAGGCAGGCGGAGACTCGGGCCCCCAGTGTTGGAGGTGAGGCCCTTGCTACTGGCCACAGGCCTTCCTTGGAGCTTGGCTGTGGTCTCTGCTGTTTTGAGTGCTGTGGTGGAGATGGTGACCCCGCACTCAGGATTCCCACTCCTTTCCACAGTGTGACGTTGCTGGAAGTAGCTGCTAAGCCAGGGGCACCTTCCCTAGCCCCGCTTACTCCCAGGCCCTATAAGAAATGATCTCAAGCAGGATATGAGCAGAAGTTATACATGTCACAGCTGGGACGACATAGTTAGGAAACAGATATGTCTTCTCCATCAGCATTTTTCCCATGCACCACCCAAAAGCCTCGGGATGGTGGAGGCACAAATGGGAAGCTGCCCACAGATGCTCAGGTTAGATTATTATCTAAGCGAGACACAGACATCTGCTATATAAAATCACACTGAGGGTTGTTTGTTATGGAAGCTGGATTCTAACTGATACAAGTGGCTTTCTGATCATAAATATTTGTTGATACTCTATTCACTGCAACCAAAGAATCCTGACTAAAATAGAGGTACTGGCCTGTTTGGTGATGCAATTATCGAAAAGAAGCTCTTGTCCTGAGAACATGGCAAGCTTGCTCTCTGTCTCTCTCTCTCTGTCTCTCTGTCTCTCTGTCTCTCTGTCTCTCTCTTTCTCTCTCTCTCTTTCTCTCTTTCTCTCATCTGTCTGTCTCTCCCTCTCCCTTTCCACATAACCAGTTGTCCCGCTACCATTTATTGAACATTCTTTCTTTCTCCACCCAAATGCATTTTTTTTTTGTCATCAATTAAGTTTTCATGGATTCTTGGGTCTGTTTCTGGGCTCTCCATCTGGTCCCATTGGCATACTGGGTTAAACAAAGTCTCCCAACAATTCTTGCCCACCCAGAACCACATATTGTGGCTTTATTGGAAATAGGGTCTTTGCAGATTTTATTAGTTAAGATGAGGTCACACTGGAGTAAGGTAGGCCCCAAATCCAATGACTGGTGTCCTTATAAGAAGAGACACACAGAGAGAAGAAGTCTGTATGAACATGAGGCAGAGATTAGAGTAAAGCATCCACAAACCAAGGAATTCCAAGGATTGCCGACAGCCACCAAAAGCAGGAAGAGGCAGGAAGAACCCTCCTCTGTAGGTTTCAGAAGGAGCGTGACCCTGCCAACACCTCGATTTTGGACTTCTAGCCTCCAGTACTGTGAGAAAATGAATTTCTGTTGTTTCAGTCACTGAGTCTGTGGTTCTTTGTTAGGGCAACCACAGGAAACTAATACGTTTAGTTAGTTGTCTATCTAGTGGAAATACCACACTATCTGAATTATTATAACTTAATTATTACAAGTCTGGATATCTGATTGGGATGCTCTCTTTCACTCTGCTCTTCTTCAGGATTGTGGCACTTCTGCTTGGCCCTTTTTCTCTTCTACCTAGATGCAGACCTACAGAAACAGCACCACAGTTTATATTTTCACATTTTAGAAAACTGTGGTTAAATTTATGAACAGTGAAATGCACAGACTTCGAGTGTACAATTCAATGAGTTTTGACACGTATGGAGCCCCATCGAGGTCGGCACATTTCCCTCGCCCCAGAGAGCTCCCTCGTTCTCCTCCACATCAGTCTCCAACTCCCTCGACAGCCACGGCTCCTGTTTCACTCACTATAGATTAGATTTTCTTGTTCTTTAATATCAAATAAATGAACTATAATCTATATGCTTTTTGGGGTTTGGCTCTTTTACTTAGCATGATATCATTAATTTAAAATGTTAATTTAGGTACATTGAATGGAATTCACTTACCAACATTTATTCTTGGTCTCAGAGGTTGTAGAAAGGGCAGAATTTGGTTACTAAGTGAATGTGCGTTGAGGATTCAATAAAGGCTCCAAAGTCGTGTAGCGACGGTCCATTTAAAAGAATGCATGTGTCTGTGCATATGCACGTGTGTGTGTCTGTGTGTGTGCATGTGTCTGCTTGCATGTTTTTCCATTCCCTGCATAAGATGGACGTCTGGAAGGAAATATACACAAAAGTCTAATTATCAGAGGTTCCTGGAAAATGGGAATAAAAGAGAGTGGTGAGGAATACCTTTTTTTTTTTTTTTTTGCCTCATTTCTGTATGATTTTAATTCATTTCAGCAAGCATTTATAATGTATTAATGTATTTTTGAGAAATGACCCTCAGGTTTCTGGCTTGGGCACATAGATTAATTCATGGTTCCCAAAAGCAAGGTAGGAACTATCGGAGGAACACAGTGTTTGCAGGGAGATGAGCTCAGTTTATCTGCGTTGAGTTGGAGGCATCCTCTGGGCACGTTGGTAGAAATGTACATTTGGTTGTTGAAAATACAGCACTAGAGCTCAGAAAAGGGGTAAAGGTCTGAGAGTCAGCACTTACTTCTGGAAAGAAAGTAGACTCAGCACTGCAGAGGCATCTCCCTCTAGGGACAACGTGAGTCTGCGCTTCCCAGCATGGCCGTCCATGGGAATCACTTTAAGGAGGTTTTAAAAATCCCCAAGCCTGCACCTTGGCCTGACAACAGAAGTAACAACCAAATCTCCTCCTAGCCCAGAAAATCTCTTCACAAAGGTGAGAGATAAAGAAACGGTTGTATTATTGAGTGAGCATGAAGCCAGAACTTGGTGTGCATCACCGGCAGTCTGCTAAGAGGTGGCAAAGACAGACAGAATCCCACCCTTTTGTGTAGTCTGGTCAATACCACCCATGACATACATGTCTAAAGGAGAAATGAAACTCCTGTCTCTTCGACAAGAGGAAGTCGCATCTTGCAGACAAGCCCCTGGGCTAAGGTCCTCCAGACAGAGGGACCCTCTTCCATGTTCATATTTCAAAGACAGGGCTGCATGCCCACAAAAGACATCTTGGGATGCAAACCTGCTTAGGGGCTACTTCTGCTTTTAGAAAGTTTACTTCATCTTAAAGAGGGAGTGAAGCACGTATGGCGTTGAGTTTTCTAAAGGAAATGTTGATGAGAGGAGGCAGTTTTTGCCCCTTCTTGGCACTAGGCATTAGGTTTGTATTTACCTTTACGGTAATCACAATGGTCTTGAATCAATTTGTTTGACTGAGCGATTAAACACAGAACTCTCTTAGAAGTTTGTGTTCTTGTGTTTGAACATAATTTTGACAAGACCCTTACTCCAGCTTCAAGTATTTATTTTATAGTATTCTAAAGATTGGGATACTAGTCTAAATTGTTGATATTTACCTTTGTGTATTCAAAACATTTCCCACTGGCCTTGGAGGGCCCTGCCCATCAGTGCTTCCTAACCTGGTAAGTCCTGATACCTCTTACCCGGAAATCCAGGTTGAAGTAGCAGAGTGGGCCCTCCTTTGCATCTAAGGCAAAGGTCGCTGTCAACTTTGCAAGGGTGACAGAGAGGCAGGTCGGAGCTGAGACTTAAAAAACGTCAAAGGAAAAAAGCTGAGAAACAAAGACATTATTGTGCTTCCTGACTAATGTCTTCTTTAAGAAAAATTGTCAAGGAAAAAAGATCTCCTTCCCCTTTGTTTAAAAAATCTGGGTCACAGTGTTTCATATGCCTTCAGGGTAGGATTGCCAGCTAAAATATAGAATTCCAGTCAAGTCTGAAATGCAGATGTACGTGAACACGTTAGTGTAAGTGTGACCCATCCTGGATGTCCCGTATGTTTATCTTTATTTGCTAAATCTGTCAGTCCTATTTCAAGTGTTTCTCTGGGTGTATAACTCTCACGTCATGAATCCGGGACATTTTTTCTTTATATTATTGGTCTTAAGTTCCAAAGTTAAGAGTGTCATTATTTTTCAACAGTAGAAATACTTTTTAATGTGACTGCATTTGGTGATAGGGCCTTTAAAGAGGTGATTAAGCTAAAATGAGGTCGTTAGGGTGGGCCCTAATCCCAAGTGAATGTTGTCCTTATCAGACAAGGCGATTAGACCACAGAGAGGACCATGTGAAGACACAGGGAGAAGACGGCTGTCTGCAAGCCAAAGAGAGAGGCCTCAAGAGAAACCAACCCTTTCAACATCTTGATTTTGATGTTCCAGTCTCTAGGACTGTGAGCAAATATCTGTTGCCTAAGCTATCCAGGTTGTGGTACTTTGTTACAGTAGCCCAAGCTGAATAATACAACACGAAATCTTGGGGGGTTTATTATGAAAGGAAGAAGAAAAGATGATGGAACAACCAGAGTGTCCTCCGAGTGTGATACCTGCCCTCATCTGGTGTCCTTCTGCCTTTCCCGAGGGCTTATCTGTCAAGGGCGCAAGTTGATGTGGAAGCCTACTTCCCAGTTCTTCGCAGTGCAGATTCCCATCATCCACAGAGACTTAATAAACAACACTTCTTGGGTGGGGCTTCCTTCACCTGTGTGGAGAAAAATACCTGCTTCCTCTCCTGAATTGCAGAATCTCGTACAAAACTTTGTTAGGGTTATTACATAATATCATGTTGTATAGCAATGATTTTTAATGTGTGTCTTATAAAAATAAATCTAGCTTATGGGTAACACTCTTATAAAGTTGTCTCTGGAACCAAATTATAAGCTTCCTGTAATGAGCAGATCCTACAAAATACCTGACATTTGAATCTGCATTGAAAGAACAAGGGAGGGAAAGCCAACTATAAGCATTCTGATTTATAGACTACATTCAAAACCCACCTCCTTGCTTTATAATCATGCCTCTCATTTGCATAGATCTCCCTGGCACAGTAGAGAGCAAGAAGACTTTGGACTTGCCATCTACCTAAACCTGTTTTTCTTCTTTAAAGGTCTTCGTGGAAGAAAGACTCTGAGGTGACTTGTTGCAGGATAAGTGGGGCATGTGGGGCCTTCTGAGCCGGCAATCTCTTCTCAGATGAAACTGTACAGGAAGCACCTGAGTTTGGAAGGATCCAGAACAGGAATAACAAAAGACTCAGCATTCACTGAGCACATTCTGCACACCAGACACTGGCTGAGCCCTCTTTAAGAGGGCTTAGATGAGGTGATATGACCGGACCAGGGTCACGCACCCAGAAGCAGTGAGCTGAGACTTGAACTTGCACAGTCTTCAAGACCCAAGTTCTTAGCCACAGCAGCCTTGGGAAGGGGTGCTTTCCCCCAAGAAACAGACTCATGTAGGGTGATCCTGTGGCCTTGTGTTCCTGGGACAGTTCTGGTTGTTGCCTGTGGTCTCAACACAATTATTTCACTTAATTGTCCCAGCCTGGACCTCACCCATAGAGCAAAGAAAAGGGCAGGAAGGATGGAAGGGAAATTGACCCTCAGAACAAGGCCTCCTGCACTTGCTCAAGACAGGCACCCAGCTCCCATTTGGAGATGTGGACATTTTGTGGGGGTCACTGGAAACCTCATAATCTCCCAATATTGGTCATTTTTATGTCCCCCACCCCAGTTCCTTAATTTTTTACTCATAACATCTGCATGTGTACCTTCTTGCTTTCTGGGAAGGGCAGGAGCAGAAGGCCTCATAAGAACCTATGGAGAGGAAGAAATTTCCCCTACCCTCAAGATTCTTTTGGCTCATCTAATAATTAAATAGACATGAGACAGATTAACAAGATAAAAAGACAAAATTTAATTACATATGTATGTATGTATGTATGGAAACCCCACATACATGAAAGAGTCAAAGACCCCACATACATGAGAGGTTCAGAAACAGAAAGAGAAAATGCAGTATATGTGACATTCTGAGCTAAGGATGAGGTAAGGCTCCTTGAGGTTTCAGAGGGGAAGAAGGACATTGACAGGATAATAAGAAGAGCGGATGTTTAGTAACTAGTAGTTGGCCCTGCCCAATAGACAGGTCATAAAAAGTTATTTCTGATGATAACTCTTATTATGGGAAAGGCCCCTAATTTGAATTCTTTAAGGGAGATGTAAAAGTTTCTCATAAGCCGCAGGGTCTCAGTTGCCTTCAGCTCAAAATGATCCACATGCCAAAGTGGCACATCTTGGAAAGGCCTGTTCTGAATCCCTTCAGATCCTCTGGGTGGGAGGCATATGTTTCATGCAAATTAATTCCCACAGTCTCAGCAGGCCTGTAAGGCTGGGTGCTGGCCCTGCCCCAGACCATGGGGCCGAGGTACACAACAGGCTGCCTAGGGGCCAAAGTCAAGGCTGGGGCTCAAGACAGGAGGATCAGCTCAAGGACCTCCAACTGCCTCTCCCTTCAGCCCCCGGTGGGAGAAGGCATACGTCCTTTACTGTTTAAAATAAACTGTTATGAAAAATTTCAAAAAATTTCACAAAAGTCTCTTTATGTACCTAATATCCATCTTCAACAATTTTGCCTTTTTTTTTTTTTTTCATCTGCTCTCTCCTTTTTTCCCTTTGCTGGACAATATTTAAATCCAGCTCCAGACTTCATATTACTTCACTCATAAATACTTTTCATGGTCAAGGTTATGTCTGGCTCGTCCTAGATAAAGAGGGAACATCCCAAGTCTCACCTAAGTCACGTGGGGCAAGTAAGCCAGAGATAGCTCACTCGTCTCTGCAGTGAGCCATTTTCCAGAACACAAAACAGGGGTGGGGTATTTTTAACCTTTGCTGTTTTTTTGCCTTTACTGTTTTCCAAGATCACGGGGCTTGGAAAGCTCAACAGCGGTCGGTTTCCATTAAACACACACACACACACACACACACACACACACACACACACACGAAACATATATATCAAGTAAGGGCTTAAAAATAGCATCTTAACATTATTAACACAGCCAATATTATTAATAGTTCCTTAATCTCATCTACTATCCAGTCCATGTTAAATTCCTTCCCAGTCACCAACACTAATTTCACTCTTGTTTTTTTGGCCACGTGTTGCATTTGGTTGTCACCTCTCTTAATCCTCTTTTCATCTATAATGGCAGCTCCACCCACCCTCTGCTGAACACTGGGTCATGCTGTTGTGCAGCCCCTGGCTCACAGACCAGCACTGGGACCTCATGAGAAATGCAGTCTCAGGCTCCCCACTGCCCACCGCTCTGCTGCATCAGGATCCACATCTCACTGAGTGCCCAGGTGACCTGGGTCTCTCAGTCAGTGTCTGAGTAGTGCTGCTGTAATTCAGGTAAACTATGCTTCTT
This sequence comes from Pteropus alecto, assembly GCF_000325575.1. Classification (NCBI taxonomy): domain Eukaryota; kingdom Metazoa; phylum Chordata; class Mammalia; order Chiroptera; family Pteropodidae; genus Pteropus; species Pteropus alecto. Next base: position 650,637 of record NW_006434373.1, read on the forward strand.
TGCCGCCCATGGCTCCTGTGACCAGGCAGCATGCACAGAAGCTCGATGGCTTCAGGTCCAATGGCATGGCAAGGAGACTCACGGTGGTGCTAGGCACCCTTTGCCCCACACTGGGAAGCACTTGGTGTCTTGTGGCCCACTGTATTATTCTGAAATGGATCAGCAGGTTCAGATGTTGTTACTTTTGTCCCTCCATCACCCACAGGTCTTATGACTCGTCACCTAGATATTCTGTTAGTCTTAGGGGGATGGGCATCCCCAGGAGTTTCTACAATCAAGCAATGAGAACAGGGATTCCTGCTAGCAGAGGAGCATCTGTTGGGTGATGACTCGAAACCAGGCTGCAGGTAGCCCTCGAGGCTCTCAGGTCCTCTCAGTGCGACCTCCCCAGAGAAACTGGGTCCCGGGTCCCTTGTGTGGGAATTCTTACACTAGTAGACTAATGGCAGCCTCCATGGTACCCAGAAGCTTTAGTGCTGCAGAGTGGGTTCACCACACAGTCTTATCAAGACCACTGAAAAAGCCATGCTGGGGAGACCAGGAGCTGGCTACCCTCTGTACAGGCTCCATGCTCGCTCCCGGGGTGTGTGCACAGTTTGGTTTCTTTACTCTGGGTGTGATCTGACTGTTGTGGATCATCATGGCTGCCAGTTTGGAGGAAAAGGAGCCTAGCTGAGAACACGCCCAGGACACTCAGAGCACTGGGCATGTGGAGGCAGTGGAGGTATACTGAGGACACAGGGGTCTTCTGTTCCTGGGTGGGGAGCTCAGGCAGATGTTGAGGAGGAGGACAGGCTCGGGCGGGGGTTCCAGCAGTCTTTAGTATGCTGGAGGCCTTTCCACCTTCGTGGTCCTCTGGCTGTTGGCCATCCTCACCCGCTTGGACACAGATCCTTTCTCTCTCTGTATCTTTCTTTCCACTCTTCCTGGAGGGCAGCCCTGCTCTTAACTAACTTGCTCTCGACACAGAATGCTTGAACTCTAGTTTTATCTGGCCCCAAAATACACTCTATATGGGGTACTGCCATCACACTCAAGTCTGAGTACATGTATCCTGTGGTCTGTGTTTCCTGTCTGGGCATCAGAATGACAGGATCAGGGCTGCTCTTTAAGGCAGTTGCGAGAAATTGGGTGGGAGGGGAGGCTGGAATCCTGATACCCATCAGGAAAAGGGCAGGAGTTATAGAAAAGAGGGGCCTTGAAGAAGAAAGAAGTGTACACCAGGCAAGATGAAAGAGAAGGAGCTGTGTTAACAAGGTTGGAAGCCAGGCAGTTTGGGACACAAGATGCTGAGTACAAGAGAAGTGGGGTCAGGAGTGTCACACATGCTCATAGAAACAAAGACAGGAAGTAGGAAATGGGGTTTGGGATTCAAAGAAAGGTCAGAATGTGAGAGGATTTAGAGAGTCAGTCTGGTGGGCTGGTAGCAGATTGCAAAGGAAAGGAATAGGACAAAAACAAGAGGATGGGGTCGAGGCGAGAGAGGGTGGCTTTGTGCTTGTTTTGTTTCGTAAGATCCAGCAGAGGGCCAAGGGGAACCGCCCCACACCACTGATGTAAAGATAAGTCTCTTTATCCGTGGACTTGGCTCTGCAGAAGAAAGGACCATCATTTGGAATGTGCCAAGAAGGTCAGAGCATGGATAAGGGGTCTTTGAAAGAAGTGATACTATGTCTTTCAAAAGCAAAATGCTGTTAACTGAGCTGAAAGCTTGAAGAATTTTCCCAGAACCAGTGAACTAGGAAGGTTGGCAGAACTGGCATTTGGGGTTATGCTTACTGGAGCACCAAATTTCCTAGTCTTTTAGGATTTAGAGAGCATGAAAATGGACAGAACAACGTCCTCAGTTTAGGGGCAGGTATATTCCACAAATTACTTTCAAGTTTCGTTTAGCCCTCAGATGGAATACTCCTGAAAAACCAATACTAAACACCCAGGCTGGTTCACAAAAGCCCTGGCAGACCTGCGGTGGAATGCTGAGAACATTATTTCTACCACACCCAGCTGTAGTTTATAGGATCTTTTCAGAAGAAAGAGCATTTGGAGTCCCAGGAAGACACTTCTTCACCGGTGGGCTGGCCATTGGTGGAGTAGGTTCCCGGAAGGTGGTCATGGGACATTTGCAGAGAAGGTGTCTTTCTGATTTGCCCAATCGCCTACTGTTCTGAATCCATTATTTAAAAAAGACTTTGGACCTGTGGAGGACCGAGGCTACAAAAGTAGCTTAAATCTTAAAGTATCTTAAATCTCTTTTTATCTCACCACTTATCCAAAGCAAAATTCAGAACACTGTTTTGGCAAATTTTCTATGGCCTCCCAGGTATGAAAAGCAGTTTAGAGGTGGTTTTCATGCCATAATATTGAAATCTCAAGACCATGTAATGGTGACCAGCGACCAAAGGAGATACAATTCAAAAGCAGGGCAGCAGTGATCAAGGGAAGAATGGCTGACACACTGTTTTTGTTTGGTGGTGCTTTCCATCAGAAGTAAAAGGCACATGAAGCTGTGTGGTCACATTGCTGCTCATTTGCAGAGAGTGCCGTGAGTTGACTCATGCTCCTAAGATTCTGGACACAAGCGTTTGGGAAGCTACAGCCCAACGGGGGAGCCCCATTTCTGCCTTGTTTGGGGACTGGAGCAGACGCCTGAGCCATTAACCCCAAGTCACCCCATGTGGCAATCCTACAGGGTGCGGCACAACTCTCCATCTGCTGGGTTGTAGTAGCAACAGCCAGCCAGTTCCGACACTGTGGTTCCTGGCACGGTTATAATTTTCCAAGGCCTGGATGGAAACGCCATGCAGGAGGGACTGGGACCCTATCTCCACGAGGCAAGTTTGGGGAGGTAGGAAGGAACAGGGCAGGTTTCCCTAGATGGGTGCAACAATTATGATCGTCTAAATCTGTGTTGTTCTCAGGTCCGAAGCGTAAGCTGAAGAAGAGCAAGTAAAAAATAAGACTTGCTATTTCTGTGTAAAGCAAATAAAAAGAGGTCACAGATCAGAATCTGGCCTATGGACCAGCTGGGCATTGAGGTTTAAAGGAATCTCAGATCTATCTTCTTCCACCTTTACTGGAGGCCTAGGTGGCCTGGGGGTGGCGGGACCTGCCGCGCGCCTGCACAGCTAGCCCCGGGATCTCGCCCACGGTCCTCCCATCCCCCCCCCACCCCACTCATTCCGTACCCGGGAACCGCCCACGCCCACCATTCCGCCTCCGGATTCCTTGTCCTGCCCCCAGACTCCCACCTAAGCCTTCCCATCGTGTTCCTCGG
>NW_006434373.1:654208-682108 GCF_000325575.1 Pteropus alecto
CTCCTCCCTCCCCCTTTCTTGCCTCCTCCTTCTAATACTGCCCTTCCCCCTCCCTCAGACCGGCCCCTCCCCCAGCACCGCCCCGCCGCTCCCCCACTCCCAGCACCGCCTCCGCACCCCCGCACCGCCTCCTGGCGCCCGCGGCGGCGGAAGGACTTTAGCTGCCCAGAGTCCGGGGAGGTGGATTTGGCACCTCTACCCGGCCGCAGTCCGGGCGTCTCCAGGCGGCCACCCCAGCTCTCCTGCATGGAGCCTGCGGAGCGCGCGCAGGCGGCGCGGGACCGGGTCCCCAGGTGGGCGCGCACGGTCCGGGACAACCCTCGCCCAGCCTAGGGGTGTGGGGATCGGGGGTGCGGGACGCAGGGATGCGAGGGTGTAAGGGTGCGGGATTTGGGGGTGCAGTGAGTGGGAGGGTGCGGCGGTGGGGTGCCGGCGCTTGCGCGTCCCTGGGTGGAGGTGCGGCTCCGCTATTCTCGGCCGGCTGTTCCTTTCTGCGTCAGGGGAGGGACCAGGGCGCGCCCCTCGCGTGTGGTTCGAAGCTCTGGACGGACCACCGCCCCTCCCCTCGGGGACCTGGGGGCAGGACCCTGGGTGGGGCCCGGCAGCTCTGTGCCACAGGTCGCACGTGCGCGAGGAACTTTATTACGGGGCTTCAGGGTTTTTCTTTTTTTTATTGTAGGATTGATCCATATGGGTTTGAAAGACCTGAAGACTTTGATTATGCAGCTTATGAAGAATTCTTTTCAACCTATTTGGTGATACTCACTAGAAGAGCAATAAAATGGTCTAAACTTCTAAAGGGAAGTAGTAGTGTCCAGAAAAGTATAACAGGTGAGTTTGGAGTTTGGTCCATCACTCACGCAGCCAACAAGTCACTGGCTGTCAAATGCTCCTGGGAGCAGAGGGGTTCGGATTCCTCAGGCCCCTTACCCTGGGAGGCTGCCTTGAGTCTGGCGTGTGTATCTTTCCTGCTGCTCCGGAAACCAGATTACAAGGCAGGTAGGTATGTGTCCTATGCAGGCTTAAAGTTGAGGCTCAAAACTTTTAATTAAGCTAGAACTTACACTGTTGAGGTACAGAGACATCCTTTCTTCCCTTTGAGATGGGCCTGTTTGCCAGATATGAATGGGCCATGCCATCTTTCCAGAAGAAAACCGATTTCATTTCCTACTGCTCAAAGTGAGATTGGCCAGAGCTCTCCACTTGTCCGTTCCTGTAACAGAGCTTTCCCTGCTTCCTTCAAAGTGAAAGCCAGTCGGTACTGGACTCCTCACCTCTTCTCCTGCCTCAGCCCCACCCCTCCCTTTCTCTGAGCCTGGAAGCCTCCACCCTCAGGCTTCCTCCCTGTTCCTCCAGCACACTCCTGGCCTGTACCGGCGAGTCTTTGGAGTTCTTCCCCAGCCTCTCCCCCAACCTGTGCCTGGTCTTGTTCAGGTGTTGACTTGAATGCCACCTCCATGAGGCCTTCCTGAGCTCCTGTCTTAAACAGCACATCCCCCCATCATACCACATATGCACACACTTCCTACTACCCCTTCCCTGCTTATTTTCTCCTCATTGTCTAATGCAGTGCAGATCTAATTTATTATATCGTTTGTTTACCCTGCTAGAATCAAGGATCCATTCTTGTTGGCAGGGACTGGCTTCAGTATTTGTTGAATGAATGAATGAAGTGTTTAATCAGTATCTGCCAGGCAGCTGGTGAGGACATTGGTAGGAGTGTGCCCTGAGAGTTAAGGGAACTCAGATAAATGGTGCAGAGGGGCATATGGGGGCTTCCTGAAATAGTACATTAATGACAAGAGGACAGGAGTCAGCTGCAAGGGACAGAATTGTGTGACTAGAGTGTTAGGGATGTGTTTAGGAGGGGCCGGAGATGGAGCCAAGGGGCCCTGCACTGGGCCACATGTAGGCACACATCACATGACCAGGCAGAGAGAAGCCAACTATAAAAGGATTTATGAGCAAGGGGGTGAGAAGACCTATTTTTGCTTTTAAAGCAGTTAGTGAATAGGATGCAGAGTGGCCCTACCACCCAGTAGGTGCTTGGAAAATACCTGAGGAGTTAATTGAGAGGGCTGCGTGTAGGTAGGTGGATCTGGGACCTTACTGTCTGTTAGGTTTGGGGTCAGGAGGAGGCTGTCATCCCAAGACTCTGGGCCACTGGCGTGTCCCTCGACCCAGCCCTCTCTCAAGACTGTTTCTGATGGGAGTGCTTAGTAAAAACTCAGGTAAACTAGCATTTCATAAAATCAGCTGGAAGGGACCTTAAAGGTTGGTCCTTTGCTGCTTTACAGACTCCTGAAGCCAGTATCCTGTGTGCATCCTACATGAACCTTATGCTGATACCCATCCCTGTGTGGCCCCCGTGTTACCGTGTTTCCAGCAGCATATCTGCCTTTATTTTCTCCTTTTAATTCATTCTTAAAAGTTGATTGGTCTTTTTGTTTTCAGAAGTTACACACAAGTATATAAAAATAAACAGTTTGTGTACATGGTCAATCATCTTAATCGTATTAAAAGATGTAAAGTGACATGGAGTTTCTCCTGCTTTAGACCCCAGTGTCCCATAGAGGTGACCACTGGTGATTGTCTTTATGTCTCCCCCTAGGAACCAGGTTTGCACACACATGAGTATGCACACACGCACACATGTGTACAGATGGAGCAACCATACCCACGGGTCTGCATTTGGCTTTTAGTGCAGGAGAAGGCCTCTTGTCCAACATGGTTAACTCTGGACTACTGACCCAGAGGTCAGTTAAAGTGGAGAATCACTACAGAATGTACAGATGTACGTACGTGCATAATAAGCCTTTTATTTTTAAACCTTCTATTTTTATGTAAAACACAAATGCATGTTCATCCTTTGATTCTAGTTATCTTCTTTTCTTTGAATAGGGTGGGTCCACTAATTTCAATTCTGTATCTTTCCTGCAGAATCCACACTCTCAATTCATTTTTCAGTAGTGAAAATATTTTCCAGTATTGTTTTTTTTTCTAAGTAGGGCAGGAATAAAAGCAATCTGACTCCCCCGCGCCGATATTTATTCTTCTCCCTGTCTTTTGCAGTTATCTTACACCTAATTGAAAGATTTTGTTTTCTTTTTGCTTTTACTTTGAGCACTTATCTAGCAACTCTTCTAAGACTTTAACTTGGTTTTTGTTGAAATAACAATTCTTTCTTGCTTGCTTTAATATCTCTTTGATATATGTTATGTTAGTTAAACTGTGTGGTTATGGTAACAAGTATGATTGGCATAACAGGTTCAGGAGCAAATATATTGGATTCCTGGTGACCTTCAGCCTGGGGGATGGGATTCAGTGTCAAGTGGCCTGATGTTCTTTCAGGAAATGGGGACACAGATAAGTTCAGTGAGTGTGTAGGCTCACACAGTTCTGTGATCCAGGGTATTAACTGCTGGAGCTTGGTGTGGTTTCTGGGTGTGACAGTCAGGGAACTTCCCAGCACTGGCAGTGCTCTGAGAGAGTGGGCTATTATGCATAAACAAGATTGGATGAGTTATTCCAGAAAGGGGAATCCAGTTTTTTCCACCCCATATTCTAGGCTGACTATAGTGTAGTAAGATATGTGACATCCCAGGGAAGAGATGACATGGTAATGGATGTTGGACCCACAGTGTGAACATTTATAGCCAGGGAGCTCAGTTTTGGAACCCCATCTTTGAATATCAGCAAGCACATCCTGAAATACCCTTTTGATCCTGTTCTTTCACCTTGTCTTGCTTTTTTGGTCCTATCATGTTTTTTCTCTTTTGGAAAAGGACTTCCATCTGTATTGCCTATCGTGATGTTTCAGTAACACAAGGATCTGCAAATCTTGGCATTCAACATGTCTTCAGATAACAGCTATAGTTTATGCTGTTTGATTACACTATTTGTGTATATGATGAATATTATCTTTTCATTTTTCTTTGTCCATAGCAAATATCCACCAGAAGCCCTTAAGACAGCTTGCTCTTTCTCCCTCAACCTTGAAGATCAAGTTCAACACACTTCGTCTTACCTTGGCCTAGCACCCATTCTTTTTCCTTTTCATTTCCCTTCTTGGTGTGAAGGGGCTCTGCAAGAGAAAAAGCCTCATAGCTATTTGCATCTTCTGGACCTCCTTCCTAGTAGCTTAGAATATCAACACCATCTAAATTCGAAGTTAATTGCAAAAATAGTTTTTCAAAGACAAACACCAAAAAACGAGATTTCCTTTGTTGGGGCATACAGTTGGAAGTAAATTCTCTGGGGTTCAGCCTCTTTTTAAAAAAACTTCCCCACTGTTTTTTCTTTACATTTTACACTTCTGCAAATGTCAGTGATGACCTGTGGGTGAGCCCTGCCCTTGGGAAAGTGTCCGTTTTGAGGCCAAGTGAACTATTTTCATTCTTCTCTAAAGAAACATTGTTCGGAAAACAAATATCAAAAAGTAGCAGAAGTCTTTGGTCTCTGAAACTTCTAGGTATTATTATCACTGTTACAACAACTAAGATTCATTGAGTCCTGACGGTACTTCAGATATTAGGCTGAGCACTTTATTTCCGTTTTACAGATGAGAATACTGAGGCCTGCTCAAGGTCTGGGGCTAGGAAGTCACAGCAGAGCCAGGTCTGACTCCAGAGTGAAAGGTTTAACCATTTTGCAACTTTACCCTTTTTTACTTTATATTATAAATTTATTTTTCAGAATTTACAGTGATCTTATTGGTGTACTGTTCTATGAGTTTAGACAAACACAAAGAGTCATGTTAGCCCCACCACAAGCAAGATTTAAAACGGTTCATCATCTTCCGAATTCCCTTTGGCTCTCCCTTTGTAGCCAGTCCCCCAACCCCACCCCTACACCCCACCCCAGGCCACCGTTGATCTCTTCATTTCTGTAATTCGGTCATCCAAGGATGTCCTATAAATGAGATCATACAGCTTATAGCCTTTCGAGTCTAGTTGCTTTCATTTAACATAAATGCCTTTGAGATGTATCCATGATCTCAGGTGTCTCAATAGTTCATTCTTTATTGCTGAGGAATATTTCATTGTACGGTGTACTACAATTTTTTAATCTGTTCATCAGTAGAAGGACATTTGGGATGTGTAAAGCCAACATTATAAACATTCACACAGAGGTATTTGCGAAAACTTAAGCTTTCATTTCTCTTCAGGAAGCACTTAGGAGTGGGAGTGATGGATCATACAGTAACTGCAGACTGTCTTTCCAAAATGGCTGTATAACTTTGCTTCCTCACCAGCAACGAATGAGAGTTCTTGCTGGGCCCCATTCCTGCCAGCACTTTATATTATTAGTATTTTTATTGGTCATTTTTTGTTGGAAAGACTGTTCTGTCTGCATTGAAGTTCCTTTGCAATTTTTTCAAAAAGCAATTGATTCTATTTGTGTTAGTCTGTTCCTGGACTTTTTCTTATATTCCAATTAGTCTATGTGTATATCTTGTCATCACCGCAACACTGTCTTGATTCCTGTAAGTCCGTAGTAAGCCTTAAAATCAGATAGATAGTACCTGTTTCTTCCAATTTCATTTCAAATTTTTTGGGGGGTTTTTGAGTTCCTTCTCCTTTCCACATAAATTTTAGAATTAACTTGTCATGGTGAACTAAGTATTTCTCCTGGAACAGTAATAGGAATTGCATCAAATTTGTAGATCAATTTGGGAAGAACCGATATCTTAACAATGTGGAGTCTTCTAATCCATAAATATGGTTACATGGTATATCTCTCCACTATTTAGGTCTTTTTTGACTTTTGCAGCATTCAGCACTTGGATCCTGCAGATATTTAGTCAGGTTTATCTGTAGGAATTTCTCCTTTTATTTTTGGTGCTATTATAAATGATACCATTTTCATTTTTTTGACTTCAGTTATTTGTTATTAGTGTGTAGAAGTACCATTGATTTTTGCATGTCTTTTTTTTTCTTGCTACCTTCTAAGTTAGAATAGTCCCCACCTGCATTAGGACTGACCCTTCTCCCTTGCTGGTTAGCAGAGAATGGTTAACAGCTCCTTCAGGTCATTCCTGGTGATGATGCCCTCTGAAGGTTCATGAAACCTACAGCCAAACTTTAGTATAAATCATACAAAGTTGGGGGGAAGGTCAGGCTGAATTATTAGTGTCTTTGGTAGGCTTAAAAATAAAGCTTATGCTTTTCATGTTCCTGTAACAATATGAATGGATCATACAGAAACGTTCTTGCCAGGACATGATCCTCCAATGTGCTTCTAAACTGGCAAAGAGAGTGTCAAGTTTTCTTTGGCTTTTGGTGGATGGTTTTGGTCTGTTTTTTTCGCTCCTTCAGATCTTCCTTGTCATCCCTGCATCATTCTGCAAATATTTAGTGTGCATTTACTGCCTCCACATACCCTTCTAGGAGTGGGCAAATGCAGGAGGCTTGGCTCCCTGGAGCTTCCATTTTAGGTGCTCATGTACAAATATCAGTTGTGGATCACCTTGGAGTGTGAGTTAATAAGGTTTTATCAATAGTGCTTTTCTTGACTGTAACCTAGAACATTATTTCTATAATTTTTTTGTTGTTGTTGTTAAATGCAGTAGGTGCCTCAGATTTTTTTTTTTTCTTTTTATGTAGCTTGTGGAATTTCACTAATTGCATGAACTTTTTTTTTTCTTAAGTGTAGTTTCTTTTAAAATAATGGTATTTATAATATACAATCGAAGGAAAACAAAGCTGTGAATATTTGCTTTGAAAATGAACTGTTTTAGGGGTTAGATTAAGGTCATTAAAAGTATAACAAAGTATAACTGGGCTTTCTGTAATTAATTTGAATATCAGTCTCATAAACCTTTCCCATCTTCCTGAGAAGTTATTGAATATTGATGAACTGAGGTTGCTCATGGTTTTTGGCTTCTTTTCTCCCAAATGTAGTGGTTCTGAATTTACAGAGGTTAGCTGCAAAACAGGACCTCTGCAGCTAAAGCCCATCCACTCCCTGCCAGACTCATCACACAAACTCACAGCTCAGATACTTGCTGTTTCCTGTTTTTAGCCTGGCCTCTCACTGGTCTCTGCCCCCTTGGTCCATCTTCTACATAGCCGAACAAGGTTTTCCAGAATACCCAAGCAACCTTGGTCTGTGCTGTTTCACTTTCACCTTCAGGGAAGGACCGTGCATCTGATCCTGGCAAACTAGGGCCTCCGAGTCTGTCTGCCCACAGCTGTCCTTCTGGCCCTCACGGCTCTGCCTGTAGCTCCCAGGACCAGCTGGGGGTCTCTTCCTGCTCCATGTCCCTTCACTTGATGTGGCTTTTGTACCTCCCGCTGTCCTGGTATTTCCTCCTATGCGCAGTCCCTATGCAGACACCAGCTCTGCTCTCTGCACCCTGGGTCACAGTGACTGTTCTTGGTCCAAGTCACCCCTGAGCAAGAGCTAGGGGCCAGGTCTGTGGCTAATCCATTTTCATGTCCACCGTGCCTGGCACAGTGTGTGTCATCAGTGGTGAGGGAAGACCAGAGGATGGATCTTGTAGCCCATGTCTCTTTGTGTGGACAGTGAAGTAGAAGTATCAGAGGCTATTGCAGCCTCCTGTCTGGTTGTGCTCTGTTTGGGATGGAGAGCAGGATTCTGTAATGAGTGTACGTACCAGTTGTGATGGAGATGTATGAAGTTTTGCACATTTTAATGTTTGACTTAGGGAGAAAACTGTTGAAGTAAAAGCATTAAAATTAGTGCAGTTTGCTCAAAGAGCCCCTGCACCAGCTTTCTGACCTCAGGAAATGCTTGTCTGTCCTGAAGCAGCCCCCTCTCTTGGTTTCAGTGAAGCGCTATATCCGGAAGGGTGTTCCGCTCGAGCACCGGGCCCGCGTCTGGATGGGGGTGAGTGGCGCCCAGGCTCAGATGGACCGGAACCCTGGCTATTACCACCGACTTCTCCAGGGAGAGAGGAATGACAGCCTGGAGGAGGCCATCAGGACAGGTGACGTGCAGTATCCATCCCTTGGGTAGACGGCAGCCCAGGCAGGAGGAGGAGCAGATGTTATCCCCCAAATTGTCTTTGCACCCGCCTTTGAAGTGATGTTGATGAAGAAATGAACATTGCTAAAGATGCACCAACTGATTTCAATTTGAAATTATATTCTTCTCAAAGAAAAATCAAAATGTTAAGCGTTCATGAGGGGAGAACAATATCTTTAATTCATTCAGCAAATACTTGAGCGCCTATCTAGCAGGTAAGGAAAACGGTAATAAAAAGACCATATTTCTTCCATGAAGAATCCCTCAAGGAAAGTGAGAAGGCTGCTGAGCAAGCAGTCATAATATAGTAGGATCATCGCTGTAAGGGATTTGTGCCTGACAGTAACACACGAGGACTTAAAGAATCAGCTACCCACGTATCGTAAAGCCACACAATGGAGTTTCTTTTTTTTTTCTTTGTGTCTAACTCTTAATGTCTAGGAATGCTGATATTTTTGGCTTCTAATTTCTTTTTCCTCCATTTTTTTCAATAGTTGCATAAGCTCCCTGGCCGTTAGAAGTTCAAAGTGCTCAAAAAAAAAAAGTTTAACCTAAATAGTTAGATTTTTAGGAAATACTTCTGCCTTTCTGATTTTAACAGTTTTTGAGAAGTATAGATTTAAACACAAACAGTTAATTTTAAAAAATCCAATTACTTTAAAGTGCTGAGACGTTGGACTGACTCGTGACCATGAGAGAGTAGCGTGTCCCCAACATAAGGAATGCGAGTGCTTCAGTTTTTGGAGTCTCAAATCCCCAGGGCAGAAGCCAGTGGAGAGAGCTGGGGCCACTGAACCTGCTGGTTGCATCCTGATTGCATAGCAAACCATGGCCAAAGGCCTCAGAACAGAAGCTGTTGCTGGCTTTGCAGGCACAGCCTGGGGGCGTCGCTTAGCAGGACCAGAAATGCTGATATGGATTAGGACCAGACCTTAGGTCCCAGTGAGGGCATGCATATTAAATATAATAGAATGTTGCTGTTTGTTTGAAAAATAAATTTAGGAGTTCTGTTAGTGCCAGTGTTTTTGGATAAATATTTTTTTTAATTGTGGTAAAAATACATAACATAAAATTTATCATTTTATCTTCCCCAAACTGAAACTCTATCACCATTAAACACTAATTCTCCCCTCTCCCTCCCTGTCCCCAGCCACTGGCTCCCATTTTTCTATTTTCTTGTCTTTATGAATTTGATGACTCATATGAGTAAGTCATACAGGAGTTGTTCTTTTGTGGCTGGCTTATTGCACTGAGCTTCATGTCCTCAGGTTCATCCATGTGGTAGCGTGTGTCAGAATTTCTCTCCCTTTTAAGACAGAATAATATTTCATTGTATGTATATGCACCATTTGGTTTAACTCTCCATCCGTTGATGGATGCTAGGGTTTCTTCCACCTTTTGGCTGTTGTGAATAATACTGCTATGGACATGCGTAGACAAATATCTCTTTGGGGACATGTTCCCAGAAGCGGGATTGCTGGATCACATGGTAATACTGTCTGTATTTTTGAGGAATCTGGATAAATCATTTTATAGGAACAATAGAATGGATGCTTTGTGTCATGTAAGCATAGACTGAATGTCCCTGTCCACATCTACCTCTGTAATGGGAGGAAGGGGCTTTTCCTGTAGAAAGATTTCAAAACATATGGAAAAATTTTCATAATAAAAACTGTTACATAGGAATGAGCACAGCTGGTCATTCTAGTCTGAATTATTAAAAAACACTCATTGCCTCCTGATCAATTCCAGTTTTTGAAATGCTTAGAATTCCAGGGGGGAAAAATCTTTTTTGTAGAAAACATACAGTGAAAAATAATGTGATTTAGGGGACTAAGCTTGCTGTTCTACTAATGACTAGTTTTTTATAAGCAAAGATAAGGCCCAGGGGCCAGAGGTTGGGAACAGAATTACTGTTGCAACATTTTACAGAAGCTGTGTAGACATCGTACTAAAACAGAGGTTAGAGTTCCTTAGGCACAAAGGCGAGATACTCTGTATGCTTATGTTATATAGCATGACAGAGAAAGCTAATGGTTATGTGTACTCTCTGTTGAGATCTGTAAGGGTGTGTGTGTCCCAATCCATTTTGGTAATCACACATATAGCACCCTCGCAAGCACACTACTATCTATGTGGAGTGTGTAGAGTCAGAAAAGGTGTAATTGTTTAAGTTGACATATATCCTCTTTGTTCTGCAGAGTTAAAATATAAAACTCAGCTTTAAAAAGTCAGCCGTCGGGTCAGTACAAGGCACAGTTTTTTCTTGGTGACCTTGTCCAGCACTTGTGCCCCTGCACTGGGCCATGGCGTGGACTGGCTGGGCCATGCCAGCAGGGCTGGGCTGAGGAAGTGGATGTCTGACAAGCAGGAAGAGGCTGGCCAAAACCCTCCTGCAAACAGGGTCGGCAGTGCCAAGTTTATTTCATTCTTACTTCGGTTTTGTCTGTTTATCTCTGAGAGGGCGTCTCAGTGTGTTCTGACTCCTTGTGTTTTCCATCTTCAGACTTTGGAAAATTTTCCAAAGTTTTGTGCAAACTGTTCACTTGTCACCTGTGGTCCTAGAGTTAAGCCTTCTCCTAGCTGAGGATGGAGGTACAGGCAGAGCTGTGGGGCAGAGAAAAGTGAGGAAAAATTGGGGACCCTGTAGCAGCTCAGGCTTCAGCCCGGAGAAGGGCACTTTGCTGCCACTGATTTTGAGAGAACTGGCTATTGGGGCCCACTGGCGTTTCCTGGGGTGCGAGTAGAGAAGGACAGGGGTGGGTGGGGGAGGGGAAGAGGGGGTTCAGGGGGTGCCCTCCTCTTTCTTCCTGACTGCGGTCGTGCCCAGGGCCTTGACTGTGGAGGCCGCAGGTGCCCGTTGCCAGTGAAGGGCAGCCAGGCTCTTCTGAGGTGATTCAGATGCGTAACCAGAGTTGAAACCATTAAACCCTAGACAGAGCCCAGCCCTTCACCAGGTGGGATTTGAGGCCTCCCTTAGGGGTAAACACAAAGAGGATTTGGGCACATCACAGATTAATCTTCTCTTCACACCTTTCGAATAATTCTATGCCATGAATTTCCCCGCAGATATGAACAGGACCTTCCCAGACAACGTAAAATTCCGGAAGAGAAAAAATGTTTACAAACCTGTACAATGTGCTATTGGCCTATGGGCACCACAACCAAGGTGTGGGGTACTGCCAGGTAAGCCCTCAGGAAGGTGAAACCGATCAACACCCCCACAGACTTAACAGGGATGTTCTCCGTGTGTATGTTAGGTATTCTTTATCAATCTAGTTCATACACTCCCTAAGTCATAACACCTGCACTAGCTATGACTTTAAATATTTCCCAGTTAGAAAAGCAGTAAAATCTCTAAAGATTTTATTTTGTATCAGACCACAGTGAGAGAGGGTCAGGAAAGTTGGAAAGCAGATAGAAAGTCACTTAGGTGAACACAGGGCTGTATTTTCTAGAACACAAAGTAACCAGCACCTTATTGCCTCGGTGCAAATTGTGGGCAAGTGTGTGTGTGTGCACGCATGCGCATGCACACGTGTGTGGGGTGGGGGTATTCTTTGAGGCTATTTCTGGAAGTCGGATCTTCCCTGAAATTAAAGGTAATGATATGCCTCATCACCTGACACTCTCAGTCATCTCGTTTTGGATTTGCCTCATGAAGCGCATGTGAGGTGGGGAAGAATCATTTCTCATTCCTTCCTGAAGTGGTCTCAGTCTGGAGTGTGTTAAAGAGACACTTTTAATCATAGCAGGGAAAGCAAGCAGAGCATGAGTTAGCAGCAGCACAGCAGTTGTGTCCCCTGTGGGTGCATGCGTGTAATGTGGCTGCCCTTCCCTTGAGACAGACCTTTTTGGTCTCTGAGCTCTCTGAAGGCCGGCAAGGCCTGAGCTGACTAGTGTTCCTGGCTAGGTGTTGGCAAGAGCTCCCTGCTGCCTGTTACCCGGAATGCTACTTGTCACCATGGCTGTCACAAAGTGGGAGTGGCTTTCCCTGCCTTTGAGGCTGCCATGCTCCTGGAGGCTGAGTCTTGTCTAAAGGTTCCTGGTGAATGAAACCCATAGTGATTGGAAGTTTACATCTAACAGTCGTGGGTGAGGTGAGGGCTCCAGAAGTTCATCATTAAGGCTAGGGAGCCGGGAGTATTTAGGTCCTTAATAAAGTTTGAACAAACATTTGTGTAGCGGGAGTTGCTTTGCCAGCTGTGGTCCTATGTGGACAGCATGTGGCATGGCTCTGGGCTCCGCTGAGGAAAGGAGGGAAATGGGAGGAGTGAGGCAGATCCTTTTGAAAAGACCAGCAGCAAAGAAGCACCATAGCTACTACTCATATTCACCTGAATAATTTATCAGGTTGTGTTTCTACATTGCTCTGTTACATGGGCTAGTGCCTGCAAAAAGATAAAGCTGGGTGAGTCCGTTCTTCTCATACAGAATTTCTGTCATTCTCAGCTTTTATTACTGTTATTAACTTATTGTCCTGAAACAAGGACTGGCCTTTAGAATATGGGGAGGTAGGATGGCTGAGAAGTTGTTCGAAGATTATTCTAGTTATTGTTCTTGTGGATTTTAAAAATAGCTTAAAAAAAAAAATAAACCACACAATATTAGCCTGACACCAAAACTCTGTTGGCTTTTGGAATATATATACACATGAACGCGCACGCATGTGTATGCGCACCACACACACACACACACATTGTATTAGTTTTCTGGAAATCCATGACAAAGTACCACAAGCTGAGGGGGTGCATATATACACATGAACGCGCATGCATGTGTATGCGCACCACACACACACACACACACACATTGTATTAGTTTCCTGGAAATCCATGACAAAGTACCACAAGCTGAGGGGCATGAACAGCAGGAACTGAAACATCACCAAGGTTGGTTTCTTCTGAGGCTGTGGGGGAGGATCCCCCACATTTGGTGGTCTTTGGCAATCCTTGGAGTCTCTCAGCTTTTAGACACATGCCCAATCTCTGCCTTCCTCTGTACGTGGCGTTCTCCCTGTGTCTCTGTGTTCATTTTATATTGTTGGTTGACAAATTTGGATCTTTCTCTTATTATTAGAGAAATACATACTTGTAGAAAATAGAAGCAAGCAAAAAAGAAGACAGAAGTGGTCTGAAACTCAGCCACCCGGAGATAACACTAACTCACTGTTTAGTGTCACCCTCCTTGCCAGTGTCCGGCTGCTTCTCTCAGATAAGAGAATCACATACTTCAAGTATTTTAGCAACATCTGCCTTTTGACAAATGTACACTGTGAATTTCCCCAAATAATCTTCAACATGAAAGTCTCTTTCAGCATCCCCATGTGTCAGATCATGTTCCTTAGGGATTTTATGAAATATGGTCATTGGTATAGTTTCTCCTCTGATATAGAGTTTCCTGCTGTTAATTTTTTAGAAACCAGTTGTAAGTTGTATTTTATCATAAGGCTACCATGAGCTGAGGAGAGCACCTTTGATTTTAGTATTCTAAGGCAGTATTCAGAGGAATTTTTTAACCATTTTCTTTTTCTTCCTTTTTGTATAGGTTTGACTAAATGCATTACTAGATCCTCAGTCTCTCTAAAGTACTACTGAAAGGTCATTCTAGAATTATGCAAGTTTTAGAGAAGAGCAAGGGAAATGGAAAGTTAGTAGGTAGCAGCCCCCAAATTACAGACCCTAACAGTGGTTTAAAACTTGACACAAATTTCTGTTTCTCATTTTTCTAATTTCAGGGAATGAATTTTATAGCGGGATACCTGATTCTCATCACAAAAAATGAAGAAGAATCTTTTTGGCTATTAGATGCCCTCGTTGGAAGAATACTACCTGGTATGTTGAAATGATTCAGCTGACAGGTCAAGATTTAATTAAAACATAATTGAATTGTTTGAGATTTGAGGTTAAAAATCCTTTTTGCAGTGGAGTTAAAGAGAAGAAAAATATTTAAGGTGATCGGCTCGATCTAGAGCAGTCAGTCATTTGTGTCTTAGAGCTTGAACTTGGCTGAGACCGTGTGCTTAGCTCATCTGTTCCTCAGTCTGTACCATTTGTGTTGAGGCTTGTTGGGCCTTATTGTATGTCTTATTGATCACAAAACCTGAGAGGTTCACTTGGTTTCATGCATGTATTTGTTATTGAGTTTGTGAATGGTCGTAAGAACACAATAATTGTCAACTGTTATTACTGTTAAGATGAAAATCATTCCTTTTATACATTTCAACTTTTCTGTTTATTAATGAATACTAATTATCTTAATTACAAATTAATTAACCAACAATTTATATGTTAGTAAACAACCATCGATTTTTATAATGCACAGTATAGACTATAAGCTGCAGAGTAGGCCCACTTTGGGAAGAGAAGTGGCCAGAGCCCTCTTGGTGGGAGAGGACTTGGGGTGAATTCGACCTTCTGTCTTCCCCAGCCATGATCATGGTGATGGTCACAGTGAGCATCATGCTTAGCCTGAAAGGCAAGCCTAGTTGCGAAGTCCTCATGATCGGTGGATCGGGAGGTTACGGCTCTTCATGGCAGTGAGCCCTGGGTCGGTCTTGTTTTCTTTGCCTGCCTCAGAGTTTCCTTCCTGTTCCTCCCCTCCCCCATGCATGCTTCTCTGAGTTGGGCTAGAGCACCCCAGGACAGTGCCCAGGGCCTCCTCTGGAGAGCTGGCTTACATCTCCAGGAACTTTGTGTTGAGACATGAGAGCAGTGTGCATGTAGCATGTTTCAGGTTCCACACTAAACTGTCCCAACATTTTCATTCAGTCCTCAGGACAACTATATCACATAGACACAATTATTAATCCATTTTACAGATGAGGCAAGTAAGACCTAAATCCCACAGCTGTATGCCAACATTTTCATTCAATCCTCAGGACAACTGTATCACATAGACACAATTATTAATCCATTTACGGATGAGGCAAGTAAGACCTAAATCCCACAGCTGTATGCAGCCCAGCCTGGGTTCAGATCCATAGCTACATGACTCTAAGCCCTTGGCAGATGCCCCATGGAAGAGGGAGCCTGAGTGGCACCATTAAAGAAAGGCTCTCTCTCTCGAGAGGGAGATGGGGCTCTCCTCATGCTCGGTTCCATTAACAAGGACTAAGGAGGACATGCCAGAGGCCAGACTGGATGGAGCTGCCTCTGAGGAAGGGCATGCTGGGGAGGTCCTGCCTGTGAGAAAGAGTCTAACGTGGGAGAGGACTCTAGCAGTCCCAGTTTCAACACGAAGGCTTAAACTGCAGCAGTTGGGAAATTATGAGGAAGAGGGTGTCAAGAGACTTTCCAAATGAAATATTGACAGAGCTTTGTAACACACTCGCTGTTTGCTTCAATTATGTCCTACAACTATATTACAATGAATATTTATATCCACAATCAGTTAAGTTCTGGGAGTTTGGGCAGTGTCAGTGAACAAAACATAAAAGGCCCTGCCCTTCTGGAATCTCATTGTAGTAAGAGGTCAAACAATGAGCAACAGCAACCACAACACAACTCATAATCAATAGGTAAAATATATAGTTTTAATATTCATACATGCAGACCCAAGGAAAAGCCACGAGTCTGAAAATCTGCCTCAATAAGTAGAAGGCAGGGAAAGACTGAAGAAAGAGGCTGGCCACTCCAGTCTGGTAATTAGTAGAGTTTATTAAGGGAAACTTACAAATGAGACGTGTCTTGGGTGGCTGCAAGATGAAATGGATCCCTGCACTGCTTGGCAAGTACCAAAGAATTATATAGGGTAAAAGGAGGAGTAGTCACAGGTACTAGTACATGTTTAACCAAGTCAGGACAACAATCTGTTCCAGAAACCAGCACATAGCAGGAGGCAAGGGAGAGGTGACGATTTATGTCAGAATGATTACGATCAGACAGCTTCTAAATGGAGTTTGCAGAAAGCAACCTCCATTCTGGCCCAGGTCCAGCATGAGTGACAGGCATCTATCATGTCTTGGAAAAGTCTCTCCTCTATACTCAATAAACAAAATTTAACTGCGTAAATTTAAAGACCTAACTGGCTTTATTAAATGATTCATGAATCAAGCAGCAACTTATTTAGCAAGTGGGGAGAGAGTTTGAGGGGTTATATAAGATGGCGACTTTAGTAGAAAGAAGGGCAGGACAAGGAAGTCATCAGCAAGACAAAAATGAAAGTTCATTGGAGGAAAGTAAGAGTTCAGGTGATGACAGCTTCTCATTGCCTGAGCTGCAGAGTCTCCATTGACTGGGCTTGTTGCTGAGCAAGAGGAAAATCTTCCTCCTACTGGATGAGTAAATTAGGAAAGTATTGTGGTCTGTAATTGACTCTCTTCCTATTGAGATCTGTAACTGAGGTCTTCCTGTTTGGGGTAGTTGGATCTCAAGTGGTACGGTGTGCGTGCTCTCTCTACAGACCTTCCCACCTCCAATTTCAGTTGAGGTTTCCTCTCATTTTCACAATAGAGTATTAGGAGGTGATAAATGCTGACTTAGAAAAACAAAAAAACAAAAGCAAGACTCCACATTGCTCCTAAGGTGATAGTGTCCTTATAGAGACTGGTTTTAGGTTCACGAAATGTCATTTTCTGTCATGATTAGGTTTAGTCAAACTAAACTGCAGGGCCATCAGGTCTGGATTCAAAAACGAAAGAAAATATCAAAGTAAAAATGTTAGGGCTGCGGGAGAAAAAAAAGGATTAATCTTGTCATTGCAGGGCTCTCCAAATGGCAAAAGGGCAGCTCTGTGTCATGTTCACTGAATGCTGGTTGCACAAACTAGATCATTTCGGCACCACAGTTATCCTGCTTTTAGTTGTTTTCTTTACTTATACAAAAAATGCAAATATGTTCTTATTTCAAAAGTTCAAAAAATATAGTACTGATTATAGAAAAAACAAGTGACAGTCTTCCTTTACTAATACTCTCTTCCCATTTCTCTCCTACGTGGAGGTACTTATTATCATGTTATCAATTTATTGTATATATTTCCAGAATTTTTTCTGTGCATTTATATATACATATGTGTATAAGCACACAAATTAAAGAGTGGTAATTAAAGACATAGGAAATAAAGAAAACACAGATAGAAAAGATGAACTGAGGCAAAAGCTGGTTATTGGAAAAACTGACAAAATAGACAAACCTCTGGCAAGACTGATAAAAAATGGATAAGGTATTTAGAAATGAAAAGGGTGCTATAATTTGAAAATCTGTAGATTTTTAAAAACCATAAGAGAATAGGAATAAACTGAAGAGACAAATGGATAATTTTGAGATAACAGTTTGACGAAGCTGACTTGAGAGCAAATGGAACATCTAAATGGGCATATGCACAAACATACAAAATATCTTCACAGACAGGCAAAATCTCGTCAAAACTTGAAGAGACAGATAATTCCTTTATTTTTTATAAATCTTGCAGAAAGTAGAAAAACCACTAATCAACTCATGTTATGAAGCTAATGTAACCTTGCCATCATGCAGGCTACTCTTACTGATAAATACAGCTATACAAATCCTAATTTAAATAATAATAGCATTAGCAACTGGAATCCAGTGATGGTTATGTATTATTATTTTTTATCTAAAGAGTTTATCCCAGGAATGCAAGGATGGCTTAATCATACAGAAGAATCAAGAGCAAAGTAAAGCAAAAGAGGCTTGAAAGAAGATTATTGAAAATTTATTATAATGCTATAATAATGAAAATTTTGTGGTAGTAGGTTATGGATGGATAAACAGAATTGAGTGGCCATAAATCAGTTAGTCTACTGATATATCTCTTAATCTGTGGGAACTTGGTATGTAAGATAAATTGATTAGTGAGGAAAGAAAGACTATTTAAAACATCATTCTTTGGCAGTTCACCGTCTGTATGGAAGAAAACAAAATTAGACCATTATTTCTATTCCAGATGGATTCAAGACTTATGTGAAAAAGCAAACATGTAATTTACAAAATAGAAAACCTGAATGGCAACAGAGTTATGAAAAGATAACCAAGTTTTCCTGTAAGCAAAGAGATGCAGATTTAAACAACACTGAAGTAGGACATCAAAGGCTTCAGCACAGCCCCCTGATGGCTGCCACTTCTGGGCCAGTGACACCCGATTTCAGAGCAGTTGAAACAGGATAAAAGTCAGTATTAGAACTGAAGACAGCATTCTGTTACTGTCTTCTCACAAAGGTGCAACTAGGGGCAGAGAGTAACTTCATAGTCAGAGGACCCGCCACACCACCTCCTGCCTTGTTGATGGAGCCCTCCTCAGGCACCGCTGCCTCCAGGATTATTACGTTGTTGCATAAAAGCTAATAGTTTCAGTTTACTTAAAGGATTTCACTTTTTACACATAAATGCCTCTATGGTCCTAAGTCAACAGAACATAAACAAGCAATGTCTACACACGAAATGTGGCAGTCATACGTCCATGTGCAGAATTCAGTCTCATGCAGACCTCCTGTGACATCAGGCAGCCTCTTAGGGAACTAATGGTGACTGCCCTGATTAGTCACCACTTAAACAAAGACATCCAGTGAGAGGATGCAAGAGGAAAAGCAGAATCAGCTACTTTGTGGTTAGAAGAGGACTCCTGAGACTTGCAGAAAATCCATGTAAGGACCAGGCTCTGAGTTCCTGGTGCTAATGATGCCATCTGACTTTGAAAATGGAGTGGGGAGTGACATCTTGGGTAATTACATTGAGTGAAGAGTGAAGAGTCAGTGCAATAATGAACTCATTATACATTGGCATCCTGAAAAGCTGGTCGGACCTGTTTTCCCTTGAAACAAAGGGAAACAGGTTGTTAATTGCTCCTCACAGAAATACCCCAGTTCAGACTAGAGGGTGTGGCCGACATGAGGACTGATAAGGCATATTCTGTGTGGTGAGGCTCACAGTCCCTGAGGAGTAGAGGTGGAACAGGGCAAGGATCACTGGACTCCCTTCATCTCAACTGCACCAGAGCATGTAGGCCACGTGTCCTCTTGATTAACTTACCTGTAGGGTCTCCCTCCCGTTGTGTGTTGCATTCCATAGCCTGTGCCCTACTCCTGTGAGACGTGTGCTTGCTTTTCCACAGGCAGGCACTTCATCCTTGGGCTGAAGAGCATCAGTTTTAAAATGAAGACTACACAGGTTTGAATTCAGCTCTAGCACTTACTACTTATGTAGCAATAATCACAGGCAGGTTTCTAAATCTGTGCACCCCTACCCACACAGCAGCACCCACACCTGAGACAGTACTCCTGTGCCTGCCCTGCACACCCCACTCCCCGCCCTCCCGCAAAGCACCATTCAGCCTTCTTATGTGCTGACACAGCCATTAGGTTGTTTGCAAAGGTGAGTGTCCCCAGGAGAATCATGTCTCGGGGCCCAAGGTTAGCGAGGCCAGTTCAGGGGCTGTGTAGGGTGTTTCTTTGTTCCTGTGCGCAGTCGAATGCTGGCCCTGATGTGTACTCTTCTGCTCAGACCGTAGTTAGGGCAATGCTGCAGGTAGGGCCTAGAAGGAATTGTAGTTTGTCTCGCTTTCAACAATCAAGGGCAAAATACATTGAGGAAGGAAAATGGAGAGGTTGGGAGGGTTTCAGTGATCTTCTCCTGGTGACTGACTCAGACCTGTGGCGGTATGGGTTGTGCTTTTGACATCTATTTTGGGAAGCTGCTGTAAGCCTCTCTAACCAAGAACAAGGTCGTACTGTGCTTGCAGCTTAAATGTCTTTCTTGGCAAATCCTCTTATCACTCTTGCTCTTAAACCTGGCTCTCTCTGAGACGTCACTCATATAATTGGGTTGGCACTCAGGACACTCTTGAAAGGAGAACAGAGGACCTTTGCTTCTTTCTCTCCAGATGGACCAGAATATTGCTGAATTAAAAAGGAAAAAGAGATCAAATGGCTCAAAGTTTCAAGAGTTAGATAAAAAATACATGAAAAGGAAGGTTTTTTTTAATCCCTGGTATTTTATAACCAAATCGGCTTCTATTAAATTATTTTCAGTGTACTTTAGTATTTAACATAATTTATTTTAGCTTACTTTTTGAAAGTTAGCAACATGGCTGTGATAGCATGTCAATATTTATAATGACTATTTTAAAATTTTAACCAAAAGATTTCATCTCGTCCCTTTGCCATGGTGAGTGACCAAACTGCGTAGGAGCAGCAGGAGGAGATACTATGTTTCATAGTATGCAGAATGTGTGCAGTTTCCTATTTTATTACATAGGTTACTTACTAAGTTTTTATAGCAAAAATTAAGAATTAAAATTTATTATAATACATCACATTGACAGGCTAGAAATTTTTTTGGCGAGAAAAGTATCCTTCAAAAGATACACATGCTGTTGGAAGTGTTGGTTTGTCTGTCTGTCTGTCTGAGCTTGTGGTCACAGAGCTGTAGGAATGACTGCCTGCCTGCCAGCGCCCGAGCCCTGTAATGAGGGAAGCAGAGTGGCCATGAGGTCGCCTTAGCAGGTTATGCTGTCCGTGTTCCGACAGCCCAGGGTCCCCAAGCCACTAACAGAGCAGAGATTTCTCCAAATTAAGCTGTCATCCCTCTAGGAATGAACGAGAAAAATTTTAGACTTAACGTTGCCTCTGCCTTTCTGTATTCAGAGTGGTGGGGACACTTGGCTCCTTATAGAATTTCTGGTAAATGTAAGGAAAGGTCTTCTGCCCTAATGTTGGAGAAAGCATGTGGGGTTCCATGGGAACCTTCTCCCAGCAGCTGCACGTGTACATATGTCTCTGCACACGTGAGCACATGCATGTGGGTTGACAGCGTCTGAATGTCCATTGTCCAGGAGCTGGTAGAGTGGGTTATGGCCTATCCTTGCAAAGGTGCCTTACAAAAGGTATGTGAGGCCATGTATATGAGGGTGTGCAAAGGGTTGTATGTGCAAAGAGTGTGCAAAAGGTCCTCTTTGCAAGGTAAGTAAATCTGTTAAGTGATATTGAAAGAATGGGGCAGGCCAGTCAAACTGCTTAGTGATGATTAGGTTATCTGGGGACAATGGTGTGGGGGGGGCAACTTTCACTTTTCACTCTATTGTGTAATGTTCAAATTTATTGTAAAATAGGGAGAAATAAATAAAAAACACAACACTGGTAGACAAGGGAGAGTACGTCCTGTGCTCAGAGGACCCAGGATGCACAGGGGGTGTTGGCACGCTGCTGGAGAAGCCATCATGGCCGAGGCAGCCACTGTCCTCGAAGCTCCAAGTTTGCCCCATTAAGGGCACATGTTTTACCCTTTACCCTGTGGTTTAGGCCAGATTTTTCCAATATTGTGTTCACCCGCGCTGTTTGCTCTGGGGAGGGGGGTGGATGCAGGGGAATGGGGAGGGGCTGCCTGCCTCAACCCCCACCCCTTCCTTACTCTGTATGTGGGTGTGGCATGGTGACACTGAGTTGGCTTGTTCCTGCACACTTGTCCTCCACGGCCGGGCCATAGCCACCTCCACCCTGAGGTTTGTCTTCCTCCCAGGAAGGAGCTCGCTATGGCAGGGCTGTCTCTGCAGCCCAGGTGGTCCTGCGCCTGCTTCACCCGCCCCCAAACCAAGAATCCTGTTGTGAGTAGATCCCTGACTGCAGAGACTGTCTCCCTCAGTTGACACGATGGGAAAAAGGCCCATTTCTAAAGTTTTATTTTTCTTGTGATAAAATAGACATAACGTCAAATTTGCCATGTTTATCATCTTAAGTATACATACAGTTCAGTGGCATCAAGTGCATCCATATTGTGTAACTATCGCCACTGTCCATCTCCACAATTTTCTCATCTTCCCAAACTGAAACTCTGTCCCTATTAAATAACGGCTCCCCATTCCCCTCCCCCAGCCCCTGGCACCCACCATTCTACCTATGATTTTGATGGCTCTAGGCACTTCACATAAGTGGAATCATATACGATTTCTATTGTGACTGGTTTATTTCACTTAGCTTGATGTTCATCCATGTTGTACCATGTGGCAGAGTTTCCCCCCTTTTTAAGGCTGAATAATATTCCATTGTATTTGTAGACCACATTTTGTTTGTCCATTCATCCATAGTAGACACTTGGTTACATCCACTTTTTGGCCGTTGTGAATAATGCTGCTATGAACATGGGTGTGCAAATATCCTTGCTTTCTGCCAGCAGATTTTAACCGATGCCCAGCAGGGCCTCACTATCCAGAGCCCCCAGGGATTCTGGGGGGCTTTGTTTGGGAATATCTTCCAGGAGCCCCTGCATCCGCACAGCACAACATCTTGCCCCAAGTCTCTCCTCCTCTTCTGGAGAGTATGCTCCACGAATAGCCCTTTTTTCTTTCCCTGGCTGAGAGGAGAATGAGGGATGGGGCTGGCAGGGGCTGTGGTTTATGGACCAAGTGATACACATTTCTGGGTCTCTCTCCTCATCCCCGTGACAGATTACTACAGCCCTGCGATGCTGGGCCTGAAGATGGACCAGGAGGTCCTGGGGGAGCTGGTGAGGACCAAGCTGCCGGCGGTGGCGGCCCTGATGGATGGGCACGGTGTTCTGTGGACTCTGGTCGTGTCACGCTGGTTCATCTGCCTGTTTGTGGACATCCTGCCTGTGGAGGTGAGTGTGTCCCCCGCCTTGCTGGGACCAGGGCTGGCTGAGGTCACCGTGCAGTGATGCACCATTTCTCTGTTTCTCTGTAGACAGTGCTTCGAATCTGGGATTGTTTGTTCAATGAAGGCTCAAAGATTATCTTCCGGGTGGCCTTGACCCTAATTAAACAACATCAGGCTTTTATTTTGGAAGCCACCAGTGTTGCAGACATTTGTGAAAAGTTCAAGGAGATCACCAAAGGGAGTTTTGTGATGGAATGTCACACTTTTATGCAGGTGAGGTATGTCTGTGTGTGCTCAGCCTGTGCTTTGCTCTGCTATTCCATTCGCTCAGCCCGTGAAGTGGGTGTCCTGGCTTTGCACTCGACCTGTCTGTCTGGCAAAGCATCTGTCCCTGAGTTTCCTTTCGACCTCTGTCTTAGCCGAGTCCCTTTACCCCTCCCTTCTCAAGCAGCCACTTCTAGGCCCATTTCCTGGCACCCAGGGCCTGCTGACAGATACGTGGGGGCCACCTGCCTGGAGTCTAGTGGCTGCTGCCCCTCCTCCTGTGCCATCAGCCATGCAGCAGCTTGCCCTGAAGTGGGCAGGGTCCAGTGCCGATGAGACCTGCTGTAGGGCCAGTCCAGGTTTACCAGGGCAGAAGCATGGAGGGCTCAAGGACACAAACATGTCTAATCCACACTTTACTTTCTCTGGGCCTAGGAGGTGGCAGAGTTCTCTGAGTCCTGGCGCCCCTGCTGAGCCTGCTGCCTGTGCTTTTGGTCTCAGAGGGCTTTTCTGATGACCCTGTCTACAGGAGGTCTCCTGTTTCTCCTCGTCCTAGTGGGGTCACAGGCTATGTACACCAGCGATGCCCAACCTTTTTGACAGCAGGGACCAGTGCTCCTATGAGAACCTAATGCCTGATGATCTGAGGTGGAGCCGAGGCGGTGATGCTAGCGCTGGGGAGCAGAAGCAAATACACATGAAGCTTCGCTCGCTTGCCCACCACTCACCTCCTGCTGTGCAGCCCGGTTCCTAACAGGCCGTGGACTGGTACTGATCCATGGCCCAGGGTTTGGGGACCCCTGATGTAGATGACTCAGACCTGCTGAGTGAATAAAGTGGGAGCTGCACCCAGCAGGCCTTCCGAGGAGGCCACAGAGCTGGGGCAGGCTCAGGCTGGTAAGGCAGGTTTTAGATGGCCTAGTGGGAAGAGGGTGAGAAGTGGGAGCAGAGCCCAGAACTGGAATGGCCCTGGAGGGAGGTAATGACTGCTGGCACTGAGCAACCTTGAACTAGAGTGCCTGGCCCACCTTGCTTTTCACGTTTACATTTGAAGTAATTACAAATTCAAAGGAGGTAGCAGAGGGCACGGGGATGTATTCATGTGGCACATTGTTTCTATTCCTGGGAAGGCCAGCTACTTCGCCACACCTCCCTGGAAGGGAGCAAGCACTTTGCTGTGGCAGATTTGGCTGGGAGCGGCTAGGGGCGGCCTGCTGGTGACTGGGACCGTCTTAGAAAGAATCTAGGGCACCGAGCCAGAGATTTCCTGCCTTGAGCTTTCTCCACGCCACTCTGGAAGTGAAGCGGGGCAGCTCTGGGGAGTGAGAGAAAACCCAAGGCCTTCATCCTGGGGCTCCAGCAGGGAGGGGGTTTCACTTTTACCTGGCCTCAGATATGACCTCCCCTCTAGCTGCTGTGGTGGTCACCAGGGTCACATGCATCTTCTGAATGGCTGGAGGGTAAGCGGTCATGAGCGCTGACATTTCAGCTCATACCAGGCCATACTCACCAGCCAGCAATCTCAGTAAAGAGGAGGTGGTGACGACGGACGAGAAATGTTGAACAGAAACCAATAACTGATTAATTTGGAGGCTTATCAGGTAGCACTTGGAGCCCATCACCCATGACTAAATGCCTCCTCTGGAACGAGTAACTTCTCCATCCTCGAAGTCTTCAAGTAGCCCAGTGGCCTCTTGCTGAGAATGTTAAAGGGGACTCCAAGCAGCAGATGGCAGGATTGTGCCTCTTCCAGGTGTCATACCAGTCTGTATGTGGAGGAGTTCGTAGGAGCTGGGCACTGAGCTCAGGCAGAATCATAGCTTGCCCTTCTCTGTATAGCTGCTGGCAGGTTTCATGATTTCTTTTAGACTCAGTTTCCTCATTTATAATAGAGTGGAGATGATAAGTCCTACACCCCAGGGTTGTTTAGGTTTTTTTGTTTGTTTGTTTTTAATGAGATATAATTCCTAGACCATAAAATTCATCCTTTTAACATATGTAAGTTCAGAGGTCTAGTTTCATTATCTAGTTTCATCATTTAGTTACAAGACATTTCATCGCCCCAAAAGAGAACACCATATCCCTCCCCAAGCCCCTGGCAAGCACCAGTTTACTTTCTGTCTCTGTGGATTTGCCATTTCATATAAACAGAATCAAACACTGTGTGACTGGCTTCTTTAACTCAGCCTAATGCTTTCAAGGTTTTTAGCTCTAACTAGCATTATCATTTCAGTGTTTAGCAGAGTACCTTGCACACAGTAGTAAGTACTACTATTTATAAAGTCCAAGAAGCAGCAAGGCAGTTGACTGGTCTGCCCGTGAGCCGGTTGCAGGTGGGTGAGCTGTCCACAGCAGGACTTGGCCCAAAGGTGCTCTGTGAGCATGGCTGGCTCCAGGGAAGCACAGAGGATCATGAGGACACTGGGTAGGTTTTACCAGTTTACCCACATCAAAATAAAAACACTGTGTAAAGAAACATCGTGTATCATTGCATAGAATAGATGTAGCCATTCAAGGGAAGTCGGCTGGGAAGCAGCTCTAGTATAGTGAGTCTTATTTTCTCAGCGATCTCTACAAAATTGTATATGTAGTTCTGTATTTAAAAACAAACAAACAAACAAAAAAAGCACAGCACTTGCAGTCCATACATCAGAGCTCTCTGAAATCCTATACAGGAATCTCTAGAATTTCCTGGAGAATAAAAACAGTGATCTCATATTGGAGCTCGGTGGAACATGAATGGGCAGAGGACAGTTGAACACTCAGAGGACAGTTGCACATCTCAGAGGACTTGATTTACTTCCCACTTTTCAAGAATGTGGATACTTATATAGATATTCTTCCTTGACCTTTGGTGCCATGTATTATGAAACTATGGAAGAATTTCTGAAATGAAATTTTTTAAAAAAACTTTAATGCTAGTTACACTTGGCCTAAATTATAACCGTGAATTTCTCAACATTTGGCCTAATTTATAACCGTGGATTTCTCAGCAGTAACTGCACAAATGATTATTAATTTATTCATAAAGCTGCGATGGCACATACCCTAGTCTGAAATGTTTGTTTTCATGCCAATCACAACACTGCCTCTGGAGTCCCATGGCTGTGGCCACCTGCGTGCTTGCTCTCTCACTGAGGCACAGTTTTTTCTCCTGACTGTGAAGCAGTTTTCTCTTTTGCTAGAAATTAGTCTGAGGCTCTTCTGCTTCCACTTCTCAAATCTGGTTTCTTACGCTTTACTTAGTCTGCTTGTGAATGGCCTGACAGGCTTCAGAGCTGCTACAGGATACATACAGTTAAAGGTTCTAAACAAAGAGAACAAAACACAAACACCAAAAGCAAAAATGCACAAACAGGAATACTTCGAACTCAAAAACTGGACAGCAAATGAAACAAGTAACAAGAGTGAAGAGAAAAAATATTTGCAAACCAAATATCTGATAAGGGTTAATATCCAGAACTTATAAAGAACTACTTGGGACTGAGGGCTGTCCTCCCTCACTGTGCAAGAGGCCAGTTTTTGTTGGTCGGTCTGCCACAGCCTAGCCTTCAACGGGACAGCTAAGGTAAAAACATGTTTTGGGTTTGTTTTTAAAGTCTTTCCATTTCTCTTTCAGAAAATATTCTCAGAGCCCGGAAGCTTGTCTATGACCACTATCACCAGGCTTCGAGAGAGCTGTAGGGCCAAGCTGCTGGTGCAGGGGTGACTCAGACTTTCTCCCCTCTCCACTGACCACAAGACTTCATTTCCAGAGTTGACCAATTTTTACTGCTTTCCTTTTTAGTGCTGAAAATACTTGATGTCTCTACACCTTAGTTGTGAATTTTTTTAAAGAGCAATATAAAATCATGTCATTCTGTAACTGATTGAGCTGTGAAGTCATAAATTTCTAAAAATATATTTTTACCTGAGACAATAATATATAAAATGTAAGAGATGTGCATTTGTATTTAATAAAGTATGTCAATACCTATGACTGTGTGATTATCAGCTCGTCGGCCAGTTGAAAAAACCAAACAGTGAATGGTTACTAGTGTTATTAATGCCAATTAAATGTTTTACTCCTTTCTGTGGCAGAGCATTTACCTTTATGGAAGGTTTGTACATGTACCAAGTGATTTCTCTTTAGAAAGAATTCTTAAAAATGATTTTTTAAAAATTATTATATGAATAAACCAGAAATAAGCATATGTGATGTAGGGAATGGCAAGAGTCTGATTTGGGCCGAGTGCTCAGTGCAGCCACATCATCCTGGACCCCTGGAGGGAGAAGACAAACCCAGCAAGACCCTCTCTTCTGGGCTTGCAGCCATGAACCTCCCTCCCTGCCCTGATGGTGGTGCTGTCTGGCTGAGAAACCCCCACTCACTGCCTGGGCAGGCTGAGCTCTGCATAGGACAGGCCAGGGAAGGCAAGGACAAACAGGGACAAGTGGGGAAAGGTTGGGGACACAGAGGGGCAGGGGGAGACAGGCAGGTGTCCAATGGGGGCAGGGTAGATGAAGGACATGCAGGGACACATTAGGGCAGCTGGCCTGCTCAAGCCACCCCCAGCACCCCAACAGGTGTTACCTGTTGACACCTGATTTTCCAAAATATCCTTCTGTTTACAAACATTTCCATCCTCATCCCATGTCTGGACTGTGGTCATCTGTCAGCAGCCCTGAAGCTGTGGTGAGTTTCAGCCCCAAAGGGAGGCACAGCTAAGGGACCCAGGTGATAGCAGATTCACCTGACAGCAGCAGCCTGGGCTGTCCTCATCTCCAGCTGTGGTCACTATGAAAGTGGCTCCCTTCCCTGACAACCACTGATGAAGCTGGACCAGGCAGGACTGAAACAGTGTGCTAACGTCCTTAATTCATCTTAGATGTTATTCAAGAGATAACTGTGGCCTGGGTAGGTCACCAGAGCTTAGGGAGTCAGTCCCCCAAGGTACAGCTGAGTGTGGGTCACTGGTATAGGGTTAGCACAGCTACCCAGTGGCCTTGGACTTCCTAGTCCTGACACTTTGACACCTGCTGTGTGGTCCTGAGCCTCTCACCACCAGAATTGGTGAGGCACGCGCTGTGGACAGGACAACCTG
>NW_006434373.1:682132-688212 GCF_000325575.1 Pteropus alecto
CTTTCCCTGGAAGGAATCCAGAGTGACAGGGGTTCCCTTTCTTGAAATCTAAGCAGCTGTACCTCTAGGGCATGTCCCCGTCACCTGCCCAGGCATCAAACCTTTGGGGAGCCATGGGGCTGTTTAGGTCCTTGAAGATCTTCACCTGTCCTGGCAAGTACCGCTTCTACGCTGGCCATTTTTCTTAATGCTCTCACTTTTATGCCACAAATCCGGAAACACTTGTGAGGACCCAACCGCAGCATGACGGGCAAACTGCTGGTTTCTCTGTTCTGGATCAGGCATGAATTGTCTGTCCTGTCCAGATTAGGGAGACTAAAATCCCAGAAGCATATGGTGCTTGTGGTCATGCTGCTGCTCAAGGGTGCTGAACACTCGTGTCCTGAAGAGCTTTCAGACTGCCATTAACTGGAGTCTTGCTCCATTTGGTATTTGTCACATGACCCCACACTGTTTGAAAGGATTGCTACAAAGAACCACAGGGCTACCTCAGCTCTACAAAAGTGAATCTTCCACTGTGCAGATGGCAGATTCTGGGGTGCAGGAATGTGGGTAGCAGTCAGGGATACTGCAGTCCCAGGGTCATTCAGGCAGGCTGCCTTCAGCCTTAGACTCTGAAGTCCATAGAGCCTCAGAGGGCAGAGGTCTTTGCTTAAAAAGTTAAGATTAAATAAAACTCAGGCTTGGGATCCTGCTCTGAAAGTACCAAGCACAGTCATCAGGGCCTTCAGGTGCCACTATCCTGAAGGACAGATAAGGGCCCATTTCAAAGGGGTGATCTTGTCTCCAGAGCCACAGGGTTCCACAGTACTATGAGAGAGCCCACATGCTGCCCTCCTCTCACATCCTCCTGTCATGGTGTGGCTGGGACCACAACACTATGGCCACATTGTTGTAACCTTAAAACACAACTCATGTTCTCACACTGCCACCCAGCAGACTGGCTCCATCTCCAGCAGGTGGCAGAGGCAGATCCTCCACCTGCAGTTACCACCACCCACTCAACCGCAGCTTACACACTTCTCTATCATTCACCTCACTGAGAGCTGATAAAAGCACAAGGTCCAGACAAACAACGAAAGAGACATTTTATTAGCATTGTTATAGCAATGCATTACACGAAGGGATCCTCAGTGCACAGCCCACCCGAGCTGCAAGCTGTTAAATCAGAGAGTGAAACTGATTATTGTACACAAGTGCAGATACAGGATCACCCTGAACCTTAAACAGAAGACTGAAAATCACTTTACAAAAAAAAGTAAATAAAAATAACACCCTTTTTTCTATTTAAAAAAGTACCAGCTCTTGAGTGGCAGAACGTGGAAAGACCAAAGGACTTGACACCCCATAAGCTTTGACACTCATGTGTTGAGCTGTGGAGCCCATGGGAGTCAGGCCTGTCCTGGTTTCTAAAGCTTAATTTAAGCATTCCAGATTTTCAGCTTTTGAAGCACTTCTGTTTTAATTTTTTTTTCTACTAATTTCTTAAGTGTATTTAAGTCTAACAGTTAGCTAGCCTTCATCAGTTGTAAGTGTTAAGAACAGAGGACCTCCCTTTGTAAGGCTTATATCTGAGTCAAGAATGAAGAGACCAAACACCGGAACCTTAAAAAGCCAAATGATAGTGGAGCCAGTGCCCATTTAGAAAAGCACTCTTATCTCACCCTTAAAGTTCTACTTTGGTAAATATTAACATTTAACCAGTTAGCAAAATATTTAACCCAGTTAGCAAAATTAACACCGTCATTTCGATACTCATTTTGTGCATAGTAAATGTTGCAAGATGAACTTCACATTGGATAAAGCAGATTTGAAAATCAGTTTGCAATAAAGTGTGCCTCCCTCAACATCAATCTAAGCTCAAAGAAATGAACAGAGGCCCTGCAGCTGCTGCTAGTCTGCAGCAGCACGGTGGTGCTAGGTGGTGCTAAATCGTCTGGTAGCCAGCGTGGCTCCTCTTCCTGCCGATGAGGTAAGCAATGAGGACAATGAGGACCAGCCCTGCCAGGGCGCCACCCACGGCGATGGGGATCAGCATGTTGTTCTCATCCAGCTGACATTCTTCCACTGTGGAGACAAATGGGAGAACACCACACGGACTTTACAAAGAGGCCACTCCTTCCTCCCTACCTCTGCCCACCGCTCTATACCAGGGAGGGGTCTCCAATTCCAATCAACTATCACTTTCCACATGGATAGCAAATTATAGACATGTCTGAGTGCAGTGCAACGCCTCTGAACCTTTCTGGAACACTGAACTCACCAGGCAGGTAGCATTTTCATATCCCACTCTCATAGGGAGAAAAGCCATACTATTTCATAAAATGACGACCCTTGCTCGAATGGTGACGTGTTCACATCTAAGATATGCCGGGCATTTTGAAAGCGAGATTAACACAGAAAGGATTATTTGCTCTAAAAATTTCTTAGACTGGGGAAGGGGCCCCCATCCCAAGCTCCTCCTTGCAACACAGAGGTTGTTAAATATCTAAACAGAACTGAAGCCTGTTGAACTCCACTCAGAGTCTGAAATGCTATCCTTGATGTTACTCACCAGACCCAAACTTGTCACCTTCTACGTGGAAAGCCTGGACCCAGACTTTGAATACGTTGACAGAAAAGGCCTCTGTGACCCAAATGTGCTCCTCAGCGTTACACTTGTAGGAATTCCCCATAGTGGCCTGAAGTGCTCTCAGTGAGCTGTTGGCAGCCCTGAAGTTGGGATCTGTGGAGGCACGTGACAGTAAGTGCTCTGGGGCACCTGGATGGGCATGTGAACTGGGGGCGGGGGAGAGGGGGGTCTTACCTCTGGCATCAGGAAGAGTTGTGTTCAACTGAATTTCTTGTAGGAAAAACCGGCTAGAACTTGCATTCTTAAAGAGAAGAAGATAACCCTTAACCATTTACCAGATTCACATGTTTACTGGTAAAGCATCATTTGGTAATAAATTCAATCTCCCATGTTTCTAGCTTTAGAATGAAACTGCAAAGTTTCTTATCTATAAAATGGCATCTTATAAATCTCAAGAACACAAATTTTGATTGGTTCCTTCCAGACCTTTCACAGTATCAGATTTTCTGCTAAAATGAAGACCGAAAGAACTATATTCCAAAAAAGTAAACTCTCCCTGATTGTTTACTGAATTGTAGGAAAGTTAAACTTTATTACAAGAAACCCAATTGTTAATCAGTTCATTTGCATAGAGTATTACAAATATTCATGAGCTACATTTCTGTTTTTCCCGTATTGTTAATTTTACATATGATTCTTCCCAGGCAGGTATAAAGAAAAAAAGGTACAGAACGCAGAAATGCTGCTCTGGGGTAAAGGAGCGAGGACAGTGTCTGAGGCAGGAGGCCAAGCTGAGCGTTTACTCTGATACGTCTCTTCTCTCTCTGCAGCCACAGACTGGCTGCAGTCTGGTATTAACAGTGGCTGCTGGGCACACAGCAGGTACTCCCTAATGTCTGATGAATAAATGTATGAAAGCTCATTTATAAACAAAAAGGGGGAAAGGAGAGCTGAGAATCCAAAAATACCGACAAAAAAGGGAAGGCAGAGAAAAGGCAGAGTTGTGGGTTTGTCGAGACCTGTGCGATTTTCACTTGGGCTTGCTCACAGTGTGCTCAGTTTAGCTGCTGCAGCCATGAGGCACCAAGGCACGAGAAAACGTGGTAGAAAAAAACCACAGTGAGATGCATGCTAAGATGCCAGGCTGGTCTGACACCGAAGCCCCTTAAGTGACAAAGGAATATGGACCCCTCACCATTCCAAACTGGAAGACTAGGAAAGTGCTGCTTTCACTCTGGAGCTCCAGGGTCACCAGCTGGTCAGTGCAGCTCCCACTGACATGGGTCTTATTTGGGTTGATATTGAATACTCTTGTCACAGCCTAAGTAAGAAAAGCAAACAAGTTACCATTCCATCTCACATCCTGGGTCCTCTATTCTGGGGGTGGGGTGGCGGGGGAAGCTATCCTAAAAACAGTAACCTTAAGGCCACATTCATTTTAACCAAAATCAGAAGAAAAATACTTGAAGTTTACACTAGTGCAGACTTCTGGATTCCTACTACTTCTGGTTGCAACTTTCAGAATGACACATACCTGTGGGAAAGATGTAGATCCTAGTGCCATTCTCATCCTGTCTCCCAATGGTCATACAGTTTATGTCCATCACAAATAAGTTACCTGCCATGGCCTCACAGACTTTGTCACCATTAAGGAGAAATATTATTTCAAAGGAAAAGTATAAAAATAATACTTAAATGTTTGAGTGTTAAAAGTTTAAACAAAATTTAACATTCTCCCAGAGGTCAACAAACTTGTCCTGTAGAGCAGAGGTCCCTAACTCTCTGGGCCACGGACCATATGAGTCAGTGGCCTATTAGGAACTGGGCCACACAGCAGGAGGTTAAGTGGTGGGTGAGCTAAGCTTCATCTGTATTTGCAGCCGCTCTTCAGTGCTAGCTAGCATCACCGCCTCAGCTTCACCTCGGATCATCAGGTATTAGGTTCTCATAGGAGCATCGATCCCTGGTGCCAAAAAGGTTGGAGACTGCTGCTGTAGAATGCCAAACACTACACGTTTTATGCTTGTGGACCACACATCAGTCTCTGTCGTGACCTGATTCTGCTGTTCCAGAGGAAAGCAGCCATAGTATGTAAAGGGGTGGGTATGGCTGTATGCCAATAAGCTTACTATAGACACAGGCACAGTGACTTGTTCTCTCAATTTACATTCTAAAAGGCAGCACACATATACTGAATTCCGATACTTGTGCACCAGCACTCCACTGCACAAAGAAAAAGCACTTCTTGAAGCTTCTCAAGCTTACCGTGCCATCCTTCTTCTTGTAGGTGATGTTCAGCTGCAGCCCCATGTTGGCCAGCAGACAGGTCCCATTGGCACCACTCACGTTATACTTGTACACTGAGGGGCTCTCAGGTATTGGAGATGGTGAAGGGTGGGGAGGGGATGGTGAGGGGTGGTAAGATGTTGGCAGCACTGTCGGGAAAGGTTCATCTTGCTCACAGCGAGTCTCTGGGGGGACAAGGAGGGATGAACCACACTGCTCACAGGAAGGAAGGCAAAGTTCTAGTTTCTTAGAATCAACAGGAGCTACAGTAACCCCGAGCTCCAGCTCCATCTCTCTGAGCTCACTGTAGACTCCAACAGACTATCTCAAAAAGCCCCACCCCAAAGAACATGCTTAATTTGCCCAAGGATGGCACATGCTAACACTGCTCTCAAAGTATAAACTTAGTGCCATCTGCACAGGATGCCTGGGAGAGCAGCAGAGGAGACCCCTGGAGGGATGGGCACTGGGTGGCCCTCCAGGCCAAGACGAGAGTTGAGACTCAGGTGCACAGGGCTAGTCATGTGCAGAGGGTTTTTATTTGGGGCAGGGCGGTGAGGGCACAGAAGACTCAGTAAGTGTGAAAGCGAAAGCTCCAAAACAGGAGGCAATACAGAAAATGAGGGAGGCTGGAGTACAGATAGGCCACAGCAGAGGGACTCAGTTTTACCCACCACCTGTTTCCACTTACTCTAAGCTACAAGGAAACTTCACTGTAACTCTTCTTCAGTTGCTGATTCACCTCTACATCCAACCTACTTAGGGGAGGAGATGGGAAACTTCACCCCACAGAACTGTAACACACGGGAAAATTTAATACTTTCTGGAAAGTTCAATTCACCCAGCATGCCTTCACACAATATAATTTTATGGAATAAAATGCCTTTCTAAACAGAGAATAAAGAGGATAAAGATAGGGGGTAAAACACCCTTCAAAAATGGATTTATCCTTGGGCTAATGGTGGCAGGGCAAATATTTCCAGAGATGTTCCAATCTAGGGTGTGCTGGCCAACACTGTCTGCATCTTACCCTAGCTAAGCTACAGGCTGACTTTATAGCCGTACTTTAAAAAATAGCTTCACCATTACTTTATAAATTGTTACAGAACACAACATAGTTAAATGTGCAAAACCACATCAAAACAAAAAAGAGGCCAGTCTCCAAATTCTGCTCTAGGTGGCCACAACACATGGGTGTGTGTGTGTGTGTGTGTGTGTGTGT
>NW_006434373.1:688245-689547 GCF_000325575.1 Pteropus alecto
GGGAGTGGAAGTAACCTACAATGATGTGACAATCTTCCATTGTTTTCATAAGGCAGGTTACAAAATGCCAAGGTAGAAATATGAATAACATAGGTCTAACCACTAGTCAAAAACTCAGAACTTTAGAAATCTGTATGAATAAAATACCCTCCTCATTCTATCTGAATTTCAAATGTGAAATCCACTCTCTTAACCAATCTGTTACCCTCTACAAATAGCAAAGTCCTTCCTGCAGAAGGCTCACAATCTGTGAGGAGATAATCACAAATAAAATATACCAAGTATGCTAAGTGCCACCCATGTGAAGGCCTCTGGAAAGACAAGGGAACCCAGAGATTGCTGCTGGGTCACTCACAGTGTTCTCCACAAAGGAAACAATGGGAGAGGAGGGTATAGGGCCATGCATCCTTCCAGATGCTCTTCTCATGATTTTTAAAAGCTTGTGTGCCCTGAAGGCCCCAAATAATCTCCAGGCAGCAGCAGCAAATATCCTTATAAACCTGCATGTTGTAATTAAGGAGTCTCAAATGGAAAGAGATTTTTGGCATCAGTGTCTTTAATTTAAGCAAAACTTAGGAGCAAGACTCTGGTTCCTCAAGAATGAAAAAGAAATACTGCCAAATTGAGAAGGAAGTAAAATTTACAATTAACTATATTTAAAAGGAATTTCTATTTTGAACTTCTAATGGTCACAGAAGAGTTGACAAGTACCCATGTATCAAAATCTTAAAGATAAAAAAATGAATTAAACTGAATCTTCTGGTGAGCCATTAAACCCAGATGCCTGTGTGGGTCTCAACCCAAACTCACTAACATACTGTGGGCCTAGGGTTGGAAATCCAATTCTGATGGACACAGAGTGAGACTCACTCACCTGGTTTTCTCCAGCCTCCAGGCAGAGCTATACTCAGACCACACCAGAACGATAATCATCTACCCTACTTCAACAGACCTTCAGGAAAGAAGATACCTGTTTTCTTCAGAACCTAACTTCATCAACAAAACTGACAACAATGTCAGTGCAACCTTGGCTTGTGCTTTCTTTCTTTTTAAAATAAAATCTGTAAGTACGTGAGGTTTCTAAGATAGGACAATACATGTGTAAAGGTAAGATGAATGAGGGCTAGCTGGTCAAGGCCACTACTGCACTACTGATAAGTAAAGCCATAGAAGCCTACTCTAATATCCAGAACCTGCAGTTCATCAAATAAAAACTTTAAACGGGCTTTTATGACCAAAATTTACCAGTTTATTGCAAATATGTTCATTCATCAATTAAGAATCCATGAAATTCCCACCAGC
>NW_006434373.1:689559-702855 GCF_000325575.1 Pteropus alecto
AAAAAAAAAAAATCCATGACTAGAACAGACTAGGGGGATATAAAAATATGCTTAACATATTTGATATGGGATCTTTTCCCTGAAGCTTTCAATTTGGTCAAGAAAAAAAAGTAAAAAAAAAAGTACCTACGAATCAAAGGAGTGAATTTGGCATAAATGGAGATTAAAAAAAAAAAAAAGGAAAAAAAGAAAAGAAATGGCTCAATTTTAATAGAAATCAAATATTTTTAAGCAATTTATGCTGTCATGGCAGTATATGTAGCCAAAATCCCCTACTTCTAGGGAAAATACCGGTCTTTTTAATTGCAAAGCAACTTTAATACCAACCATTGTCAAAAAACAGCCAATAAGACACCAAGAGAATTGACAAAAAGTACTATAATGACATGCTGGCTGTCTAGTCTCAAGGATCAGACTCTGAATTAGGTTCACGACAAGCTGAGTAATTGTAGAACATGCTAACAGCTGAGCTTTAAAAACCATTCAGGTCAACTTCATAAGATATATAAATATCTAATCACTATGTTATACATCTGAAACTAATATATTGTATGTTAACTATAACTGGAAAATTAATTTAAAAAAAGACTCAGACCACATCAGCAATTACTATATTCTGTCGTATAGTATAGCCCCTTGCTTATTTACAGATAGCACCAGTTTGTACTTGAGATCTGGAGGCCTCAACTCCTCCTCCCCAGCACCTGTACCCTGAGCAGCTGCCTGTAGGACCTAGAATCTAGGCCAATGGAGGACCAATAAAACAGTGTGTCAAGCAAGAAGTCACAGTTGTGTGAGAGGTGGGGTAGTAGTAGCTCTCAAGGCAAGAGGCATAAGACTGAGCAAAAGAGCCTTGAAAATTTCAGGCCCCTGCCAGGTCAGGATGGTTTTTTTTTTTTTCCCCCTGACCTTCCTGTTTCTTAGTACTAGATTGATAAGGGATTACTGTAGAAGATGTGACTTGATAGTAAGATGAGTTCCACAAGCCCAATGAGGACGTCTTCCTTTCCAGTGAAGAACACACAGGCATGCCCATGACTTCACCCAGTCCTTCCAGTCTACGATGAGAGGAGAATACTTCAACTTCTACAGGATAATCAGTGTAACTTCAGGATGACTCTTAACCCTCTTATTCTCAGTAGAATTTACTGAGAGTATGCTCTAGTGTCTTTGACCAAAAAAAAAAAAAAAAAAAGCAAGATTTCCTTTTTAAAATACATACATATCGGCACAGGCAGATTTAACAAAACTAAACCAAGCTTTGATGAGAGGGGACAACTACGAAACACGGGGAGGGGAGCAGGGTGTCTTAGACCCATCCCACAGTGAGAGGTCAGCTCAGCGACCAAACTTCTGACAAACTACTTGATGGAACAGAGTGAGTGATGCCCACAAGCTCCAAATACCCAAGGACTCTCAAGATGGAAGATCAAAGCCCCAGGTAACCCTATGTGGGACATGAGCATGCGTCTGGGGAGGAGAGCTACTGACTGGGGCTCAGGTGTGAGGACAGCCTCACATCTGTACCTTTTCCATTTGGAATCACCAACATATGTCCTCCATTAGAAAAGTAATGAAAATGCAGGGCACTGACAGTGGGGAGGATGTATATGTGTGGGGATAGGGGATATGTGGGATATCTCTGTACTTTCGACTTTGCGGTGGTGAATCTTAAAACTGCTCTAAAAAATGTCTATTTAAAAAACAAAGTAATTAATTAACCTAAACACAAAATTAGTCTATTGTCACATCTCTTTTTAGACTAGAAACAGTAGCTCTTTTTACAGGGCTTCAGTGCACTCATGACCTGGCACCTCACTTCAAAGCACCACTCCATTTGAGGACCCCCAACAGGGGAGGCCAGATCATCTCTGTGTTCAGAAGCCTTCGAAGCAGAAGAAAAGTTGTAAAGGTGAGGAGCTGTATTCTATGACCACATTCAGGACCAGTTTCAGTGAGGTTACTGTACTGAGCCAGTAAGCCAGAGATGACTATCATTTCCCAAGACTTTCTGACAGTTTTTGCTTTTTCCTTTTGCTCTTGTGACCTGAGTGAGGTTGATGCAACCCAGATATATTCCGCCAGGTGTGAAACCCAGCCACTTGGAGATCTGTAATTGTGAACACAAATAACTCGAAGTATTTAGCTTGTTGCTCTAAGCACCACTTGGTTAGCCACTCTGCCTGACAAAGTCACCTTCCATCTGCCCAAGGCGGTTCATGTTAGCATGTGCATACACCTGGATCTGCTGCCCTCAAACACTGTTCAGGCCAGCCTGAGGGAGGAAGTCCTTGCATTCCATCAGCCCCTGCAGATGAAGACAGTGTGCTCACCCAGCTCCAGGCCCGTTTGTGTGGTGGAAAAGTTGAGCCCATTTCCTTTAGAATTCCCTGCTGCTCCAGCTTGCACTGACCTCCACCTTTAAGCACTGCACACTTGCTACTAGTTGCATTTCTCCCAGTTTAACTTTGTTTCTTTTAGTCCTAGCTCTGTCAAGGGTCAGCAAATTTTCTCTGTAAAGGGCCAGATACTAAACATTTTATTTAGACTTTGTGGCTGTCCAGTACCTGTCCCAACTCGGCTCTGCCACTATGAACATGAAAGCAGCCGCAGAATTAGGTAAGTCAATTATCATGGCTGCGTTCCAATTAACACTTTAGTTATGGGCAATGAAACTTGAATACCAAATAATTTAACGTGTCATTAAATAGTCTTTTGGATTTTTTTTTTATTTTTATTTTAAATATATAAGCATAAAAACCATTCTTGGCTTTTACTGGTCATACAGAAACCAGAGGCAGGCTGGAGGAAGCCTATAAGCCAGATTGCTGGCCCTGCTAGTAGCACCTACATCTCTGAGGACTTTAACAAACTGGACAAAGGGCTGACTGGTTCATTGTGTAGAACAGCTCTAGTGACTGTGCAAATTAGCCACTCTTCAATAGTCACTCTGAGCCTTCAAGCAAGACTGCTGGGGAACACTGCAAATCAAAGGCCCGCCAGTGGCAGGTCCAAAGATTAGAAAAAGGTATGTGACTGTCTTTAAACACACCTTCCAGAAGGCAGAGACAACTTCCCCAAGGCAATCGCCCCTCAGGAAAATTAGAGATGAGTGAGATCTGGAGAAGAGAGTTTTATTAAGTCATAGTAAAATGACAGCCCTATTTACTACTTACTCTGTGCTGAGATAAGCACTTTGCACACATTTCCTTTTTAATCCTAACAACCTTCTAAGATAGGTTATTATCCTTATTTTACAAGTGAAGGAAATGAGAGGTTGACTACCCTATCCATGACCATGGAGCTGGGAAGGGGCTTGGAGCCCTGTTAAGACCAGAGACCACCAGTGGAGTTAAACTGGCAGGTACACCCTTGGGAGTCATGATTCCTCCAGAAAGGCACTCCTGGTCCTAACATAACCTGCCTCTGGGCCTGCCTGAGCCGAACTAAGGTAAGACTAAATCTCTGCGTAAAGACAGCTGGCTTGAATCGAAAGAGGTTCTGTGACACTGTCCCCATTAGCTCTAACAAGGGAAGACACAGAGAGGGTTTCAATTGCTTTGCCCTTTTACCCTTTTTAAATCATATTTGTCCACCTCAATCTAAAGAGGTCATCTCTAAACAGAAAAAAAAGTTTGATGGAGAGTTCTCCTAAGATAGAAGCCACTTGCTCTGTCCCCAGCTGTAGAGATGTTCATTCACATAATTTCCTCAGACACCAGGGGACTTATGCATTCACTGGGGTTATACTAATGGCATTAGGGCCAAGGTCAGTGTCTTACCTTCCTTACTGAAGCTATTGTTTGAAAGGTATGCCTGGATAGTGGCATCACGGAATGTGACAGTTACATTATTCATGTGGATCTGGTTGCTGCTCACACATCTGTATTTTTTATTTATGTCTGCC
The DNA here is from genome assembly GCF_000325575.1 of Pteropus alecto. Taxonomy (NCBI): domain Eukaryota; kingdom Metazoa; phylum Chordata; class Mammalia; order Chiroptera; family Pteropodidae; genus Pteropus; species Pteropus alecto. The sequence goes on from NW_006434373.1 coordinate 693,467, forward strand.
ATGATGTCAGTTATGGATTCCACAGTCTTGATCTCTGTTTTTTAAAAAAAAAAACACATAAATTTTTAACTACTTGAAGTATTTAGTTAAAAGTAATTTTATATACTCCCCCAACTCAATTTTCTTTACTTCATAATTGGTCAATTTTTGTTCTTACCCTTGGAGCTTGCATTGGGGAAAATCTGTGTGTCTGCCAAGTTATAAACAAAACTCATCATCTGGACACTGTAACGTGTTGCATTTCTTGTGAAATTGAGGGTCAGTGTATGTCCTCCTCCAAAAGCAATCATGAGAGTGGGGTCAGAAGCATTCTCTTTACCACAGGAACTGCTATTTAATACTTTTGCATTAGATGGAAGGTCAAAGCTCACATTCTAGAAAAAACACAATGACAACAGAACCCAGTTAGAATGTAGGTTATTAAAGATATTCAGAAAAAAAAACAAATAAAGATCTTCTGTAAGTCCGATATAAAATTAGACCTCAGTTCTATCTCTGATATCATTGTTAAGGGTAGTCATTTTCAATATTAACAAAAACACAAAGTCAGTAGTAAAGTCAGGAACAAACTGAAAAGTAATTCAAGTGTAAGGAAAAGTTGACTTCATTATTTATTAAAAATAATTCTTCATTAATATAATTTTAATTTATGACAGAATTAAAACTAAAGTTACTTTGGTAAATGAAATAATTCATATTGGGCTTCAGGATGAATGGTTTATTTGTATTTGAAAAAAGCTATTACTACTTGTTAGCTATAGAAATGTTTATTTAAAGAATATTTCTCTTTAAATCAAGAAAAGAAAGTGTTTATGCAAAATTGTTTGAGTTTACTATTATGTACAAAACAAACGAGAAAACAACCTAATGTTCATCAAAATGAATGGGACTAAGCTGTCCTAAAAAATGACAGAACTATTTGAGGTGACAAAACCATGTTTTGTGAAGCAGTAAGGCACATAACAGCGTATGTATGATCCCAGTTGTGTAATATAACATATAACAAAATGACTGTTTTAAAAATCCAAGCCCACTCCCAAAAAAGGTGAAATAGAAATTAAAAGGTGCTTGGGCAAGTCTAGAATTTGAGACATTTCTATGGAACAAAACCTTCCCTTTCTTCTGTTTTGACAGAGACCACATCTGTATCTAGACCAGTACAAATGAATTAATGAGGCACCAGCAATTGGCACAAAGTCCAGAGTACTCTAAAGAAACTGCTGATCTTCCCAGCAATTCTGGGACAAATTGTTGCCCTTCTGAGTGGTGGTAAAAAGATATTGGTGCTGTCAATATGGAGGTAAGGAAAAATGTTGGTTTCAACAAAGAATTGAAAATAATATTTGGTTTAGGGATATATTTAAAAGGGTAAATTTTTAATACAACAAGTGAAATGCCGATTAATAGGTAACCGACAAAGGAAGAAATATAAATAAGTGCTGCTAATTTGTTAGAAAAATGCTCATAATAAAATAGTGAAAGCAGAGCACAAATGGTTTGTATATTATTACTTCAGTTTTAGTATATTAAACAGCATAGGCTACTGATGAGCCAAGAAGGAAATATGTAGGGAGAACTGTGTAAAGGTGAGAGCATTTCTCGAACACTGATTTGAAAATTTTAAGTAATCTTCACACACACAAACACACACACACACAAAATGCGTGAAGTATCTTGGTGTTTCCTACCTTAAAACCACTCTTGGTATTATAGTTGGTCAAGAAGGTAGCGGAGAAGTTGGCCATTATACATGCTGTCCCATTGACATCTCTCACCGTAAACACTGCTGACGCACTGTGCAAGAAGCCTGCTAACTCCAGGAAAACCAAAAATTACCAAACACCTTTGAAAATACTACTGGGTATTTCTGTCGTCTACAAGCGTAGCAATAACGGATTTTATTAGGAGATTCCATTGTGCTTTTTTAAGACTAGACACACTGATTACCTAAGCTAGGTTCAGCTGGGTCTTCTGTCCCTCCTGGATACAATTTTGAAAAATGTTATCTTTCTAAACTCACCTGATCAGTTTGCCACCTGGTCAATAGCTCTTTAATGTTTTACTTCAGAATATTTATCGAAAAATCACAAGGTCAATTTGAGTCACCCCCTGGGCATATAGGTTACTTAACACTCGTTCCTCAGAGCATCTCTGGGAAATTTGGTAGAGTCCTGGATCTCTCACTGTGGACCTAAATTATTATTTAAAATTAGATGTTTTTACCTCTCATGGACTGGTGGTGTGGCAGAAAAGCCATGGACTCAAAGATCTAAGCTTTTTGCCCAATTTCAAAAAACAAGGATTAAACTGAACCTGTACTTGGCTGTGTGACCTAGAACATCAGTCGACCTTTCTAGGTAGGGCTGCCATATCCCAGGGAGGGAAGAGACAGAATAAAGTTCTTGCGGGTCCTAGCTTGAGAAAGTTCTCAAGGCCGGTGCCATCTCTGGCTTCATCATATCTCGTTGCCTGATCAAACAGTTTAGTAGCAAATGTAATCCGATCACTATGGTAGAGCTAAGGAGGTAACCTTACAAGCTGTACATTTTATTTAGTATATTGTTCTTTCACAGATGGGAAAAATAGGTGTTTTCACTAGTTCTAAAATCAAACAGCTGTCAACCACTGCCATGTACTGTAACATTCAGAATTGATGGACCCTCTCTTGTCTCTGCTGCTACAAGCTCCTGCACACCCTTTCACTGAGCATTTCCACACCTGGCTATGATCACTCTAAGTGTAAATATGACTCAGGCATACTCAGAGGACACTCAATTAGCTTTTCATTCTAAACGCCCTTGTCCCTGGCAGAGTAAATGTCTCCAATGAAAGCAATTCATTTTACCCTTGGGACTTTCACAAAATAATATCTTCAGAGCCAACAATTCAAGCCTGAAGCAAAGAGCATGGGCAGAAACACCACCTATCTTCCTATAAGCATCTGGTAAAGGAAATACCAAAAACTGTGTTCGTCAAGAAAAGCTGCTACATGAAAATGAAGCAAACTATGGCAAACAAGGAAACCAATGCAATTTTTTGTCTGTTTTACTTAATAAATTTTTAACCCACCCCTAGATTATTTGGTCAAGATTACACTAAAAGCATTACCAATGAGTGAATATTCCACTTAAAAAACTTAGAGATGGGTAGTGAACACAATGCAATATATATATACCTTACTGTTGAATTGTACACCTGAAGCTTACTGGATTTCGTTAACTAATGTCACCACAATAAAAATAAAATTAAAAAAAAAGTTGAATTGTACCTGAAGCTTACTGGATTTCGTTAACTAATGTCACCACAAAAAAAATAAAATTAAAAAAAAAAAAAAAAAGAATTGAAAACAACAACAACAAAAACCACTACCTGGAGAAAATTATTCCATACCTGTTTTTGACAAAGCAAAGGTTTTTAAAAACACATGCCTTCTGAGCAGGACGGGTAAGCATAACGGAGGCAAAAGGAGGGCTGGCAGACAGAAACAAAGTGTGTATTAAAGCATGGAGTCCGAAGCCAGAGAAACACTGGATACTGACCCAGCTTACTGTTTACGTGGGCCACATGGGCTCCCTCAGGCCTTCAAGGCTCACACCTGGCCCTGGCCTGGCTGCTGGAGAGTCAGTCACATGCAATCACATGTGCCATGGGCACAGCAGGTCACTGCCTCCCATGGGAGCATGCAGAAGTCAGTTCTCACTGAGCTGCCCTTCTATAAAACAGATGCCTAAATCATTAAAAAAAACTTTTCTACTGACTCAAAATACTTCATTAGGAAGCATTTCACATTAAGTAACTTTCTATCACACAATTTTTTCATTTAGTAAATATGTTGAGGGTCTGATCTTTCAAAGAAAAACAAAGTAGTATTACTAAAAATAAGTTTTAGCAACACGAGATGCCCACATTCATTATGGAGAGGTCCCCAAATTTCTGATTATTAAAACAAGAAACTTACCCAATAGAAGCCAGTTCTGGTCAAGAGAAAAATGTCTACAAGACCATTAGAACATAAAATTCTGAGAGAAATATATGTATGCTAATAGTCAGAAATTTTTGTTTGTTATTTTTAAGTGAAAATGTTTGTGTTATTTGTTGAGAGTTGTCTGTCTCAAAAATCAGCCCCCTGGTCTGCTGGCAAATCTCTAACAGTCAGATGTGAACCTGGTCATTTCTCCAGGAGATATATAAAGGAAAATCTTTGGCTTATTCCTTCAAAATACTACATGTAGAAATTCTATTTTCTAAAACAAGTGCAGCTGTGGGAAGTAGTAAGTGATATGGTTCTATGATAGATTCCTCCACTACATATTAGCTGTGTGACCTTGGACCAGTAGCAATAGCCAGAGCCAACACATGCAGAGCATTCAGTATGGGCATTAGCATCAATTCTAATGTTAGCTGTTAAACATTCAGTGCTATAGTGACTCATCTATCATGTTCGTCACTGAATCCACAGTATCTGACACAAAATGACCTTTCTAGATAGGGCTGCCATATCCCAGGGAGGGAAGAGACAGAATAAAGTTCTTGCGGGTCCTAGCTTGAGAAAGTTCTCAAGGCCGGTGCCATCTCTGGCTTCATCATATCTCGTTGCCTGATCAAACAGTTTAGTAGCAAATGTAATCCGATCACTATGGTAGAGCTAAGGAGGTAACCTTACAAGCTGTACATTTTATTTAGTATATTGTTCTTTCACAGATGGGAAAAATAGGTGTTTTCACTAGTTCTAAAATCAAACAGCTGTCAACCACTGCCATGTACTGTAACATTCAGAATTGATGGACCCTCTCTTGTCTCTGCTGCTACAAGCTCCTGCACACCCTTTCACTGAGCATTTCCACACCTGGCTATGATCACTCTAAGTGTAAATATGACTCAGGCATACTCAGAGGACACTCAATTAGCTTTTCATTCTAAACGCCCTTGTCCCTGGCAGAGTAAATGTCTCCAATGAAAGCAATTCATTTTACCCTTGGGACTTTCACAAAATAATATCTTCAGAGCCAACAATTCAAGCCTGAAGCAAAGAGCATGGGCAGAAACACCACCTATCTTCCTATAAGCATCTGGTAAAGGAAATACCAAAAACTGTGTTCGTCAAGAAAAGCTGCTACATGAAAATGAAGCAAACTATGGCAAACAAGGAAACCAATGCAATTTTTTGTCTGTTTTACTTAATAAATTTTTAACCCACCCCTAGATTATTTGGTCAAGATTACACTAAAAGCATTACCAATGAGTGAATATTCCACTTAAAAAACTTAGAGATGGGTAGTGAACACAATGCAATATATATATACCTTACTGTTGAATTGTACACCTGAAGCTTACTGGATTTCGTTAACTAATGTCACCACAATAAAAATAAAATTAAAAAAAAAAAAAAAAGAATTGAAAACAACAACAACAAAAACCACTACCTGGAGAAAATTATTCCATACCTGTTTTTGACATAGCAAAGGTTTTTAAAAACACATGCCTTCTGAGCAGGACGGGTAAGCATAACGGAGGCAAAAGGAGGGCTGGCAGACAGAAACAAAGTGTGTATTAAAGCATGGAGTCCGAAGCCAGAGAAACACTGGATACTGACCCAGCTTACTGTTTACGTGGGCCACATGGGCTCCCTCAGGCCTTCAAGACTCACACCTGGCCCTGGCCTGGCTGCTGGAGAAGTCAGTCACTGCAATCACATGTGCCATGGGCACAGCAGGTCACTGCCTCCCATGGGAGCATGCAGAAGTCAGTTCTCACTGAGCTGCCCTTCTATAAAACAGATGCCTAAATCATTAAAAAAAACTTTTCTACTGACTCAAAATACTTCATTAGGAAGCATTTCACATTAAGTAACTTTCTATCACACAATTTTTTCATTTAGTAAATATGTTGAGGGTCTGATCTTTCAAAGAAAAACAAAGTAGTATTACTAAAAATAAGTTTTAGCAACACGAGATGCCCACATTCATTATGGAGAGGTCCCCAAATTTCTGATTATTAAAACAAGAAACTTACCCAATAGAAGCCAGTTCTGGTCAAGAGAAAAATGTCTACAAGACCATTAGAACATAAAATTCTGAGAGAAATATATGTATGCTAATAGTCAGAAATTTTTGTTTGTTATTTTTAAGTGAAAATGTTTGTGTTATTTGTTGAGAGTTGTCTGTCTCAAAAATCAGCCCCCTGGTCTGCTGGCAAATCTCTAACAGTCAGATGTGAACCTGGTCATTTCTCCAGGAGATATATAAAGGAAAATCTTTGGCTTATTCCTTCAAAATACTACATGTAGAAATTCTATTTTCTAAAACAAGTGCAGCTGTGGGAAGTAGTAAGTGATATGGTTCTATGATAGATTCCTCCACTACATATTAGCTGTGTGACCTTGGACCAGTAGCAATAGCCAGAGCCAACACATGCAGAGCATTCAGTATGGGCATTAGCATCAATTCTAATGTTAGCTGTTAAACATTCAGTGCTATAGTGACTCATCTATCATGTTCGTCACTGAATCCACAGTATCTGACACAAAATGTCAAAAAAGTATTTTATTTAACAAGACTTGTAATGCATTTGCTATGTGCCAGGTACTGCTCAAAGCACTCTGCAGTTAATTAAATTATCATGACAATCTTTACTGGTAGGCACTATTATGATTCTCCTTTACTAATATGGAGACACGCACAGAGATGTTAACTAACTTGCTCATGGTCACACTCTGAGTGATGCAAAACCAGATCTAGAATGGGGTCTGCTGACTCAGCATGTGCCTATACATGCTTGCTATGGACTGAACCATGCTTTCTCTCTAGCACTTGGTGAGCAAGCAAATATGCTTTGAATTACGAAACACTTGCTTTTGAAATGAGATTGCCATCTGAAAGAACAAGTCAATAAATTTCTTCATTGACTTTTTTAAAGAAATGACTTCCTAGTTTGTCTCGATTTAATTTTTTTAAATCTAGTACTTTCTTCTTCTTAATCAGTGATACATAATCATCTATTAATATTTAAAGGAAAGAAAAAAAGACCAAAGTTCCATCTCAGACAACCTATGTTGGCAGGGCACAAGTAGGTATATTTCTAAAAAGCTGACATATGCATGTTTGGTTGGGGACCACTGCTGTAATGCTGGACATCTCCATGTGTATGTAGTGAGCACTAACTATGTGTGAGACAGAAGGTGGGCCGTAATATGGGGAAAAGAGATATATGTGTAAAACTAATAACTCAGCTGAATTGATGCTCTAGTAGAAGCACATACATGTAGTCAAGTTCTGTGGACACAGAGAGGAGAGGACTAATACTGCCTGGGATAGGTCTAACAATATAAATTCAAAATTATGGACCCCAAACATTTTAACCTCAAATCTATTGAAGAATTTGGTTGCCAACCTGGGTTAATGACAAACTCAAATCAAGGGTAACGTTAGCATAAAACTTTTCAAACTTCCTACGTGATAATTCTTCATTTGGAAAGGGAAAAGAAGTCATCTAGTTGACATCACTGGTTTAGAGTCACATGATGTAATCATACTTAATCTTACATAGCAAAAAGTTTCAGTTCATGTTTATCTATGCTTTCTATCAAGTATTCAAACACAAAAGAGGGTTTCAGTAATTTATAATCATTAATGCAGGAAGAATTACTAATTTAGACGTTTGTAGTATTTTTAGAAGATGCTTTTTGGTGAAACTGTGCATTAAATTAAACATGATTTAAATAGACCTAAATCCAAGTTAACAGACCTTTTCTAAAAGTTGGATTTTTACTGAATGTAAAACTTAAAAAGATATGGCAACAGGCATTAAAAAGCTAATTCCACAACTAATACTCCAATCTATTACAATGTAGGAAATTATGAAAATTTTTCATTTTTAAGGTGTTTTTAAAACATAAAACAAAACATGAAAGTTCTAATGCTTGAGGGCTCTTCTAAAAAAGAACAATGCAGCCATTCTGACATGACAAAACTTGTTCCGGCACCTCCTCTTGCAACTAATTACACATGCCAGTGAACAGCAAGGCTTTGGGTTTACTGCTAGAATAAGGTAATCTCTCGTGGCTATTCATGTAGTTCAAATAACTAATTTTACACAATAGGCACAACGAAAACATGAAACCAAAATTCACTGTTGCAATAACAGAATTTTATAGTATGGGAATTAGAAATATTTAAAGAATTCATGGCAAGATGTGCAGGAATGTGTTTATCTAACTCACCTGAACTCCCACCAGCTGTCTTCTGTATATTTCTGATCCTAGCACTTGGATGAATCTTCCCATTATTATTTGGGAGAGGGGTGAGAAAGCGTGCCATAGAGGGCCTCTAAACACTTAAAATCAAACCATGAAGTGATTCCCGTTTAAAAGACAACACATATTGCTCTTTCTTATTGGGACAGATAAATGAAAACAAAATTCTTCAATTAATAAAATACTAAGCACCCACTGACTGCTTCTATGAATTCTACAAACTGATGGAGAGCCAAATGTTCCCCAACATGTCAATGGAGTCCCTCATTTTGACTCATAGGAACCAGCATGCACAGACAGTGGCAGCAGGTCTTTACGAGGATTCACTAGAACACTGCCACTGAAAGACCAAGGCCTACTCCTACCTCTCATTTTGTTCATTATAGGCTCTCCTAAACTCATAAAGACAATTTTAAGTCATTCCAACACAAATTTAAATCCATAAACACACACATAAGCATTGCAAGCCATGCTGAAAACCGTGCGAAGGTTAAAGCACCAAGGTCGAATTCTAAAAGGCCGGGATCACCACGCCGCCCTATTCTCTCTTCCAGTTAAGATCCGTTTTGGAAGGAACTCCATGTGGGTCACCCACTGGGAGCACCGAAGGACAGCGCAGGTCCTGGGGTCTTGGGCCGCAAAGCCTCACCTGGACCTCCGTGGCTAAACTTGCCCATAAGTTAAAGGAACAAAGCACAGCATTCCAGAAACCACCAAGCCACCCAAGTCATTTTCAACTTAACATCCCAGAAAACAAGTTTAGTGACCCGAGGGTGGAAACAGGCCCTCGAGTGAGACCTCAACCCTCCCTAGTCCACCTCTGGGCAACTGAACCCAACACCCCAAGCAGCGGCCAGGGGGCTCCATGCCAGACCCCATGCGCGGACTTCACCCGGTGCGGGGACGACTTGAGAGCCCGCCAACCTCCGGGGACTCCAGGCCCAGCCCGCAGCTCCCCCTCCCACCTCGAAGCCCTTTCCCCGCCCCAGCACACCATCCCCGCAGCCCCTCATTCTCCCGGGCCCCACCGCGCAGCCCCCAGATCCCTTATAGTCCCTTCTTCCCCGCGGCCCCTCGCTCCGGCCCTGCCCTTACCGAGTAGCAGCAGGAGCAGCGGCTGCCGCCGGGCCCCGCCGGG
>NW_006434373.1:703143-712945 GCF_000325575.1 Pteropus alecto
GGCCTGACCCCGCTCAGCACGTGACCGCGGTGCCACATGACTCGGGCTGGGCTCTGGGATCCCTACCCTGGTTATCCGCTGCCGAAGGCGGAAAGTGGGCGGTGGCTGGGGCGGGGGTGGGGGTGGAGTTGGCGCCGCGGAAACAGCAGGTGAGGAGAGGGAGGAGGAGGGGCCGTGAGGCTAGGGATTGGGCGAGGAGGAGTTTGTTCTTCCGGCACGTGGGAAGTGTTGTTTCTTAGTAGGCACCATATCTACTGCCGAAGGAAAAGACTTTGTACTCGGTTAAGTGCGGCATTCTGCTAGAGGTCCGCAGGCTGAGGGGCCTGGCGCGGTGGAGACCCTCACTCCTAGTAATACAGTGAGTGTTATGGGGCATCTTCGATGGTCGTGAGATAACTGGTTCCACCCGAGAGGAGTGAGGAGTTCCACAAGGACCCCAGCACGAAAACACTGTGTGTGTGTGTGTGTGTGTGTGTGTGTGTGTGTGTGTGTAATTAAGTAATACTAGAAATCCTAGTGTTTTTAACTTTGGGGCTCCTTTAGCCCGTTGTTCTCAAGGAGGATGGAAGTGAGGGTTAAGAAGGAGGTGAGATATTTGAACACATTGAATATTACAATTCATATTTGAAAACAAAACAAAAATCTCTTTTAGACAACACAAAGTACAGAATTTAAAGCTAGACAAAATCTTGGTTGGAGAGGGTTCAGAAGTAATAGTGATTCCCAGCTGTGACACCCTTCTAAAAGATGTCTGGGAATGGTGGGTCGTGGCATTTATCAGAAAAGTTCAGAAGCATTCTTCCATTCTATATAATTCATACATTACAGAGAAAAGGAAATAGCAGCCCCTCTGCTTCTAGAGCTATCCGAAAATACCCCTCTCACTTGCTCCTTATCGCCTGAGGGTAAGATCACTTTCCTTGGTTTGCCTAGAGGCTCTCTGGTTCTATTTTCTCCTGCTGCCATGCGGTGCTCCGGCCACGCTCACTTTTTACTTCCTCTGCTTCCATCCTTGCCTCTCTCCTTCCTGTACCTGCCCTGCTGCTTCTCTGCTTCACTGAGATGCTTCAGATCCTGCTTCCTTAGGAAATGTGCCTTGAGCCTCTTCAGGCTTGTTGATTACTACCTGTGACTACTGAATATTTTGGCTATTTTTCTTAGGTCTTATATTTATTTACCTTTTGTAGATTTTGTCTTCCTTTTTGTCATTTCTTCCTGTCCAGCCTCTCCTTTCTCTCCAGTTTTTAACGTATAATCAACTGGGAAAAGTCATGAAGCCGAACAGGATTGCAAGTAAAATGGGAGCAAATGAGCTCTGAGAGAGAACCAAGGCGGGTTTTGCTCTGTTGTTTAAGACAGAAATCTACTCATATTAAAGAGTAGATTTGCTGACATTTGGTTTAGGTTTTTAAGAGTCTTTTGGGATTTTTATTGGTTGTCATTATGTGCCCTTCAGTTGGCTTCGACTCCTGGTGACCCTATGAATGAGTGAGGTCCACACTGTCTTGTCCTCAGCAGCCTTGTTCAGCTCCTATAAATTCATGCCTATGGCTTCTTTTATGGAGTAAATCCATCTCATACTTGGTATTCCTCTTTTCCTCATGCTTTCTGTTTTTCCAGCACCATTGTCTTTGCCAAAGAACTTTGCCTTCTCATGATTTGCCTGAAATAGGGAAGCTTCAGTTTTGTCATTTTTGCCTTCAGCAATATTTCAGGCTTAATTTACTCTAGGACCCACTTGTTCATCTCTCTGGTGGTCCAGAATATCCATAGAGCTATCCTCCAACACCAGATAGAATGTAGTTTGTGACAAAGATAACTATATAGGAACGGATCACATGACCATATTGAAAGATATTGGAAATAAGGGAGCTGTCCTAAGTCACTCTGTAATTCTCTTGGGTACTCTTAGACCAAAGATAGCTGTTAGAGATACCTGTCTTCTAGTTGGTAAGTTGTTCTCATGGGGGTACAGGGTTAGCAGTTTTGAAACTATGTGTTTACCAGCGTTGAACAGATAAATAGATATTTTGCAGACAATGATAATTTGCAGGTTTCTCACTGCAGAAGAAGTTACAAGTAAGGAAAAGAGAAAGGTGAGAATGAATCCTGTGATACTGGAACTCATGTGTGTGTTTGAAATCTAGATAGTTATGGAAATAGAAATGTGCGTACCTGGGTTAGGTACACACTTGTCTCCTACCTGTCCACTGAGAAGGTCGAGAAGCAAAAGTGATCCAGATCATGGGTTCTAAAAATACTGCTCACCAATAAAAGAAGTAAGACTCCTTGGACAACTGTTGATTCCAAGGCGGGGCAGGGAAAATACAAGGTGAGCTTAGAACATCTTGTGGAGCCAGAAAGTAAGGACAGGCTTGGAAAACAAGATGGGCTTGTCATAGGGACACAAGCCAAAGTGAGAGTGCCTCCCAATGACCAAGCTGATACAAAAGGCAAGTAAATCATGGCTGGTAAGTATGAGGCTAGTATTAATGAATAACATATCAGAAAAATAGGAAACAGTATGCTTTTAATAATATTGTAATAACTATGGTGTCAGATGTATAATGGACGTTCATTTTGTAAAGTATATAAATGTCTAATCACTATGCTGTACACCTGAAATTAATATTGTATGCCCACTGTAATTGAAAAATGAATAAAAAATCTATAAGACTCTCAGCATACAACAATTTAAAAATTAATCCTCTCCTTTAGGACATTTAGATTGCTTGTACTTTTTTGCTGTTTAAAATAATGCCACTGAGAACATCTTTTATACACATGGCTTGTACACATTTCTGATAACTTCCTGATTCCTTGAAATACTTAAACCATGGTAGTCTTCCTTTTAGATTATGAAAAAGGAACCTCCTCAAAAAAGAACCAAAACTTTTATCTTCTTAGAAAGCAGATTCAATGAATAGTTCCAAGTCTTTTGCAATATGAAAAATTGTGTAATTTCAATTACGCTCATGTTTTCAATTACATACCTGGTCACTGTGAACGCTAGGGTCTGAGGTGGTGTTAACTAGAGCCTATGCTTATTTAAGAAATGACGCGTGGTTAACCAGAAACCTTTCCTAATAGTGGACGACACAATGGGAACTGAAATCAATATAAAGCCACTTCAACATTTGTAACTCATGATTGTAACTCAGAGGGGATGGGATAGATTACACAATGGTTCTATGCTGCCAGCATAACACAGACGTTAGCAAAGGTGGGTGTATCAAAACCTTGTTCAAGTTGTGGCTGAGAAGACTGTAATAAAAAGTAAGTGTGTGACAGAACATCTTCAGACAAGTGCTTAAATTCAGACACAGATGATATTAATATTTGTTATGATGGTTACACGATAGTATTAATCATTAGTTAATCTGGCCTTTGTCAGTTCTTAGTAATATAAACATTTAGGACAATGAAAGAAACATTAAGAAAGATCACAATCACCATGATTCCAACTAAAAAAGCCTCAATGAAGGAACCGGGGTTTTCCTTGCCTTCTAGTTTTTCCAGGTAGAGTCTAATAAAAGTGCCCCATTTTTTTTCTTGTAACATTTACCTTTTCAAATCAATTTTGTTAAGGTTAATTTATATGAAATAAATATACTATGTTAGGTGTACAGTTTAATGAGTTTTGGCAAATGAGTATACACCCATGAAACCATCCCAATAAAGACAAAGATTTTCTTCAATCCAAAAGGTTCCTTTGGTCTCTTTGTGGTTAACCCTATTGCTAAATCCAGGCAGCCACTAATCTGCTTTCTGTCATTACAGATTAAGTTTTTCATATTACAGAATTTCATATAGATGGAATCACATATGTACTTTTTTTTATATCTGAATTCTTTTAGTGTAATGTTTTGAGATTCATCCACACTGTAATACCACTAGTTCATTCCTTTTCATTGCTAATACCAGCTTATTTCAGTGTATGAATCTACAATATCTGTTTACCCTTTCAGTCGTTGAAGGACATTTGAATTGTTTTTAATATTGTGTTTGTTCCAAATAAAACTGCTGTGAACATTCAAAACGAAATCATTGTGTGGACATATGCTTTCATTTTTCTTAGGTAAATATTTAGCATGGAATGGCACGGTAATATGATAGGTGATGTATGTTTATCTTTAAAAAGAAACTGTCAAATGCTTTTCCAGAATGTTTGTACTATTGTATATTCCCACCAACGTTAGCTCCACATCCTTGTCAACATTTGGTATTTATGTCTTCTCCATTTCAAAAATTATAACCGTAATGGTGTTTCATTATGATCTTAATTTGCAGTGTCCTCATAACTAATGAGGTTGAAGATCTTTTTATGTGCTTAATAACCATTGACATATCTTTTTCAGTTAAGTGTCTGTTCAAACTTTGTCCTATTTTTAAAAATGAGTTTTTGGTTTCCTTATGGAAGTCTAAATGTTTTTAAAATATATTCTGGATACAAATACATTTGGTATATTGTAAATATTTTCTCCCATTATGTAGTTTACCTTTTTATTTCTTAGTATTTTTCAAAAAGGAAGCTCTAAGTTTAATGAAAATTCAATTAATATGCTTCATACTTTTTGTATCCTAAAAAATCTTTGCATATCCCAACATCATAAAGATTTTTTCTTGTTTTCAAGAAGTTGTATGGTTTTAGCTTCTACAATTAGCCCTTTGATCAAATTAAATTTTTGTGGATCCTGTGTGATAAGAGTCAATGTTATTTTTCCCTCATATGGATAACTATTTGATGAAAAGACTTTTTTTTTTTTAACCCATTAAAATCCCTTAGCATGTTTGTTGAAAATAACTTGGCTGTATGTAAGTAGATATATTTTGGTACTCCCTATTCCATTCAGTTAATCTGTATGTCTGTCATTTCACTAATACAATTTCTTCATTATTGTAGCTTTTTAATAATCTCAAAATTAGGTAAAGTTAAGTTCTCCAAGCATTCTTTTAAAAATTGCTTTGACTCTTTGAATTTTCATATCATATTCATATAGAATCAGCTTATAATTTTTCTATATATGCAAAAGCCTGCTGGAATTTTGGTGGGCATTTGGATTGAATGTATATATTAATTTGGAGGAAACTGACATCTTAACGATATTGAATCATCCAAGGATATGATATAATTCTCCATTTATCCATCTTTGAATTTTTTTCATAGCAATGCTTCATAGTTTTCAGTGAGCATGGTTTTTTACAGAGCTTGTAATTTATCTCGGTATTTCACACATTTCTGGATTGTACTTTTAAATGGATTGTACTTTTAAATTTCATTTTACAATTTTTTGTTGCTACAATGTAGAAATACAAGTGATCTTTGTCTAGTGACCTCACATCTTGTGACTGTGCTGAATTGGCTTACTATTTCTAGTAATATTTTTGTAGATTTCTTGGTATGTTCTGCCTATATGATCATGTCATGTGTGAATAAAGACTATTTTCTTTCTTTCTTTCCTACCTGTATGCCTTTTATTTCTTTTCCAGTATTATTGCAGTGGCTAAGACCTCTTATTACAATATCGAATAAAGGTATAACATAACATCCTCATCTGTCCCAACCTTAGGGGGAAAGCTTTCAATCTGTTACCATTAAGCATAACGTTAGCTTTAATCTTTTGTAAATGTCTGTTCTCAGATTAAGGAAGTTCCCTTCTATGCCTGGTTTTCTGAGTGGCTTTTAAAATCAATATTGAGTGTTGAATTTTACCTGCTGCTGCTATTGAGATGATTATGTCTTTTTTTTTTCTTTCTTTTTCAGATTTTCAAATGTTAAACCAATCTTGCATTCCTAGGGAAAACTTCACTTGGTTTTAGTATATTACTGACTTTATATATTGTTGTATTTAAATTGCTAATATTTGGTTAAGGGATACTGGTCTGTAGTTTTCTTGCAGTATTTTTGTCTGGTTTTTGTATCAGGGTAATTCTGGACTCATGAAATTAGTTTTGAAGGTTTCTTTCCTCCAGTTCTGAAAGACTGTGAGATTGCTTTTTTTTCTTCCTTAGAAGTTTAATAGAACTCACCAGTATAGCTGCTTGCCCTGGAGTTTTCTTTGTGGAAAGACTTAAAACTACAAAGTCAATGACCTTAACAAATATAGAGCTGTTTTTATTATCTATTTCTTCTTGTGTCCACTTTCATAATTTGCAGATTTCATGGAATTTGACCATGTCATTTAAGTTAGAATTTATTAGCATAAACTTATTCATAACATTTTCTGTAGGATCTGTTGTCTTTCATTCCCCATACTGATTTTTGTTTTCTTTTTAATTAGTCTAGCTAAAAGGTTTATCAATTTTGTTGGTCTTCTCAAAGAAACAGCTTTTGGTTGCATTGATTTCTCTATTTGTCCATTTCCTATTTCTTTGATTTCTACTTTTTATCATATTCTTCCATCTATTTACTTTAGATTTCTTATTTTTCTAACTTTTTAAGGTGATGCTTAGATCATTATATTTAAACCTTTCATCTTTTTTAATGTAAGCATTTGAAGCTATAAATTTCTTTCTAAGCACTTATTTAACTCTATCTTACAGATTTTTAGTATTTTTCCTATTGATTCAGTTCAGAATATTTTATAATTTTCTTTGTGATTTTTCTTTGACTCATGGGTTACTTATTTAAAAGTTTGTTATTTATATTATCTATATTAAAATGATTGGATTACTTCTTTAGGAGTATATTGCTTAATTTTTAAGCATTTAGTTTTTTAACAGTTATATTCATTAGATTTCTAATTTAATTTCATATAGTTTCAGTCCTTTTAAATATATTGAGACTCGTTTTAAGACTCCCATATACCTACATTGGTGAATGTTCCTGTGCACTGGAAAATAATGTTTTGCTGTTGTTGGTTTTAGTATTCAGTAATTATCAATGAGGTCAGGTTGGTTTATACTGTTTCACATCCATCCTGATTTTCTGTCTATTTGTCAAGTACTAAAAAGAAGTGTTGATATCTTCAGCCACAATTATGGATTTGTCCGCTTGTCCAACTTCTCTTTTTAGCTTTGTCAGTTTTTGCTTCATGTTTTTGAAGCTCTGTTAATAGAAGCCTCTACATTTAGGGTTAAATCTGACAAATGCTTCTTTTGTATTTATGGAACATCCTCCTTATCACTAGAAATATTCCTTGTTCTGAAATCTGCTTGATATTAATATACCACTCCAGCTTTCTTATGATTAGTTTTCACAGATCTTTTATCATCTTTTACTGTAACCGACTTGAGTCTTTATATTTAAAATGCCTTTTTTATAGGTGATGTATACTTTGGTCTTAATTTTCTATCCAGTCTGACAATCTCTGCCTTTCATTTGGAAAGTTTGGATAATTTTCTGTTCTTTATTCTCTTGTCCCATACTTTTCTGCCCTCATTTGAGCAGACTTCAGATTTAAAAAATTTTTTTCTTAACCAACGGCTGCACATATATTTGTAATATGCATTAACATCCATCCACCTTTACTGGCATGTGGTATGTGTTAGAAATACCTTAGTATTAATTTAGAACAACCCCATGAGCTAACTAGCATTATTATACCCTTTTAAAAGATAAGAAATCCAAGTTTAGAGAATTTAAGTAATCTTCTTAAAAGCACCACGAGAGTGGCAGAGCTAGGCTTTCATCCCTGGGTCATCTGGTCTCAAGCTTCAGCCCTTAGTTTTGTCTCTCTGCTGACTCATCTTCAAAGTATTGCTAGCTCTGTCACTGAGAAGCCAACTCAGAACACAATGTCCATTTTAATATGCAGTGTTGTCTCAATTTACTTAGCAGTTGACCTTGATTCCTACATGACTGATAACAGAAACCCTTAAAAATATCCTCAGCTTTTTATCCTTTTCCTTCATATTTATCTATATCTGTACTACCTTTACATGACTTCCTGTCTTATCAAGAACACATGCTTGCACACACACACACACACACACACACACACACCCGCCCCTGGACTTTAAATCCACTTTATCCTATCTTTGTTGAAACTTGACCCATCAGTTATTTCTCCTTTTCCCTATTGTTAAATTCTTCCCACGCCCCGCTCCCCTACCGTTAGCTCCTTTTTCTGTCAATAAACTTGCTCGAGTTTCATCATCCAAAAGAAATTCTGTCTCTGCCCCTGATTGAAGCTACCAGTAGCTGCATCCCATCAAACCTGTTCCTACCCCACACTCAAACAGCAGTGGCCCCTTGTTGCCACAGAGACTGGACATTTCTCAATTTTTATTATTCTTTACTATTTCTTCCTTAAAACTCCTCTCTTCCTTGATTCTGTTCTACCCGTGTCTTTATTCTTATCTCTAATCCTTATTAGTTTCTTCTATCAGCTTCTCTTCATTCACTCATCAGTGTTTATTGTCTACTGTGTACCAGACACTGCAGATTCAGGGATAAAAATGTGCTCTGAAAGTTCTCCTTAAGACTGATGAGTAGAGCCCCAAATGATAATACAGTATGGCAAGAGCTGTGATCCAAGTGAGAAATCTAGATGTAAGGAAGGTCTCTAGACCAACTGAGATGGAGGGTGAACATACCTTCTGGAGATGATGTCTGGACTTTTCAATGATAAATTGGCATTCACAAAATGCAGAAATGAGGAAAGTGTACACGTGTACAAAAGAGATGTCTGAACAGGCCTGTGCTGGGATTTAAGAGCCGAAGGATGAAACCACTACTGACTCTAGAGTGGGTCTGAAAATCTGTAGCCTGTGGCCATTGTATAGTGGAAAAACTAAGAATGGTTTTACATATTTAAAGTGTTGTTTGAAAAATAATAATAAAATATCTAAAAATGACTGTGTGGCCCACAGGGCCCAAACTATTCACTATCTGGCCCCTTACAGAAGTTTACCACCACTACCTCAGACATGAGGGAAGAGAAAAGAACTTTAAAAATTTGAATGAGTCTCAAGAAGATATTCTTGAATATCAAAAGTAGACATTAAAAAGTCTACTATTAAAATTCAGTTATCAGAAAACAAGAAATGATAATCTGATATAGAAGCCACTGCCAAAAATACTAACTAGAAACAAAAATGGAACAGTGTACTGTGGGCGGGGACTATTGGTTTTCATTATAAGATCATCTGGCCTATTTGGTCAACAAAAATTCCTCTTAAAGTGAGAGCAAAACAGTTGGAAGGGAAGATGCAATGTAGGAAATAAGTGAGGAACATTTCCCAGAAGAGAAGGAAGTCACGAGTCTTCTGAGGAACAAGATTCACTGAGTCCCGGCAGGACAAATAAAAATGGGCTCACATCTAGACACATTCTTGTGAAATAGAAAAACCTGGGAATAGATTTAAAAAGTTTTGTTAAAAAGGTGACAAAATGACAACAGACATTAGAGATGCAAATTAGAAGACTATGGAGCAATGATTTTGAACCTAGAATTTTATATGTAGCCAAATTATTAAGCATAAATGCAGAGTAAATCAGACAAGCAAGGAATCAGAAAGTCTCCCATGCATTCTCTCTGATAAAATCAATCATTTTAGAATATTCTTTATTAAAACAAATCAGGAAAATAAAGACTGGGGATCTGAGGAGTGGACCTAAACAGGAATGGAAACAAAAGAAATTCCAGGACCACAGCTATGCAGATCTAGAAAGCAAATGGTCCTAACTGAAAGCAGTATCAAAGGGTTCAGAGGAAAATGTCTTTAAAAAATTGGATTCGTGCAAATAGTGTAATAAGAAAATTGTTCATCTTAGTGATAAGACAAAGGCATGTTTTTCATTAGTCAACAACAGCAATTTAAAACTCCAGGGAAAACAAAAAGCTGGACAAGCTGGACA
>NW_006434373.1:712962-726372 GCF_000325575.1 Pteropus alecto
GATAAAACATGACATGAGTTTTGAGCATTTGATGGAGCATAGAAAAAGATACCTTATTTGTCTCTGATGCTTACAGTATTATTTGAACTGCACTGGTATAGAATTACATTTCACTCTTATTGAGCTAGGCACACTCCTTAGTTCTAGAGTGAATTATGTCATAAATGCCATTTATGAGTTTTCAACTTTTAGATAAAACATGCAAATTTTAATTATTAAATAAACACAAAAGTAATCCGATGAGAAAGAGTTAAAAAATATGGGGCAAATATGGGCCCTAACTTCCCCCTTTTCATAGAAGCACATACCAAAAGGCCATGACCTTCTCTCCACATTGCAGTACACTTCAGGCACTTGGTCACTGCCCATCACTCACTGGCAGTTCTCTGTGCTGCTCCAAGTTACCACTCTTGATCCACTTGGTCCCTGTCTTCCCAGCTTTGATCTCACTTCAGCCCCCTCCCTATTTCTTTATATCCCATAATTGCTGATAAGAGCTTCCTCCACTCACAATTCTTCAGCCCCATGAAGAGCACAGACCTGTTTACCTCCCATTTACCCTCATAGGGGCTGATTTCCAGGGTTGGCTGTCATAATCGGCCCTCCATCACACTCAGTTCACTCACCCTTCCAAGGACATACTTGGCTTTGGCTTTCACCTGTTCTCACTCCTCCTACCCACTGCTGCACCCAGATATCAGGCCTGGGGTGGGAGGCTCTCTCCTGTTGTACCTTCCCGGGTCAGTCTGCCTCTCTACAGGATGAGGATGCCACCCTAACACTTGCAAAATTGCTGAAAGAGCTTGTCTCAGAATGCTTGGATTCCGCTCTTTCTCCAGCTGTTTCATTTCTCTTGAAATCTCGGTCTGTACTCACTGTATTTATTCTGCTCCCATTCTCTTAAAAACTCATCAAGAACACAGCCACACTTATCTCACAGGTTGTTGGTCTCATTCATACTAACTTTTAGTTGTGCGTACTAAAATATATCAAAATAGTCTTATTTTTATCCAAAAATTTACCAGGCTTTTAAACTTTTCCCCATGTAGACTTTTAAGAATGTCATTTGTTGCTTATTATTTTTAAAAAATGGATCTTAACTTTTTGCATTCTGAGAATTTAAAAAAAGTATCTTACGTTTTCTTGTATTTATGCTTTCATTTTTTAAAACACTTCTATCTTTGACCACTTGGAACTTATTTTAGTTTAAAAAGAGTATAAGCTAACCTTGCTCTTTTTAAGGTGGTAACCCAAAATTTCCCAACATTTGTTGAAGTTTCCCTTTCTCTGACAAGATGCCCTTTTATGCTACACATTCCTGTATTTGGTTTATTTATGGACTCTATTTGGTTCAAGATTTACTTATGTGCTCGCAGCATGCTGTTTCAATTATATTGTGTTGTGATAGGTTTTAAATCAATTTCTGGCTATTCTTGCCTATTTGCTTTTCTATTTAAACTTCAGAATTACCTTGTCTATTTGAGTTTTAAAGGGACATCTGACATCTTAAGATACTGCATAGATAAATGTAAAAGCCCACACCTTTCAGTTATTCAGGTTTTCTTCGATTTCCTAAGTCATTTAAAAATGCTTTTCATATAGATATTTTCTTGTTACTAGGTATTTCATTATTTTTTGTTGCTATTGAAAAAATGACATTCCACTATACTGACTTTTCCATTTTGTGTTCAATTAAAAACTTACTGAATTATTTTTTCAGTCATAGCTTTTCAGTTGCTTCTCTTAGATTGTTTGGTAATAATCATTTATCTGAAAATAATTTCATCTCCTTTCCAATTTTATAGCTTTTTTCTTAAGTGCCTTTTCCTTTTCAATAATTTCCTCTATACTACTTGTTTTCACCACATTCATCTTTAACTGTAACAAACATTAAATGATACTTATAAGTAAGAGAATGGATATAAACAAACACGATAGGAAGTACAGTACATGTTGCTCTTAATCACCATGAAGTCAGACCAGTCTGCCGATGATCAGGGGTAGTGCTTTGTGAGAGACAAGGACAGAATCGTTCCTGGAGTGGGTAACGGGTGTTTGCTCTGCTCTGGTTCTCTGTCTGTTATACTAGTCATGAATTCTAAGCTGCTTAAGAATTATGAGGAATGTGTAGTTCACATACCACAAAGTTTTATCAATGTAATTTTAAGGCCAATTAAACTAATTTTATTCAGAGTAAGTCTACATTAAATTACAATATTAATCTCTAGAGACAATGAACTTAAAATATTAGTAGAAATCTATTTGGCTTTTTATAGATTACATATTATAGAATTCACAAATTAAAATTTACGAATATAAAATGATACTTAAAGAGTGAGGACTTTCATATGGAAACCCATGTCATATTTTAAACACGCATGTTTCAAAAAGGCAGACTCTTAATAATTTAGCACAAAATCAAATTATATAAACTTGGTATATTCCAGAAAATATTGCTTTAAACACTTATACCATGATCAAAATTCCTTTGGTAGTTTTTAATTAAAATGAAACATGCTATTATGTAAAATATAAAGTACTTTTAAATGTTATCATAAAAATATCTTTGTTATAGTTACCATACTAACATCATCATCTGCTGTTCATCCTCACCCATACATACACAACATGAAACCAGGTGCCAACGAAATCCTTTTAATCTTTCGACAAAATAACCTCTGCTTCACAATATCAAGACTTTAAGTCTCCTATAAAACATTTTACAGTGGTTATAGCACAGAGAACAACAACTGTCCCTGCACATGACTGTAAAAACAAAACCAAACTTTATTATAGCAATCATACAAATACTGCAATTAAAAAAAAATCAAACAGCAGTTACCCCAATGCAAAAAACAGGGACTGCTAGACTCAATCTTAGAATGGTAAACACAAACACACTATCCCCTCAACCTTAAACAGAAAATTCACAAATAATTCAGTGGAAATAAAAGACGCTGATGGGTTCACTGCATCTAACACATCAGACCCGATGTCCTCTTGGCACATCAGAGATCTCACTGAGAAATCTCATTATCGAAAAATCAGTCATCAAAGTTTAAAACTTTTTGAAAATAAAATGAAACAGATGCCAGTATTTAGGTTGCATAATCGATTAGCCAGTTTTTAGCACTGACTGTTTCTTCCTAATGTTCACCAATTAAGGGTTCTTGTTTTTAATCTAAGTGTTCATCAACTAAGATAGCTTATCTCCAGGAATACCTAAGTAATCTTTGTAGCTAAAGAATGCAGCATAGAGGGTCTTTTAAATTGTGCATTCATGATCACACACACAAAACAAACCAAACTTTCAGGTTTTTTTTTGCCACAAGAACAACACCTTACAAAGGAACCTCATTTAACCAATATCTTCTTGTCCAATCCCGAAGTCATTTTGCACAGAGCAATGGAAACAATTTAAATGCCTAAAAGAACAAGAGGAAGAACTGGAGGGGGAAAAATACATATGACATTTGCAAATCTTTAAGCCTTGTGAAGGGTTATCCAAGAATCATCTCCTTTCCTTCTAAGCCAAAGTATCTGTGCTGGCTCAATCCCAGAAAGCCCAGGAAACAGCACAAAAGCGTTTCACTGCTCTGAAGATACATTCCAGTGTCTCATGGAAGGAAAATAGCTGACCGACACGTCAGGCCACGTAGTGGTACTGATTTGGATTGTCTTTGTCTCTCTCCATATAGTCTCTGTCTATAAGAGATTCGATTCTCTTTTTCAAATCTCCAGGCTAAAAAAGAAAAACAAATCCCCACAATTATAGTGGCATTAAAATTACAAACACAGGAGAATATAACATCATGCATGAAGTATGTGATTATAATTATGTACATATATTACATATATAAGTATACGTATTTATAAATTAATTATAAAATGAATAGACTAAAACTCCCTACTTCAAAGACAATGTTAACATTATCTCTTGATCAAAGTGTTTCCATGTGAATTTACTGTCAAAGCAGGGCTTCCTGTGGAAAATGGAAAACTTGTAAAATGTAAATACATTATTTATCATTAATGAGTACATAAGCACGGCAGATCATTAGGTAACACATTTTTGTTTGTTTCAAAGGGAAATCTGATAATGTCTCAGGGCATTTTCATTTGTTAAGGACATTTTCCCCTAAGTAACAAAACTATATTTTATTATTATATATTAACTACATATGCTATATTTATATAGTAAAACCACAAATCTTGAGTGTTCCTTTGCTAAAAGTGGATGACTGAATTGACATGTCCACATCATGACACGCTTGCCCAGCTGTGCTGTTAGGAAGCATGCCTATTACTGACATTTGAGCAAGCTTTTCCCTGTATAAGGGTACATTCTATCTTCCAAACAGCACGACTTTCTATTCAGTGATAGATAATACATCTTACAATATGTGGCTGAAATCCAATTACCTATCAGAGCAGTACTAGGTGCCATGGCTGTATGCACACCTTACTTTCTAGTTGGTCTCTTGTTTAATTGCTAGGTCTCTCATCTGCAAAGGGGAAAATCAAACTCACCCTGGCTATGGTAGCAAAGAATGGTGTATGAAGCAGTGTTGCAAGACTGTGCAGAGCACTACGGAGCACATGTTGCCTCTCGAGAATACAGGAGCCCAATATTTGCTGAGGTAGGATGCCACTCCCATTTCAGTGTCGACTTATTGGTCTACCTCAACTGACTGCCTTGGTGAGGAGGGAGGGTCAGCTGCTCTTTTATCGAACTGAGCAATACCCAATCAGGGCACCTCTACACTAAAAATACATGCAGCGGGTTCAGTCATTGAAAGGCCAGGTACCATTAGAGTCCCCTACTTTTTAGGTGGATAAATATGTTTAAGAGCTTTTCATGATGCTTCCTTCATTTATCCTATACTCTACATATAATTAGGACAGTGACTCTCAGTCCTGGAAACACATATGAACTGAAACATTTTAGGGTAGACTTTTTATTTAACAGCAACAAGGACATATTACTGAGGTAGAAAATGCTTTGTGGCTTATAAAATGCTGAGTAAATTAGTTGTTAGTATGATTTCCTTAAAATCCTGTAATATAACTGAACTGTTAACTACTAAGAATAAACATGTCCAGATTTCCATGTAGTACCTTCTTCTTCCCTTCTTGAAAATATAAGTACAACATCCCTACAAGTGAGAATTTTAGGTATCTATCATTCCTACAATGGCGATGACGAACATTTGGTATAAAGTCCCTATCATCATCGGCCAGTTTTCTACATTTAGTGTATACATGAAGGTAGATTTTTGTAGCAAATTATCATTTATAATGTAGAATAAATAATATGATTCTGAAAGTAGTGTGAATCGGACATACTTAATGGTTTTGCTCAATACTACAGGTTTAATTAGGCTAATATACATTTACCTTTACTGGAAATTTCAGCTGATTATATAATTCAGAAACTAGAAGATTATGACCAAGAGTTTTTCTCATCTTCATTATTCTGACAATAGCAGCGTCAATCTGATACTGTCTGTCCTGAAACACTCTCTCAGTGGTGCTGACTTGTTCTTCAACCTGCACAGAAAGAAAAAAGTGAAATGTAAAGATATATTTTAGTATTAATTATTTCATATTGTTGAGTTTGATAAGAAACTTTTGATGCAAAAAAAGGCCAACTGGATGAATCTTGTTCTGTTATGCATTTTCATTTGCTCTAATAAAACCTAGCTTCCCAAAAACAGTGCAACTTCAGTACCAAAACTTGAAAAAGAATCTAAAAAGTTATATTTCTCTTATAAAAATGCTGTAAAAACCCCATGTAAATCCTATATAATCCTGGATTAAATCCAGTAGCACAGTAAAGAACACAAAACAGAGCATAATAGCCATCAGGTTTTATTTGATGTATAAACATTGCTCAACATTAGGAAACCTACTAATGTAACTGAGATCATCACAATAATTTCAAGGTTAGATTATATGATCATCTTGATAGATGCTGTAAAGGCATGATAAAGCTGAAAATCTATTCTTTATTTAAAACAAACTTTAACATAGAAGGAGTAATTAAAAAAAAAAGAATCTGAACATGATAAAGAGCTGTCATTAGAAGCAAATAGCAAATACTGGTAACAACTTTATGTTAAAAAGCAACCCAATGGAGTCTGCAGATCAAAGGGGATTGGGGGAGAGGCAGGTTTGCTCATGTATGTAAGTTAAGTATGTTTCAGGAAGGGAGGGCCATGCTTTCATCATATTTTCAAAGGGAACCATGACCCAGTAATTCCAGGACAAGGATTTTATACTGAAGAAACAACTTATTTTCCACTAGGCAGAAATGGAAACAACCTAAATGCCTTTCAACAGGGCACTGCCAGGCTCTTGCAGGTTCACATGGATTCATATAACGGATTACTCTGCACCCATTAAAAACGAAGTCCTGACATGGAAAGAGGCCCATGATAAAGAATAAGAACATGTTACAAAATGGTACATATAAATGGCATATGAGAGTAATGAATTAAAAAAAATATGTATATCACAGAAAAAAGCTGCATGAGTACAAATATGGCAATAAGTGGTTTTCTTTGGGGGAAAAA
Organism: Pteropus alecto; assembly: GCF_000325575.1. NCBI lineage: Eukaryota > Metazoa > Chordata > Mammalia > Chiroptera > Pteropodidae > Pteropus > Pteropus alecto. The sequence goes on from NW_006434373.1 coordinate 719,538, forward strand.
GATGACAGTCCCACTTTAGAATTATAAGTCCAAAATTTTATGCCCTTTAATCACTCTCTTATAAAGTCCTAATAGTAAAAAACATGGATCAAAGGATATGTCCATTTAAATCTTTAACAGATATGTCAAACTGCCCACTAAAAAAGGTGTACCAAGCCAAACATCTTAAAAAATAAAACAAAAAAACCCCCCAAAACATAGAAAAGAATGTTTTCCCATATAATGTCAATCCTGGATATTATCAAACTTTTAAACATTTCCCAAATTGATAGACAAGAAATGGAATATCTCTTTAATTTGAATTTTATAAAAATTACTGATGCATCTTTTATATACTTACTGGTCTTTTGTATTTTTGTGTAATCTGAACATATTTTCTAACTGGTAACACAATCACTGTCTACTGCTGGAGGTGGAGAAAGTCTTGTGATACCACTCAGATCAATTAAAGCTGTCCTTGTGTTGTCTGAATTGACCTTACTCCTTCAAAGGCCTCTCCTCACTCATTTACATGTTCAAGGAAGACAGATGGATACCCTGTAATATATATGGTTGCCAGGGGTGCACCTGCCCGCCTGGCCTATATGTTTGACAACAGCCCAGGGGTGCAAAGGCTTTTGCATTAGGGAAGGACTGAGGGTAGTGGTCTAGAACCTGCTCTGGACACAAAACTTGAGAATCCAGATGCTCCATCTGTACACAGGTCACAGATACAATGTCAGTAGGCCCATGACACAGCCCTCACCTCTTCTACCCCAGGAACCTGACTGAGGTCAAGGCTGACAGAATGGCTGAAATGTGCTGTGCAAAAATAAAAAGACAAGTCACTGGGGTTTGAAAACAATATGTCCTCTCTGAATCTGGGAAGATCTGATTTATCACACCATTTCTGTGAACAGGAATAATTCTTAAATGCATTTCTTTCTGATTTTCATTCCTACTGTAAATATTAAGTTAATGAATGCTACATTAAAATAAGTACTCTTATAAAAACTATATATTCAAATTAGATACTTTAGAAATATGCTTTGGAACTCTTACAGTCAAGAAATTACTACAAAAACTAATCATTTCTTGCCGAATACTCTATAAGTAAAAAGAGAAAGTTTACACATACTGTTTCCTTCATCTGAATTTGATTGATCTTTATTCGAAACAACTTGTGCTTGAATTCTCCATTAAAAATGAATTTGTCTCCATCTTCTACCTCCTTTCCTTTGGGACTTTTAATCAGAACTCGTGCTTTGCCACAGGCCAGGGACTGTAACGTTCTTCGTAATTCGCTGTCCTCTGAATGGGGAGAAAATGCAGGTACAGGTTAGCATTAAAATGAACAAGACACTTAACAATAATGAAAGAAACCACATGCTCAAGTGTGATGAGCAGAAACCAAGTCTACATCTTCTCTTGAATGAATAAATGTTATAAAAACAAGATGCTCAGAAACCATGCATTCATGAAGAGGGTTTTCATACCTATCCCAGTGGCCATTTTTATATCTTCGAAGCTGAATCCGTCCCCTTCGTTGAACATGAGAAGCACCAGAGTCTGGAAGAGGGACACCTGGAACTCCTTCTTTCCCTTAGAAAAGAAAATAGACATATTATGTGTGAAGCTATGTTTGCATAACTGGAAAAATTTAGGAGGCTTCTTTTAGCTCTCAAACTTTGGAGGTGGGTAAGAAATTACTAATTAGCCACCAAATATGAAGAAATTATGTTACTGATTTACACAAGAATAAAAAAACTTGGTATTGCCTTAAAAATTCTCTTGAAATATTTTTTAAAGTCGTAAAAAAGTTCTTTAGTTAATTGTGTTGAACAAGAAGGGGTTATTATCTGAAGTCAAACTTTGCTGACAGATATCTAAGAGTAGCACCCTTATGTCCCATTTTTAGCCTGCTGAGGTCCTCTTCATGGTGGGAATGCCACTGGAGTGGGTGGACAAAGCATGAAAAAGCAGTGACAAAACTTGTACGGACAGAGAAGCTGGCAAAAGATGCAGTCAGCATCGTTGTTAAAAGAATGAGTAATGAGAATAAGCATAATCGTAAACTGTCAGACTAGCTTTCCTGTGATGTACATGATAAATGCAAATCTAGCTCATATAATTCCTCATCTCTATTAAAAAAGTCCCCACTGCAGAGACTGGCCACATGCAATTAATTCTGGGTGAATGACAAAGCACCCCATGTGAGTGCTTCATCCTCAGGCCTAGCCACGGAAGGCAAGAACTGTCATTGTGATCATTCTGCAGAGGTTCAGTTGTGAAGTTGACAGTAAGGGGATTGTAATATCTTAACACTCATAATAGCTTAAAGACTAGTATGTGTAGTTTTATGTATGTAACCCTGCGCAATAACACACAGCGAAATATGTATGTATGATATATATAATTGTATATATAGGTACACAGAGTTGACCTTTGAACAATATGAGGTTAGAGGCACCAACCCCCATTCAATTGAAAATCGTGTATAACTACAGTCAAACTGAAAATACAGTTGACCATTAAACAATATGGGTTGAACTGTGGAGATCCACTTTACTTTTTTTTGGAAAAAATCTGCATATAAGTTGGACCTGTACAGTTAAAACCTGTGTTGTTCAAGGGTCAATTGTATAATTTATGACAGGGTATAATTAATATATTGTAACAGGATAGCAAAATAGAAATTTTGTAATGTTTTTCGCTTAGTGTACATAATTGAATTTTATTTACAAAATTAAAGCTAAATGTGACTATGAAGGGACTGTTTTGTGATATCCTTCTTCATTTAATCAATATATTGTATACATTTCCCCTCTTAAAATTTCCCCTCTTTATAACAGCACGGCAACAAATATTCTAATTTATTAATCTGTGACAATGTCTTAAGGCGAATTCCCAGAATTGGAACTACTGCGACAAAGCATGTGATTTGAGAAGTTTTGAGATTGCTAAACTGCCCTTCATACAGCTCATGTACTTCCTCCAGCAGTGGGCGAGAGTTGCTGTTTCTTTTAGTTTTAGCTTTTATCAACTGCATAGTCAAAAAGTGGTATTTTATTATATTTTAATTTGCAAGTCTGAGATTAGTTCTATTTTACAGATATTTTTCTGGATTCTATTACCTGTGAAAATGTCTACCTCTCTAGGACACTGCGGTTTAGTCTTGCTTTTTTGAGTTGCCTCTCCACATCCTTTGCTCTTTTTCAATTAGGTAAATGCTTTTCCATTCTTATTGATTTCTTATTGACTGGAATATTAATCCTTCAACTGTTTTAATTTTATTAACTTAGAAAAGCCTGTGCTGAGTTATACTGAATAAACTTTTTCTTTTTTTGCTATCAAAGTTCAAACATAATTTAAAAAAAATCTATTAACATACTTACAAAAATAAAAATGAAACAAAAAACTTACTTCCTTAAACTCTGCTTTTAAAACAGCATGTCCCAATGTAGTTTGCCATTGAAGTTTTCGACCACTGTGCTTTCCAAGGTAAAATGTCTTAAACACTTCCTGAAGTTTGATCATCTGTCAAGCACAGAAAAACAACAAATTTAATTATGCTAAACACCATTAATCTAGAGAACCACATATTGTTAAATTTACAATGTTTTTATAATTCTTCACAGATGAATAAAGAGATTAGTTCTGTTTTACAGATATTTTTCTGGATTCTATTACCTGTGAAAATGTCTACCTCTCTAGGACACTGGGGTTTCCTCTCACACAATGTGGTAATGCTTGGACTGGGGTTTAATGTACAAACAGGTTGTATTCTGCAGTCTCCACATCCCACACCTGGGCTCCCCTTGGCCAGTGGCATATGGAAAGAAGACCACAGAGGCTGTCCTCAGATCAGTTAGAGACACTGTCTGAAGCCCGCCTAGGTGTACCCTGCCAAGTCTTAGCTCAAGTTCTCACTGACTCCTAACTGCTCTAAGGGACTTGCACTGCCTCATCCGTGAACTATGAACTATGGTAATGGCAAGGCCCCTGCATCACACTGCAGCAAGGGATAATATAAAACACCCAGGATGGTGCTTGTATAGGAAGCACAACATAAGCTAGTTATTATTTTCACCGTTATTTTCTTGGAGGATTTCTTACATTTTCCAAACTTTCTGCCATTTTTTATTGTTGTTACCTTACTTTTAGGTTCCTGAGCTGCTCCTTCTCCAGGTGTCTCCCTACTTTCCTACTCTTGCATCTGTTCTTGTTTAGGGATAACTTATTTCTCTGACAGGAGTTTCAGTATATGTGTTCTTATGCTCTACAACTGTTTCTCTAACTTACTTTTGCTCATAATTTCTTTAGTTCCATTCGCATGTCCTTCACTCTGCACCCAGATCACCAATGGTCTGTGTTCCTAAATCCAACAGCCCTCAGGCTTCATTTTGTGAGATGATTCCTCTTAACAGCTTCTCACACAGCTGCCTCCTCCTACCTCTTGGCATCTGTGACACACGTCGCTTAGACTTCCCTATCTCTGTCTGGAGTCCATGTCACTCCACACATGCTGGCATCCCCCAAATCCTGTATGCCTCCCATTTTGCACTCTGGTCATTCCCTTGTAAGTGTCCTTGGCTATGTCCAAGATCTTCCTAATAGTAAAATTCTTCCAAGCCCCTTTCTTCTGGAATTTCTTGACTGTACTAGCCTGTCCTACGCCTCCCTCTCCTGGCTCTCCATGGTCCCTTCCTCCATTTCAGCACACTGTTTTATTCTCCTAGGCTTTCACACATGTTTCTTCTATCAGACCTGAGAACCCACCTCCCTACCCATTTTTCAGAACTACTTCCTCAGAGAAGCCTTCTCTGACCACTCTTAGCTCTGACAACATTTACAGCAATTTGTGGATCTCTCCTCTAGACAGAGAGCTCAAAGATGGCAGAATCAAGTCTGAGATTTTCATTTCTGTACACTCTGTACTAGTAGGTGCTGAGTGAATAAATAACACCTGCTGTTCCTGGGTCTGATGCACCCTTTTAGTGCCTTTGCTTCTGCTAAAGTAGTGCCCTCTGTTAAAAATGCCTGTCAGCCCCACGTCTACTTGGCAAACCCCTCTTCAAACTCAGCTCAACAGACATAATTACCCAACTCCATTACCCAACTCCAAAAATATCAAATTCCAGGCATGGTATCATTTCATTTCTATGTATTTTAGTGTATGTCTAAAATGACTCTTTTAGAAAATGTTATCTATTATACCATAGCACACCTAAAAATTAAAAGCCAATAGTGTGATAAAACTCTTAATGCACACCTTTCCTAAAAATTATTTCCTGACGTTAATTCTTAAGAGTGGTAACAATAATGACCATAATAAGGTAGCAGCCACTAACACTGGGTGCTTACTATGTGCTAATTACCATTCCAGGCTCAAAATGGATCACAGAGCTAAATGTAAGAGCTAAAATTATGAAACTCTTAGAAGAAAACATATGGGTAAATTTTCATGACCTTGGATTTAGCAATAGTTTTTTACATATGACACCAAAAGTACAAGTAACAAATAGAAATAATAGGTTAATTGGACTTTGTCAAAAGTAAAAACGTGTGCAAAGGACACTATCAAGAAAATAAAAAGACAACTCCCAGAATGAGAGAAGATATTTGCAGATCATGTACCCGATAATGGGTTCTATATATAGAATATATAACGAAGTCTTACAATCCAACACCAGAAAGACAACACAATTTAAAAAAATAGGCAAAAGATTTGAATAGTTCTTCAAAGAATAAATGGCCAATAAACACATGAAAAGATGCTCCACATCATTAGTTATTAGGTAAAAGCAAATCAAACCAAAATGAGATACCGATTCATACCCGCTAAGATGGCTGTAATCAAAAAAATGGAAAATAACATTGGTGAGGATGTAGAGAAATTAGAACCCTTCTGTTGCTAATGGTAATGTAAAATGGTACAGCTACTGGAAAACTATAGTAGCTGCTCAAAAAGTTAAACAGAATTATCATATGATCCAGAAATTTCTCTTCTAGGGATATACCCCAAAGAACTAATAGCTATTCAAACAGTTGTATACTCATGTTCACAGCGGCATTATTCACAATAGCCAAAAGTGGAAACAACCCAAGTGTCCATTAATGCATGAATGGATAAATGAAGTGTGGTATACCCATATAATGGAAAATTATTCAGCCTTAAAAAGTAATGAAGCACTGACACAGACTACAACATGGATGAACCCTGAAAACGTGCTAAGTGAAAAAAATCAAACACAAAAGGCCACGTATTATCTGATTTCATTTATATCAAACTTCTAGAATAGCCAAATCCATAGAGAGTGGATTAGTGGTTGCCAGGGGCTGGGACAGTCTGTGTGTGTGGAGTTGGTGGGTCTAGGATGGAATGGGAGTGACTGCTTAATGGGTCCAGGGTTTCTGTTTGGGATGATGAAAAAGTTTTGGATTAAACAGAGGAGATAGTTGTATAACTTAACTGTACACTTCAAAAAGGTAAATTGTAGGTATATTTTACCACCATTAAAAAAAATACAATATGGTAGGCCTTAAACATCTTTTGCTAGAAAACAAAAAATGCAGGTGGTATGTTGAAAGGATAAGAAACCATCTGAAAAGTGCTCCCACTAGCCAAATATGGGACAATTTGAGTATCACATAATAAATTAAAATCTATGAGTTCATACTGATAAAGACAGAAAAAAAAATTAAGTAAATCAATGGGGTTAGAAAGGAAGGCTCTTAAGAGTAGAATGTGATTTCTAAATATAGGGAAATGATGGAGCTAGGAAAAAAAAATCACTGTTCATCAAGGTAAAAATGGACTCGGGCAGGAATTAATGAGTCTGATAGGGAAATCAGA
>NW_006434373.1:726410-778076 GCF_000325575.1 Pteropus alecto
ACTTAAAATGAAAAATACCAATAATAGAGTGGAAAAACTAACACCTTACCCAAATGATTATATGTAACACCACCAATGGGGGCAAATGAACAGCATGTGCCTCTGCATGTCATGAGAGGAAATGATGCCTCCCATGTGGGATTCCGGTTAGATATGCATGACATGAATCCAATCAAATAAACCCGAACTGAGAGACAATTTATGAAAAATAGCGTGTATTTTTAAAACCTGTCAATGTCATAGAAAAAGAAAGATTGTGTAGCTGTTACAGATGAAAGAAGACTAAAGACACAACTAAACATAATGTATAGATCTGGACTGAATGTGGTACTAAGAAAAAATGCTACAAAAGACACAGTTGGGACAACTGACAAAACTGACATATGGCTGTATATTGGACGTTAAGTATTAGATCAATGTTAGGTATTTGAATCTGACAACATGCTCTGGTTATGTTTTTGGGAAATACTAAAGTATTACAGGTAAAAGGCAATCTACTCTCAAATGGACCAGGAAAAAAAATAGCATATATATGGAGAGAAACAGTATAATGCACATGTGGCAATGCTTAAAAAAATGAGTGAAGGGTACTAGAAATTCTTTGAACTATTCTTACTAATTTCCTGTAAGTCTGAACTATTTCAAAATAAGGAGTGAATCGATTTGGAGTGCCACAGGAGAGGCATGCCCAGGTTGGAGTCTGTATCCAACAGAGGTGAAGTTGGGTGAGAAAATGAGGGAGGATTTTCTGGTGAAGGTGACTGGGACGATAAATCTTAACAAGCTTCAAGTACTGGGGACTGATGGGGTGTGAAGGTTTTCTGGAGAAGGTGGTTTCCTTTAGAAGGTTACACAGGTAGGCCTGAGAGAATGAAAAAACTGTGTGGGTTTGGGACCCAAAACTAGTTTAGAATAGAGGGAGTAAGACATCCATGTGCGTGAGCTGGAAAATACAGAGCCTTCGCATCAAGTAGAAAACCTAGTTAAGGTGCTGTCACCCTTCCCCATAGGATAGAGAGATTCAAGGAGGGAGGGAGGGAAACCGGTGATGGGAACAACCTTGGATGCTGAGTCTGGAACATCTCTGTACATTCAACTGGGCAAGTGGACACACAGGCTTGAAGCTGAGAGCGGTGTGAGTTGAGTTCACAGAGAGGGTGTGAAATGAGAAGGGAGCTGAGGGGGGAATTCTGGAGAATGTTCACATTTAGGTAGAGAAAAACAAGAGAGGAAAACTACAAAGGCACCTGACCAGTGAGTTCAGAAACAAAAGAAAATAAAGATATTCTTAGAAATGGAAAAAACGACTTCAGGAAGGACTGTTTCTGACCCAGATTCCCAGTTTCCATGACTCTGTGCCTTTCTTTGCCCTTTCTAGAAGGCCCCTCAGCTGGAAGGCCCTCATGCCCACTCATCCTTAATTCCCAAATCCCACAGTGGAACTAGTCCTTTTTCACATCAACTAGTAATATAATTAATGGTGTTTATATTGTTTCCCCTACTGGTTGTAAGTTCCTGAGCCCAGGATTCTCCCTCAGATGTGCAAATCCCCAGAGTACTCAAAGTCATGGCTGAAATATAATAACTGCTCAGTAGTACCATTTGTAAGACTTTGGCATTGTCTATAATGGAAGAAAATAATAATCAGACAAGCAGCACCCACAACTCGACAATCAATAACTATTAAAACAAGCGCCTGTGTTGATGTCTTCTTGATGGTCAGCCAGTGGACATGTGTAAGTCAGAAAACACTGTGGACAGGAATAAAAGCGATCACTTTGATTTTTGACTGTGTGATTTTAAAAAACCTTTCATTAAATAATTCTTGAAAGATAATTCTTGAAACATGTCTGTGTATGGTAGCACTACTATATTAATAATAAGTCTTTGAAACACTTACTTCTGGAGTTAAATGTACTTCCATAGGTGTGTATGTTGGCCAGTATCCCATCGTAAGTATATTTACTGTTAGATCAATAGAGCCTGGGTCACTCTGATTCTGCATATACTAAAAACAAAGAAAAGCAAGATAAAATAATTATTTTAAAATATTATAAAAAATAAGTAATTTTTTAAAAAATGGTGAAATTTTCAAAATACAGTTCATCCTGTATTTGCATTTATTTTAGTCCCAAGAACATACTCCACTGAAGCTACGTAATGTGTTTCAAAGTCACCTGAAATATTTTTCCTTTCTCTTTGCTTACGTCATTAATGTAAGATTATCATTAGACTTGTTTAAATCAAACTTTTGTTACACATTTTTCAGGAATTTTTTTTCATTCTGAATTTAAGTTATTTGAATATGTCAGACATTAATAATGAAAGTTTTATGGTTGAAGATTTTGCGTAATTTATATATTTACATAATTTACATAATCATTTTGCATAATTTAAAGTGGGATACCTTTTTAAAAAGCTGTTTTACTTGAAAAAACACAACTTGCCTGCTTAAAATGAACCATGATATCCTTGGAGAGCTCCATGTCCTTGAACATGCCTTCTAGTTTGCTGGTGAAAGCAGCGCCACACTCTGAGACACAAGTGAATGGTGAGTGAAAAACACCAGGAGCAACATGTTAGTGCAATAAATTACCAGCACAGAGGGAGGACAGAGCCCCAGATTCCACATGCTTACCATGCTTTAGTTTTGACAACATAGATTTTTCAGCATCAACTGAGGCACTTTTTCCAACAAGGAGTCTTTTTGCCAAATCTTTTTTATAAAATGCTTCAAAGACATCTTTACCTATTTATAACCAAAGAGAATAACAGACCACATTAGACAGTGTCCATTCTGATGTAAGCAAGCTCTAATTTCCCTGAATCCTTCTATTAAATTTCCACAAAGGAATACTTTCAATTTAGTTAGTGGGTGGCCATCACTCCATTTCCTATATTAACATGAAAGTGAAAATTGTTTCAGTTCATTTTTCTCAAGAAAAGATAGGGCCCAAATATGGCTATTTTGATTTCGTAGTGTTTTCTATGTGACCAATGTTAAAGTATTTCTCACCATGTATAAACCTGAATATTATCATGATTTTGTCGAGGATCCTCTCCAGTTCTTCATCTGTTGCTTCTTTATTACCCGCTCTCAATTTTGAATCAACATGCTTTGCTGTAAGATTAAGAGTTAAATTATTTGAAAAATAAACATGTTATGTAATATTTTCAAAATAGAACATCTTTAATTTCTATAAGCAAAAATTGGACAGTAAAACTCCAGAGCCTTTCCAAAATCACATTATATGAAAAAGGCAAATATCTGATTTTCTAAGATACATACTTTCAAGCCATATGAGAATAAATACTTTAATTATATGCTTGAGTTTCATGACACATTATTGCTCCAGAAACTGAAATATCCCATCTTCAAGGTGTGGTATAAGAAATGTGGACAGACTTCCTTAAAGAGAAAGGATTATTCTCAGGGCTTCCAGTGGTTATATCCATGGTGACAATGTCTTATCCCTGAATGCAGGGATTAGAGCAATTCTACTCTGGCTTCTTGTTTCTGAGGCAATGCAAATTGACCATGACCTGGCTTAAAGGAGAACCCAAGACTTCTAAGAAGTTCAAACTCCCAAGAATGAAACATTCACCTTTAGAGAAACAATTCGTAAAGTGGCACAAGTGCCTTGTGAATTTTTTCTGTTGTTGCTTTTATTAGTATTTTTCTTTATAATTTTTTACGAAATATTCTGAACATAAAGTAGACAACTGTATGATGAACTGCATGTTCCCATCATACACCTTCAACAATAATCAACACAAGCCTAATTTCGAATCAGTTACACATTTGCCACCTGTAAATTTTAAGACACTTTTATTGACAAGTGAAATTCTATAAATTCTGAAACGTATTTTGATCTTATCATGAAATAATTGTATAAAGTGGTGATTTTAAAACTGTTTCATCTTAGAAATAAAAAACCTAGATTAAGGAAACTGAATCAGTAATCAAATGTGTATAAATGCTTCTTTGAAAATGTGCTGCCTAATAAGGTATAATACAAACCTTTCCCCCATCCTCCCCATGAAGAGCTTGAATACTGTGAGAAGAAATTAGCTTGACTTGTACCTTATTTTCCCACATTAAAAAATGTATAGAAATGTTTTTCTACCGATCAGTTCTGCGGGTTTATTTGGCCTCTTGTTGATAAATGTTTCAAAGGATTCCTTCATCAAGTTGATGAACTTCTCATTCCTCTGAAAGCACACTTCTATCACGTGGTCCACTCTGTCCTTAAAATCCAGCAGGTCCTGTACCATATCTTTATCTTTTTCAGGATTGATAACAATTGTTGTCCCAAAAGTCTACAAACACAAACACACACCAAGTCATCAACAGGTTTATGATACCACACATTAGTTTTTCCTACTATGAAACAATCATGGTAGCTTAAGTTTCACAAACTCACTGTGCATTCTAAATACTAAGTGACTACTGCAGTCCCCCATTACCCTTGACGGATATGTTCTAAAATCTATGTAGATGCCTAATACCATGTAGAGCAGCAGTCTCCAAACTTTTTGGCACCAGAGACCAGTGCTCCCATGAGAATCTAATGCCTGATGATCTGAGGTGGAGCTGAGGCAGTGACGCTAGTGCTGGGGAGTGGATGCAAATACAGATGAAGCTTTGCCCACTCCTCCTCCTTTTACCTCCTGCTGAGCAGCCTGGTTTCTAAAAGGCCACAGACTGGTCCCTGGTCTGCAGCCAGGGGGTTGGGGACCCCTGATGTAGAGTACCGAACCCTACATATACTGTTTTTTCCTATATATAACATACATACATATACACACACACACACATACACACACTCATTCTTTACTGGCTTCTCTTTGGAATATCTGATTGCCAGCATTATAATTGTGCTTTGGGCCATTATTAAGTAAAATAAGGGTTTTCTAAACACAAGCACTGTGATCCATGACAGGCTACCAAGTGACTAATGGGCGGGTAGTGTATACAGCATGAATATGCTGGTCAAAGGGATTATTCACGTCCCAAGTGTGACAGCACAAGATTTCACCATGCTATTCAAAATGGCTTGCAATTGAAAACTTATCAATTGCTTATTTCTGGAATTTTTCATTTAATGTTTTTGGAATGCAGTTGACTATAAGTAATTGAAACTAGAGAAAGTGAAACTGCGGATAAGTGGCGGGGGACTACTGTACACAATTAATGCTTTAGCATTATAATTATGCTTCTGGAAGAATTTATAAATAACTGGGAAATTTTCATTGCTTTTTAAGAACTTTTACTTGCAAACTCCTCAAACAGAAATTAATTCCTATTTGGACTTCCTGACTATAGTTTTCTTTCTCCTTCATGTCTAACTATAAATAGCATTTTTTTAGCCTACATTTTAAATTCAAAATGTTATATTAAACATTACTAAGTCTATATATGACAACAGTTAGCTGTCTGAGGACAGAAACTATCAGCTGGAAGAGATGCTGAATACTCGATGTAATATAATTTTTTGAAAAACTGGTCATAAGTATACACTTATACTTACATATCATATATGCACGTGAAAGCAGATTACTAGTGAAAAGGTACAAATGGATTTGGCATAAATACCTTCTGGAAAGGTACCTCCTATCGCTGTATGACCACCAGGGATAGGAGGAACTTACTTTTCATTCTGTACCCTTTATACTGACTGTACATTAAAAATAATGTACATATACTGCAAGGATCAGCTTTATTTTGATAACACATTTTGCTGAATGTAATCTCCTATTTTATCATTAATGGATACTCAGGAATGATTTTTACTACCCAAACTGAAAATTGCAAAGGTGAACTTTTTGTGTTCAGCATCTGTTCCTGTTCTCTGAGGACTACTCATCAGCTAAATCCTAAATATCCATTAGCCTTTCCTTAATGTAAAGCTTTATTGCTGATCCAGCTTAAGTCAGTTATGACTTTTAACTCAATATCGCTGTATAGAATCTTGGTGCTGTGCGTGTGTGTATAAGCTTTCCATGTATAGACTGATATGCAACTTTAGGCTTGACTATTCTATAAAGCAGCATGAAAGCTTTAAATTTTTCATTTAATTGAAATTTTTATGATAATTATAGATGCACATACAATAGGAGGAGTAAAGAGATTCCCTGTATACTTTGCCTATTTCCCTCTAATAACATCTGGCAAAACTACAAAGCAGCATCACGACCAGGATATTGGTATCTACCCATCTTACCCAGATCATCCCAGTTTTCCCTATAACTCATCTGTGTGTGGATTAAGTTCTCTAGACTTTACTACCTGTGCATGTTAGTGTACCCATCATTCCAGCAGCACAAATATCCCTCCTGTTGCCTTTTTATAACCATAACACACACACATACTACAAAAACATGAAAGTACATGTTTAAGTAATAAATCCTCAATGGCTAGGAAATAAAGCAGCATACGCCATATGCCAATCCGATATACCAGAATGTGTAATAGTTCTCATTGTGCAAAGGCATGAGATGATATTTAAAAAGCAGATTTACAAAACTTACGTACTTATGCTGATGACAAATAGCCAAATAGCGGTCTTTTAAGTCATGTTTATATCTGGACTATGTTCATCACTGTTGGTGTTATCTTAAAAAAAAGTTTTCAAAGGTGATCTGGAAGGAAATGGAAAACTACTATACACATGATCACCTGTGATGGAAACCCAAAGTACCACTAAACAGTCCAGTTCACTCTGCCAGGATATGCAGTATCCTCAAGATGGGCTACCCAGCCCTTGTACAAAAAGCATAGTTAGTATCACCGTCAAGACAAACCCCACACACCTTAATATAGTCGCTCCAGTGCTGCAGCAGGATCTGCTGCCCACCCTTTACTCGGCTGAACAGCTGGTACATCTGAGTGAGGTCAGGCACTCTGTTCTCATCAAGTAAGTGATCAAGCCCTGAGATTACACAGTAAATGTTAGCAAATCATAGCATGAACAAAAACTAAACTAGAATATAGTGTGTACCACAAAAAAAAAAAAGTTAATATGTAACTTAGAAATTTAAGGAACATTGATTATTATTATACAGGCAAGTTGGTCAAATGCAATATTTGAGATAGAGCCTATTAGGCAAATCTCATTTTTCTGATCATGATGGGATATGTGTTCTTTATTTCTTCACTAAAGCCCCCTTAATTCACTAAAGTAACAATAGTCTGAAAATGCTCATACCAACTCTTTGACCTGGGAAGTTCGTGACTGCAAATTAGTTCTGATTTAGTTCATTCATTTAAAAGTATATTTGTCAAAGGATAAGCTATGAAATCTAACCTTTAGTTGATTAATTTTATCAATGTCTATAATAAATGGTGAGAGAAAATAATTTATTATTTATCAGATATTTTAAAGTACTTCCTATGTAGCATTTTACAAGTTTTTCCAGTTTTAGGTATTACATACCTACAAAGATTTTATAAAACCACAATCTGAAGAATTTTTCTCAGAAGATTTTCTAAATATCTGCTTTATAACAACAATGGAGACTCAGCTAAGTTAAAGCTGTGAGCTAGTCATGTTACTTCACAAAGTCGCAGAGTCTTCTGTAAATAGGCACAATGCCACACATTGAGGGTGGTTTAAAGATGTGCACAAATGCACTGTGGACTGCAATTACAGATTCTTAACAAAAGCTCCAATGTTTATTTTTCTAAATTATATTTTGATCTACTGATGCAAATAACTTTATCTTATAATTTATCTTACTGAAACCCTAATATCTTCTTTAAGAATTCAAAACTTACAGCTTTCTATTTTTCAAATGCTCCTACATATATGTAAATTCACCATTTTCTTGAAACAAATTATGCAAATTTCTACTATTTACTTGAAATCCTTTTATCTTAAAAAATGATGCATTCTTAAAAAACACATACTATGAATTCTGAATGCACCTGTTTTAGGTGCATTTAGGTGGACCTTAAATTATGACCTCATTCATGTGCAGATATACCAGCTGTGTAGGTTTCAGTGTGGTATAAATAGAAAGACATCCAGATTGGCACTCTGGTTCTTAACTTATGAGCTGTGACTAGAGGCACCAATGTCAAGCTGTTCCTTGTCTCAGTTTTCTTACTTGTAAAATGGGGGTAATGACTTCACAGGGTTGTTCATAGACTAGGATATATTTATCAAAGTACAGTGGATGCTCAGTGATACTAATTCTCTCCCCTTTTGGCATTACTCTGGTTCCACTTGGAAGTCTCATTTTTAGGTATCTGAATTCAAACCAGAATATATGTGGGTACAATTTAGGGCCTTCCCAACATTAATCTTTAAGGTATGCAATACCTTGAAACAGATCCTATAGTTCCAAAATGACTTTCAAATGGTAACATTAAATACTTAAGAGTTGTAAAAAGTAACATTAAGTACTAACTTTATAAAGGTTAAACTATGCTCATTATAATTTCAAGAGAATTGGGCGCACTTTAAAGGGTAGAAATAAGAAAAGGATAAAAAATTGAGTGAATATATCATCATCAACTATGAAAGTATAGGCTATATAAGAAATAGTCACACTGTTGGTGCAAAACACCAAAGTTTGAATCACTCTTTAAAAAAGCTTTAGGATCACCAGTTAGGGAAATGTAAAATGAGAGGTAAAACTATATGATTAGCAGTATAATGTGTTCCACTTTGTTTTTCCAGGAAAATCAGGATAGAAAAATGTACTTCGACTTAAGCAGACCACCAATTTGGCAGTTCATCTGACAGCTGCTAGAAGCACACAGGGAGGAAGCCCATGAAAATCCAACAGCCTGTCCAATGATGCACATCTACATCTGTGGAAGCATTCTGAGCATCACCCATTTGTCAGCGTACATGAACGATGACCCAATGAAGGATGAGTATTAACTAAGTACTCAGTTGCAAGCTATCTGTATAGTTCAGAGAGTCTCTTAGAACCTTTCAGCCTGGATAGTATTTCATACGATTTCAGTATAAACTGTAGTTCTACCACATGCCTTTCAAAATTTCTCTTAACTTATTTTCTCAAGGGCTAAATGTTCATTATTTTTAATGATTTTTGGTGACTATCATATTATAATAAATGTCCTTACATTGTTATTTATAATGTTTCACTTACTTTCTTAATGAATTAAAGACTATCATTCAGTTTGACACAAGAGTTAGGAAAATCTACCTTTCTGCAGAATTGCTGTTAAATGTTCTCCTAATAGTTGTTTCTCCACACAAGCAATCAGTGGTTTCCTAAATAAGAAAAAAAGAGAACATGTCAGAAATAAAGTTAAAGGAGAGACTCTGGTTAAGCTGTAAAAGATGGAGAGTCTACTGTTTACAGATACAGTATGGAGCCAATCAGAAACCAGAGAGTTACAGAACAAGCATTTCCCTCATACACCGATGATCATCACTGACTGTTATACTCCGAAGTATTTCTAAAAACAATTTACTGAATAAGATAAACAAACAGATCCAGGGAAAAGCGGACACCAACAGACAGGCAAGTGGGCCGTACTTTACGATAAAAGTCTCCCCCCACCATGCTTGGCTAGCATTTGGCACCTATGCTCTAGTCATTTTTCAGATTTAAGTTTTGCCCCCCACATGCACATTACTTCCTGAATTGCTGTCAAATTTCTACCCTCATCTTCCACCCCAATCCCTTTTCCAGGTCCCATAAAACACCCGCTTCTACTGCTACAGCTATGTCTCTCTGTCCTTACTTTTTTCTGCCTGCTTTCTCTCATAATCATTTATCAAAATCCGACTTATCATAGAAATGTCTTCGTGATGTACAAGTTGCGTGTAACACAGAAGAATATTTCAAAATCTGGAAATTCAGTCTAGTGTGACTGCCACCATCGCAAGAACACAAACAAGTACTCTTCCTGGGTTCACTATCCAGTTTTTTTTTTTTAAAGATCAGAGCATCTGCTTTATTCTGAAGATTATTAATTTTTGCTCTTCCCAAATCTTCATTTTATATAGAAACTTTTCAAAGTACCATCTTAATTGAACCTCACAGCAACCCTAGAGAAAGGCACAGAAGACATTCTGGTCTCCGTCCCATGGATGAGAAGACCTAGTACAGAGATGGTCTGACCTGTCCAGGTGAAATGGCTAGTGAATGGCAAAGCTGAGAGTAGAGTTCAAAGAGTCAGCACCTTTTCCAGTCGGCCTCCAGGAAAGGGGGCAGTGAGACAGGTGAGAGGTGGAGGGCAGAGATGAAAATGTCACACAGGGACAGCAAGAAGAGCCAGTTACTGCTGCTGCTTTTCCTCTTAACAGCTTTATTGAAATATAATTTACATACCATAAAATTCACCCACTTAAAGTGTAAACTGAACAGATTTTAGTATATTTACAGAATTGTATAACCATCACCATCATCTAATTTTAGAACATTTTCATCATTCTATTTTTTTTTTTTTTTTAAGGCAACCCTTGGTTGATCTCACAGATTGTAAGGACCTTGTCATCTTACAATCCATTATTTTTTACGCCTACAGCACCTGGTCTTCCTAGGTGGTCTCCCATCCAAGCATAGCTTCCGAGATCAGACAGATCGGGCTTGTTCAGGGTGGCATGGCTGTAGACATTTTCATCATTCCACAAGAAACTTCATACCCATCAGCACTCCTATTCCCACCATCCACCCTTCCTGCCTCATAGTCTGAACTAGTAACTTCCACAGATTTGCCTATTCTGAATCTTTCCTACAAATGTACAACATATGACTTCTGTGTCTGGCTTCTTTCACTTAGCATAGTGTCTTTAAGATTCATTCGTGTTGTAGCATGTATCAGTACTCCATCCTTTTTAATTGCATTTTTCTATTGTATTTTTATCCATTCATCAGCTGGGTTGTTTCCACTTTTTGACTATTATAAATAATACTGGTATGGACATTTGTGTATAAACTTTGTATGAATGTTTTTGTTTTTCTATACATTTAGGAATAAAACTGGTATGTTGGAGAAACATGTGGTAACTCAATGTTTAACATTTTGAGAAACTACCAAACTGTTTTCCACCATGGCTGCCCCATTTGATATTACCACCAGCAATGCATGAGGGGTCCAATTTCCCCACATTCTCACTAATGCTTTTTATTGCTTGCCTTATTTATTAGTCATCTTGGTGTGTGTTAAGTGGTACTGCATTGTGGTTTTGACTTGTATTTCCAGGATGACTAACAATATCGAGCAGCTTTTCATGTGTTTACAGATTCATTGCTTCCTGACAATTTATGTTCTAGCCTTTGGTTCTGCAAGGTGAGAAACTCAATCACGTTTTTCATTCCAACAGTTCACAGAGTGCCTGCCATAGCTGAGGTACTATGACAGGTCATGAGCCAAGGGGCAGATAATTTTCAGAGGTACCCAGAGCTCAGGAGCAGTCTTGGGGAATTAACTGTAGTAGCTGAGTCCCCTCAAGACTGAGTTCATAAATTACAGTGACAATTTACTGATTTGTATTAAGAATTCCTGCCACAGCATCTAGTGATTTCAACTAATAGGAGAACAGATCCAATACTGAGAGGTTAAAGTCCTGGGGGAACTAAAACCTGTCCTTGGGGCAGAGTCTGCAGAATGACCTGGCTATATTTTCAGCATGAGGTTTCATGTGGCTCAGTAATGGGGCAAGTCACAAAGTATAGCACAGACAGTAATACACTGCTTCTCTCAAGCACACATTTCATCTGTACTGCCATCCACTATGCTCTGACTGAAGGTAGGTAGGACATGTGGGCTTTGAGACTGGAAAGGGCGCTCAGAGTCTAGCCCTAAGACTGGTGTGACTTGCTTCTACTCGGTCTCCAACTTCTTTCTTTGAAAATTATTTTTTGTTCTGTGATATCTGAATCACCCAATACTGTAGAAGCCACCTCAGTCAGTGCTCCTCACAATCCTCCTAACACATCCATACCTGAGCCTGGAGGTGAACCACCTTTACCCATGACTCCTTTGCTTAAATGATCTACACATACTTCTACGCAATGTATTTTTAAATATTGGGGGGATGGTTTTAAAATATAGCATATATATGAAAGTGTAGAAGTATGTATGGGAGTAGAGAAGAGAACCACTGTATTCACTGTCCCAGCAGCACCCGTTTACCAGGCCTTACCTCCATCCTGAAGCCTGTGTTTGCAATTTCCTTGCTTTCCTACATGATTTATATATATATATCTGTAATTAGTACACTGCCTAGCTTGTCCTGTTTTTGAACTTTATACATATAAATGAAATAATGGTATACGGAAAATATCATTAATAGAAAAAAAATGTAGCAGATACTCAATGAAGACTTTTCCTACCCTGACTTGACTTACTGGGAAGATATGACATGCTTGTCATTTCC
The DNA here is from genome assembly GCF_000325575.1 of Pteropus alecto. Classification (NCBI taxonomy): domain Eukaryota; kingdom Metazoa; phylum Chordata; class Mammalia; order Chiroptera; family Pteropodidae; genus Pteropus; species Pteropus alecto. The sequence goes on from NW_006434373.1 coordinate 738,776, forward strand.
TCCTTGGCTTTTAAAACTCTTTTCTCTCCCTGCTCTAGTTGCCTGATACCTCCCGGCTGCCTGCTTCCAGCCTCTGTGGCCCTCCAACTCCCCAGCTGAACATAAGCGTCCCCACATAACTGAGCAACCCTGTCCTGGCTTCAGCTAGACTGTCACTTCTCTGCAGATCTGAGATTTCCCACCAACGTCTCAAACTCAATATATCAAAAGGTGATTTCGTCCTTTCTCTCAAGATCCCCTTATTGTCTGTATTCTCAAATTGTCAGAATCCTGTCCCTTTCTTTCATCCTACCTGCCCCCTTCTCCACCAATGAGTCAATAAGTTTTGCACATTTTATCACTTTAGTCTCTCTTAAAAACATCCATTTATTTTCTATTTATCTAGTTCCCATTTCTTTTCTCTCTCATCTATAGAAACATTTTTATTCTTCTCTCCCTTCACTTGAATAAAAATTATGTGCTCACACAGACATTCAGAAAATTTTCCCTTTTACTTCTCCCTAGCTATTCACCCAACTTTAGGTTTAGAGAAAAATAAATTATATGAGAGAAAATAAGTGACTGGGTATAAATAAAAATTACAGCTATATTAGATGTCTAACAAAAAGCTTACAATCAGAATCGTCTAATATTCAATTATATACCATTAACATAAAAAAAAATTCCTTGTCTCAAAACCCAAAGATGCCAAGTACTCAGCCTAAATTATTCCTTTTGGACAATAACTCATGGGCACTTAGGAAATGTATCTTTTAAGTGAATATTCACAAATAATATAAGCAAAATGTGTTAAGAGCAAAAATAGCCTCAGATAGTAATGCGTGAGTCTACAATGATACCATTTATTTCAATAACCAGCCAGGAAAAGGTTTCAGCTATGATCAAATTGCAAAAAACTAAATAAATGAACAGTACTTACTGTGTGCTGTGGTCTAAATATGTGATTACTCGGTCTCCTTCTTCCTCTAAACGTTTACTTACATGGTTAAGATATTCCGGAACCTTCCAAACAAAACATTTAAACATGTCAGTAACAAAAAGATTCTTGATTTTACTCAAGACAATGAAATATTGTTTTCCTTATAAAACTGTATTTTAACAAGCAGAATATATTAACACAGATTAATGGGGATAGGGGAGTAAGGTGGGAAGTGTATGCAGGGTGAGAGGATACACAGAAGAAAGTTTTCTTAAACTCAATTCTAGAGATTAAAATTAATCCCTAGAATTAGGGCCAAAGCAGCACTGCATTGCTGTGCCCTGTTCACAATGATGTCCCAGGGTTGACGTCACAGGTCCCTCCGTCACTGAGGCCCCATGGACAGGTGAGCAATAGCAACTAGGTCAGAGGTTACAGAGCCTAATGGTACCTCATGGCTCAACACACAAAGGGTTCAGCAAAAGCTAATCAGTAGGCTGGCTGTTCATTTGAGGTCATCAAACAGTGTTGCAAAACATCTCAAAATGCACTTCACATTTCCAGGGGAAAAGGACGTCCCTGCTGTCATCTGACAAAAGAGCCAAGGCCCCATAACATGGGTCTTCAAGGTTCTGATCTAGCGGCAGCAGCCAGGCCTAGTACCTGACATGAAACTCTCTTTAAAACTAGGATGAAAGAACCAATGGTTAGGTGTATCCTATGCAGTAACAAGGGACATTTGGGTGATAGTCCCATGGGGCTTCCTTCAGGACTGTATAAAACTGGTTGTCAAGTTTTTTGGGTTCATATTACTATTTTTTTCACATGGCTTTTCTGGGTAATTTTTTCAATGCCTCAGGTAAAAATTTTTCATGTCTTAGATTTACCTTTTATATTTTAGATTTACCTTTATCCTATTGCATCAACTTGAGTTCCTTTATGTATTTCAGAAGCTATCTTACTGGCTTTCTTATTTGTGGAGAGGGCAAAAAAAGTTTCTAAGTTAAGGAAAAGAAATTATATCCTTACTATAATAAGAATGAAGCTCTTTACTAGGGATTTCAGCTAGATTGTAGCCTTCAAAAGACTTTCAATAAAATGTTTGCATGTGTGAAAAGACAAACATTTAGAAATTACACTTAGATGCATATCTATAAAAATGAAATAAGGCAATTCAGAAACATTTCAGTCTCACCTCTCTTTCTTGCATTAACCTTTGGCCTTCTGCAGCATATAAACAATTAGTTTCTTCCAAAAATTGCAGTTCAAACGAATCTTTATATACCTAAGAAATAAACAGAGTTACTGATCGATTACAATAAAAAAACTCCTACTTTTTGAAGTGCTGGTGTAGTCCAAATTTTGAGGGAGCATGGCTGTAGTGACTTGCACTAATAAGCTGCCTGTACCTGCCATTCCACTGCTGAGGCCTCAGCAGGCTGGCTCAGCCAACTCCAGTGTGGCTGACCCTGGAGGCTAAGCTGACCTCTGGTCAGTTGATTCCTGGCTGGCTGAACTCTACTCAGCTAACCAAAGCAGCCCAGACTACTTCACTGCTCTTCTCTGTGAGTGCCGCCATGCCCTTGCCCTTTTTCTCAGGAATGCTAGGTCCATGTTGTGAGGGTTCTTTTCTTTTGTGGACTCTGGTGTGGTGTTAGCCTGAGTCGTTTCCCTTCCAAAGGTTGAAAAACTTCCATATTTTCAACAAATATTTCTATGATTTCATTTTTTGCACTTAAATCTTTGATACATCCATTTATTTTGGTGTAAGTAGTTAGGCAGAGATCCAAGTTTTTTTTCTTATAAGCTACTAAAAGTTATTGGTACATGTAGAACAATAAGGTATCTACCTGAAGATCAGAGAGCATACTCAGCAGACTCCGCAACAAGCTTCGGTCAACCGCTTCACCACTTCTCTCTCGTTCAATCAATAGCAGAATTCCATCAATAGTTTTACTCTGAACCATTTTATCACTAATAATATGGTTCCTAAATAGTTCTAATCCCATATCCCTGTATAAACAGTAAAAAACAAAACTATATTTTAGTTTCACTTTTTGGAAGTTTTAGGGGAAGCTCCAGCTACATTGTATCATCCCAAATTTATTCATTTGCTAATTCTCTAAATCCAGGTATCAAGAATTATTACTATTATTATTACTTTAATTTTCAGTTTTGGTCAGCCTAGAATACCTTTTATTTCCTTCCTTATCAAGGCTATTTTCTTGGAGTAGGTCAGGCAATTGTCACAAGAGGAGTGCTGAGGTGTTACTAGGTCAGGTGTGTCATTGAAAAGCACATGAATAGAAATTCAGCTGTTACTATCCACAAAATACATATAAGAACAGACTCCGTGCTTTGCCAAAACACCACTCCAGGTTCCCTAGGTGCCAAATACTGAGATAGGGGGACAAAACTCAGATGCCTAGGCCAAGCCGGGTCTCGTGAACGGGCAGCTCAGGGGCAGTGGTGGTGGTAGTGGTGATTAATGGTGGTGAGCAGTAGCAAAGGTTAGTAGTAATGGTGGTAGGTGGTGGTGAGTGGTGGTAGTGGTGATTAGAAATGGTAGTGGTGATCAGGGGTGGTGAGTGGTGGTAGTAGTGGCTGAATAGTGAGCAGTGGTAGTGGTGAAGATGGAGGTGGTGAGCAGTGAGTGGTGGCGGCGGCGGTGGCGGTGGTGGCAGAGAGTGGTAGTGAGCAGTAGTGGTATAAGAATGGTGGCAGCGGTGTTAAGTGGTATTAACAGCGAGTGGCAGTCATGGTCAGCATTGTGTATGCTGGTGAGCATAGGTTCTAGGAAGCCTTCTCTGTGTTGGAGAACCTTTTCCTGTACCGGGCCCCGCAATCACAATGGCTCTTTCCCATTCCCTGGAGAAGGAGTGGGTTGCAATCTTCAGTGTACTTTAGCTGACCACTGAAGACAGAGCAGTAAAGTTGAGTGGTCAGCACGTGGGCTCAAGCCAGCCACCTGGGCTTGAATCCTGGCCCTACCACACACTTGCTTGCTGTGACTTTAAGGCAAGGAGTTTAATTTCTCTGTGCATGTCCTTTTATAACACTCAATGGGGATCACATGTATTGTTTTATGCCCCTGAAATACTTCACATACGGCCAGGCAGGAAGTGTCTGGGCATGCTGCTATCCTGTGTCCAGAATGGGCTTCCTTTTCTCTACGGCTTCTTTCTAACTATCTAACCACTCCTGCTCATTCTGCAAAGCTTGGGTCAAGGCTTACTTCTCCTTCCTTGTCCTTCCCTGTGCGTTTCTCACATACCCTCGCCATGATTCTTTTCATACCGCACAATTATGCTCAGTTTTTTTGCCTGTTGCGGTGGACTAAGTGTGGTATAGTTTACTTTAGGTTATAAGCAATGTTCAGATAGGTTGTATGACATGGCTACATTATAAACCACATTTACAAGTTAAGAGTTCAGGCTAGGTAGCCCAACGACACAGGTATAACAAGTTATTTGAACTCTCTGTGCCTTGGTTTCTCCAATTATAGAATGGGGACAATAACAGTTATCCCTTATAGAACTGTTCTAAGGATTAAGTAAATTAGTAGGTGACAAAGCACTTAGAACAAGGCTTTGCACACAGCAGGAGCTTTATGATTTGCTGTGATCAGTTTTACCTTATCATTTCTCTGAATAAAAGCTATCTTTTCTGTGCAGTGCCTGCCTTATTGCAGACATCTGTGGGTCTCTAGTATGAGATGTGCAGGAGTCAGAGGATCAGAGAGGTACGAGGGACAAAGAGGGAAAGTAGTATTATGGAAGGGGAGAATTTCAATAAAGAGGGTATGTCCAAAGCTGCACAATTAAGTTATATAAAATAAAGACAAAAATGTTACTGGAATCTGGTAACCAGGAGATCACCAATATCTTAGGCAAGAGTAGTTTCTATGTGGTGAAAGGAGAAATCACATTGCTTTAGGTTAGTGTGAAAAGATGGACAAAAAGTTGGAAAAGAAAGCAACTTTTTAAAGAACTCAGGTTTAAAGGTAATGAGAGTGTACATCACTTCTAAATGAGAGAATAAACTTCTATATCAACAAAAGAAGAAGCCGAGGATGAGAATAAAGATAGGCTTTTTGTTCAAGTCAGGCATGGCTCTTTAGAGGCAGCAGTACAAAGACTTAGCGTAGTGGGGCAGAGAGGTGAAGGGCATCAGCAAAGGCTATTAGAAGTCAGTGACTAGGGACCCAGAGTAATATGGGGGAGGAGAACCTAATTTATACTGTCTCTAAAAGGTGATGTGTGACAAGCAGATTGAAATGACAGACCTCAATATCCTGAATGAAACTAGGCCCCTGTGTCCTTTGATGGTCAGCAGGATGGGGAAGCATGTGAGGATGCTTTAAGACCTCAAGGGTCATGACCTCACCAGCAGTCAGTCTTTCTCAGAGTTTCGCCAGACCACTGAAAGGAGCCATTCCAGGCTCAAACTCTAGCCACCAGAGAGACTAACTGAGTCTCTCAGACTTTCCCTCATAGCAGAGGTGAGCAGTGTGCCACTGGCTCCAGATGGTACTGAAGTCCAGAGCCCAGTTACAGAAACATGGCTTCACACAGTACTTCTGTGCTTGCCTTCTGCCTCCACTGTTGACACTCACTGCAAGCTGGAGAATGTGCCAGAACTTGCTCCTCCTGACTCAGCCTGCCCTAGCTCCACCCTGTCACCTTCACAGGTGATGGAGACACTCCAGGATTAAGATCCACTGGGACCTGGATGTGTGCATAAGTGATTTTGGCTCACATAAAGGACAGACGAATGACCAGATACACGTCATAAAATTAACCAGTGGAAGACACAAGTAAAACATGTGGTTTTACTTATAGCAGCAGATACAGCTGTCCGGACTAGGAGACTCACCATATAGAAGGAAGCATGGAATTCTGAAGTACATAAGTACGATCCAAAAACAGGAAAATGCTTCTGATCATGATCTGGAAATTAGAAAATAATTTATTTATGTATCTTACCAAGAAAATATTCAAGATTAGGCCTTTCGAACTATAACTGTGCTAAGTTTCTCAAATCTAACAATAATTGTTTCCTAATGAAAAGATGTTCCCCACCAAGACAGACCGTTATGATTTATTTTTTCCCTCTAAATGTAATTAAAGTTCCTCTTGGTGTTTGTCTTTCATCTCTTTTATCCAGAAAATCTATAACTGTAGGGATTTAAAAGTACTTAGCTTAAAGCAGGGATCTCCAATCTTTTTGGCATCAGGGACCAGTGCTCATATGAAAATCTAATGCCCGATGATCTAAGGTAGAGCTGAAGTGGTGATGCTAGTGCTGGAAAGAGGCCGCAAATACAGATGAAACTTTGCTCGCTCGCCTGCCGCTTACCTCATGCTGTGCAGCCCAGTTCCTAACACGCCAAGGACCAGTATCGGTCTGCAGCCTGGTGGTTGGGGACTTCTGGAAAGGATTCCTTTGAAATCTGGTCATTTCCTGACCGATGTAGTAAATCTAGATGCTTTAAGCTTTTTAAACAATTAGCTCTTGTTACATTAAAACGAGGCTCTTGCCCAGGTATATGTATTGCATACTACTTTGCAAGCAGAGCGAGAAGAATGCAGGATAATCAGCCACATTCCTTCGCCATGCTAACATGCATGCTGTAACCCTGTAATTCTCCTACCATAGAACTTACCAGACTCTGATGGAGAAGTTTTCTTACACACATAAACAAAACTTTCCCAAGAGACATTCATCTATTTCTACCATCTACCAGGTGCCTGGCCCAGAACAGAGATACAGTCATTATCTCCTACTTCATGTAAGAAACAAAAGAATTCAACTTACTTAGGAAAGCTACTGATACTATCTTTTTTCTTACTTACATAATTAATAGCGAGGTCACACTAAAAACGTATACATAAAATCAAACTAGAATCAATACATTTAAAAATCTAAGACTTTGGGTTGTATAGCTACAAGAAAGTTTTAGAATTCAGGCTTGATCATCAGTCATAAGCTAGGATTAAGAAAAAACTTAGAAACCCATTCAGGTATTATGGGTACTGTCAGCTATCATTTGACAGGTTGGTTTGAAGGCCAAGTTAGCCTCATTATAGAAGAGCAGAGCTCATGGAAGACCAGAGTTCACCCTGATAGCTTTTATCTACTCTGCTGCCTAACTACATGGGAACTAAATGGCAGCATTTGACCCAAAGCAGAATCCCAAACACAATTTCCCTATCTCAGCTCACAATCTGTTGCACACCATCCCTAGGTGGGTGAGGAAAGATATATGAGGTCTGGCTTTGATTTTAAAAAAATAATAATAAAAAAAGCTAGATTCAAAGAGCGCATATACTCCTAGCTACTCGTATCTCCTTTCTAACTAAATCAGAGAATGAATAAGACCAAAGAGGAAGAGGAAGTGAGATTAGACATAAAAAAAGCAGTACCGATTAAAATTCAGGGATAGTGCACCACATATAAAAGCAGCATTAATAAAACGAGTCAATATACTTACCATTTGTCTGCAATGATCTTGCCAGCACGTGTTAATCTTCTTTAAAAATAAAACACTATCTAGTGAGTCTGTGCAGACCTGCTAAGGAAAACTTTAGAAATCTTGGCCAATTTATTGTAATTTTAACCCTTAATTTTAGCTCTTCACCACAGACTACAACGTATCAGTTAGTAATCAGAATACCGCAAGACTAGAAGTTCAAAAATTATAAATGTAGTTTCTCTTATCTCCACGTCTCATTACCTAGTTGTAATTATCCCTGCCTGCATGCTCGTCTTTCATCTCTTACTGCCCCCTTTCCAGTTTCCCCTCTTTCTTGTAGCACTTCACTGCCAGGTTACTTTCAGAGCTTTGCCAGCTGAAACTAACAACCAGGCCATAGGCTCCATGGTCCTGGGTTCCTGAACCAAAGGCCCTACACCAAAAAGAACAGATCTTGACCTAATCCTATACCTGAGTTCCTGGAGACACTGTCCTGGTGGTAAGGCCAATTACTAACAGTACCAGTAGACTGGTGGCTGCAGGAAAATGGCTAAGGTTCAACTTTAACTTCTAGTCTCACTGAAAACTGACATCGAGGCTCATTCACTCACCAAATTAGGAAAACTTTCAGATTGACTCTTACAATGTTTTTAAAGAAACACTCAAAATGCTGTTTATAGGGGGAAAAAACTGAATATAGGCTCCTAGAGCAAAGCAGGGCCAAGTGCCTTCACAGGTTTTTCCAAAGCTGAATAGTCATAAATGTTTACATACTACTTTATGGTTTACAAAGCGCTTTTCATATCTGTGCTCATTTAATCTTCCCTACCACACAACACAGACATTATTCCCTTTGTACAGATGAACAAAATAGCTTGCTGAAGTGAAAAGACACGGATTTCCTGGGCTTCAGTCTTGCTCTACCAGCTCTATGACACTGGACAAATAAACTTCCCTAGGCCTCAGTCCCTCCGTGTGAGCAGAACACACCCCTCTGAGCTGTTGTGAGGTTGAATATAAAATGATTAGCATGTAGAGAGGAGAAAAAACACACCAGCCAGTGTGTGATGTGTAAAATCAGATAGGTGTTGGGAAGTCTTCAGTTGGCAGGGAGGTTTGACAGAGGGAGATGTAGCCAGTGGAAGGCAGGATACCAGTCAGGACTTTGAGAAGGGAAAAGAAGGAGCGCAGTGGAGGGACTCACAGGCACATTTGTATCTTTGACATACTACTTAGGGTAGTTGACCACAACCACAGTGGTCCTGGCCAAACATCTTATTTTCTATTGAGGCATTGCTAATAAATTAAAAATAGTGAGTCATAGCAAAGACCTAATAGTTCAATGATTTACAAATTATTCTAGAAGAACTCTTTTACAATTGCTCAAAATATAATGGCCCACTGTATTTGAAATTTATATGGGACAGTCTGAAAAAGACAAAGAATCAGTCACAATCATATTTAGACAGGTGCAACCATGGCAGCAACCTGGCAGCTCTGGCACCCAGTGCTGGAAATGAGGCATTTGCCTTGTGATGGATACCCTGGTAGGTCTCCATGAACAGTCACATAGTCTGCAAGGCTGCACAGTGTTAAACCCACACCAGTCAATCTGACACCATCAGGTGGCTCAGGTGCTGCAGCTAAGCAATGCAGAGTTCTACCTGGTACAGGGTTTCATTAGGATGGAAAGATACTTTTCTTTAAAGAACCGGGTAAAATCAATATACATTTTTAACTTTCTGTCATTTCCTGTGGGAAAAACTATGAAATGGTAAGCTAATACCAAACAGTGTGGCATCTACTGATCTCCAGCATTCTAAATATCAAAACCAGTTCCAGACCCTAATCTATAAATATAGCCACAAAGTCTCACATGAATACTCTCAGGATCTAAGACATAGAAACATGTTGAGAGCTTGTCAACAGTTTATTCTTCAGATAGGTTCTCCAATAACCATCCTTCTTCTCATTTCAGAGAAGAGCCCATTCTAGTTAAAGGATTTACACAGTCTCCTAAAGTGAGTTAGGTAAGTTTTCAAACATCAAATAACAAAAATCCAGGGGTAAAATGCTCATAATATACCATGGAAAAAACTACATATATGTGTGATCGCATTGATGAAAAAAAGAAAGAAAAAAACATAAAGACAGTGCTTACACTGGAGTTGAAAACGTCAGTCTCATTTTTGCCCACATTTTCTAAACTGAGTTACCAAGCTTTTCTAATTCCAGCAAGAAAGAGTTGCCCATGCAGCAGTAGGGAGAGCAGGAGATAATGATACCATAACAGACCAGTAGTGGTTACTCACCACTTGACACCCTTCACCTACATTAGGTCCCCTTGTTATAATAGCTAAGAATCACATTTTATTTTCTAGTATTTATTAAAGTTCATATTTTGGACTACTTAATTACTGCCTCCCTCATTAGTCTACAATGCCCATGGCAGCAGAAACTATGTCACATGCATCTCTGAATCCTAGCACTAACCCAGGGCCACTCACCTGCTATGTGGTTTTAGGCTCTTTGACTGAGGGTACCTATAACGTGGAGTGCTGTGCAAATGTGCAAAGCTAGCCTATTGCCGGCAAGTGCTCCATGTGTCCTAACTGCACATCAGTCATGTGAGTATGGGCAGAGGGCCTCTGTATAGAAGCTCAAAGCCTGCTGGCATCAGCATAGATTATGAAGACCGGCTTAGAGGTAATGGTGCAGCTTCATGAACTCCTTAACAGCAAAGGCTTCTTTATTTCCTTATGCATCCTTCTGTTTGGAGGAATGCACAGTTTTTGTGTGTGATCGACCACTGATGCCCCAGACGAACCAGCAGTTCTAACCAGCATAGCTAACCAAAGCTGCACAGCTGTAAAGCTGAATCAGAGGAAGGAAAAAGTGAGTTTTGTCTATAGTTATTTACAAGTTTAGATTCTGAGGACAGTTTGCTATTTTGAAGAATTCATGAATCAAGCCTAGGTACATAGTACATACTTCTACACTGTGTGGTGGCTGGTTCACCAGTTCACCCTTACTAGTGCCTGTCTTGGAGAGAAGACTTGGGAATCTGATGACTTCCAGCAAGCCTGGATGTCAGGCCACTTTTCAAATGCCAATATCCTGGATATGGATTCCTGAACCCAGACATCATGATTCCTGACCTGTGACACTGAGGTACATGGGGCATCTGAATGTGTCTTCAGAGGATGCCTCAGACATGGTACACGCTGGCCAGGTTCCAAAAGGCCAAAAGCGTGGTCACCATTATCCTGAATGACTTCACAATCTTTCAGACAGACCTTTGCCAGAAAATACTGTAGAGGTGTGTTTACAGATGTCAATACAACAGAATCAGAATTGACTTCACTGACCCATTTATGGAGAGAACTACAAATACTGTCCTAAACAAACACATGATACTGTGGACCTTGGTGGGCTTCATCATCATGGATAATCAAGAGCCTCGATGTCAGGCAACAGAACCGCGGTGGCTGCTAAGAAAGGTTTTAATAAGCTTTCAATGCTTCAGTTTCTCAAGATGAGGGTAATGGGAGAGAAAAAAATTCCTTCAGCTATAAGAAAACTTAGAAATGAGCATGCTCCAACTACCTAATTTCACAAATGAAGAAACAGGGGCCCAGAAAATTGCAGTTGCGAGCAGACTGTCTGCAATTACAAGCCCACTTTCTAATTCTCACCCAATGAGACATGTGGGTGGCTATAATAGGAGGGGTCCTAGATGGAGGCCAGGTTGTAAAAGATTGTCTAGGATGCTAAAGAGCTCAGAGTTCCCCTGATCGACATCTAGTTATAGATGGCAAAATTCTAAGATTCCCCTCCCTATAACTTTCTCCCTTTGATTATAAGGGGGCTGTGAATATCATGGGTTTTATCATGTAAGACTGTCTTGGCAGACCAGAGAGGTTGATTTTCCTCTTGGCCCAGAAGAAGCAGATAACCATGTTGTCAGAGAAGGGACCTTGTGGCAAGAAATCAAGGGTGGTCTCTGGGTGCTGAGAGCGACCTCAGTCCTATAATTGATTTGAGGAAGGTGAATTTTACCAACACCTAAATGAGCCTAGAAGATGAGCCTGGCCTCAGGAAAGACCACAGGTCTGGCGATTCTGACCTGGGAGACCCTGCGCAGAGAACCCACTGAGCTAAGCTACTATTCTTGACCTATGCAACTGTGGGCTGAGAAATGAGTACTAGCCAAGTTTGTGCTTATTTGTTATACATCATAGAAAAGTAATACAGATGGGTTTTTACAACAATAAAGAATAGGAATACTCAAAGTTTAAGACATTCTTCAGACCTTTTCCTAAATACTCCAACCAGACTCAATGAAAGGACACCATTTTGCTTTAATCTGATTAGCAAATAGATATAAACGGTAAAATTCCACTTAAGAAAATCTATTTTATTAGGTTGTATGAAACAAATGTAAGGTTTTGGTTCTGTAAATAAAAGGGAATTTAAAAAGCTATTGTTTTAATATTAAGGATATTCATTAGTTCTTTATCTTATTAATGTTCAGTTCCAAAATATTTAGATAATGAATAGAAACTTCATGAGACAATAAAAGGATATTCTCTAAACTGAAGAATTTGTGCTTGGACATGATCTTCACAAACCTGGCGTAGCTGCTTATAGAGTGTTGGGGAAACTTTGTGAGAACAGAGATTTTCGACAGCCTAAAAACAAAAGGAATAATGAATTATTCACTACAAATAACATTTAAAATATCTATTTGTATATATAGCTATAATCATAACCAAAGCACTTACATAATTATATGCAGCTATAATCATTTATGTGAAACACCTCTCCCCCCCATACTTAAGTAATCTACAAATAAACGATTACATATAAGTTTAGGGCAATTATTGTTCGAACAGTGGAATCTAGTAATAGTTTGGTAAAAATGGTACTTAGTGATAGTTAACATGGAACTCAGATTCAATGGCTCACCTATGATAGCCCCATGATACCTAGAAACCCAGGTGGTGTGCCTGCACCGTGTTTAAGTATCTCATGATACTCCTTTTCCTACTACAATAGTCTCTAAAACTGGCTGCATGACACAGTCACCCACGGACTTCAAAACAAGTTTGACCCCTACAGCCCTGTTTCTGGATTCATTAGTCCAAGGTGCGGGCCATAGGAATACGTATGAGTTTATTCTGATGATTATAATGTGAAACCAGGGTAAGAAATCACTGCTCCAGACCCTCAGTGACTACCTTCCAAACAGCTAGGAGAAAAACAGAAATTCCAGTTCCTTTCACTTTTATGGACAGTGCAATGATTCTGTCCATAATGAGCTGAAGGAAAAAAAACGTCTCATATGCCCAGGTGACAAAGGCCAGGTCGAACTGTTTCTTACTTATTTTTCTTCAGGTTAAATGTACAATTTTCTTAAATTTGTTTTAAATTAATGAAAAAACAAGTTTTTGAAGAACTGTTTTTCTTAAAATATTTTTATCCACATCAAAAAAAAATGTATGTTTTTACCAGTTCTAATAAATTTTTTTAAAATCTCATGTATAAAACCAACATCTCATTCAATCCAAATATAAAATACTATAAACTCAAATGTAGTTTTTCTACTTAGTTTTGAACTATTTAAAAAATATGTGAAATACAGAATAGAAACACTTTAGAGTCGAAAATCAATATTATATTCCCAAGAGAAAAAAGTAACTTAAATTTTTACATTGTAGCAATAATTATAAGTATTAATAATTCCAATATTTAATATTAGAATTGCTACATGTATCCTAAATTAAATAAAGACAGTAATTACTAACATATAAAACACGCACATTTACAAGGGTCAAAAATGAATGTGGAATGACAATAATTTAAAAATTATAAGCTGTTTTCTATTAAGTTTATTATAACAATAACATAAAAATACAACCTTTCCTCTACATATTCTTACTAGAGAAATAAAGGGTTCCTATCTGTGTTTTGTTTTTACATCCTTCAATTCTTTTCTCAAAGCCTTCATTCAATTCCATCACTTTGTAGTCATGTCTTTATAATTTAGTGAAAGATCTAGTATCCTTTCTTCTCTTAAAAATCCAGGATAACCTTCCTCTGATTAAAGCTGGCTTATGGCATATTGTCAATAGTGGAGCAATCCACAGAAGCACTTGCAGCAAGTTAGCCTAAATTTTTCCTTCAATTTCTCTGCATGCTTAGTCTGGATCTAATCTGTTTACGGGTGGGGGAAGGGGAAGCATACATTTGAAGAGGTGTGTGAGCCAGAGGAAAGATAATTAGAAGAAGTATATATTAGCCTCTAGTTATATCATCTTGGAAAAGTCATTTAAATTCTCTAAGCATATATTTCTACCTGCTTGCAACTACACTCTTACTTGAACCTTACATAAATACTGTGACTTTTGGTTACAAGTTTATAATTAAATATATCCTAAGTTTTTTTCCCAAGTTTGTTACTTCAGCACTAATGGAAGCCTTTCATAATCTTATAAAACTCATTAACACATTTTACTTATGAAATAAAGATGATATAAATTTAAGAGAAATATTACTTTAATATATATTAATTCCCCCATGTTTGGATTTAACCATCGATAACAAGATGTAACACCACGAAAGAAAGAAACAAACCAAAAAACCCAGGCTAAGCTCACAACAAAGGCTTTTGCTCCATTAGTTAATTGTTAAGAGAATTCCAAAAACAAAATTACTACAAAATAAGTTTTAATATTATCCATGTATAAAATGTATTTTCTTTGGTAAAAATCAGGATCAGCTTAGTGATACATGTCCTTCATGGAACATCTTATTAGAACCATTTTCTGAATGCTCTAATTTCTGAATCAGGAGTCAATGTCCTCAAAACAATCTTTTCCTAGTTGTGACACGTTGTCATTGTTGAATTTCATAACCACCTCTTTCTCGTTTATGTCCTGTTTGGCACATACTATTTAATGTGAAGCACACTGAGATTAATTGTTTTTAAAACTGGTAATTTGGAGACCTCTTAAAACAAGTAGCCAAACCCCGGGGTAACCCAGGCTTGCTGTTGGTGCTGTTATTTCTCCATGTCTTTTGCTGAGTCACTGCTGGTATTTTCATGTTACAGATACCTCATTACCTTAGAAGACAGAGGGCAGCCCTGCTCTCTATCCACACTGGCACGGACCCTGGCAAACTTTTCTGTACTGTTACAGGAGCAGTACAAAACAGGAGTCCCCTTGCCCAAAACAAGTTTTGGAGATTTAGTCATATTTTGAGATTGAGAAATACCTTCTCTAGATGTATAATGTACTGAATTTGACTTGTACTGCATGCTTCATATTAGGGTGCTATTGTTGTTCATATTTTTAAGAGTCATCACAGAGAAAAGGAATTTAACTAATCCTAATTGGAAGTGGGGAAGCAGCAGCACTTGGGTTTTACTTGTATTAGAATAGAGACGTTTTTCTTGTATTAACTTAGCGAAGTGGGAAAACTATGCTTGTCTGACTTTTCCCCACATCACGGCTGCTCTCTAATCAGTAGGTCTGCTGGGCCACCACACCCGAGTTCTTCAGATGGTTACCCGTATTAGGGCAGACAAGTGTATTAAAGGAAAACAGTAAGCACATCCACATCAACTGCTTGTCTATTTGTAGAATCAAACCCTCACCGCCAAGTGCACTCATCACTGCTAAAACAAAATGCTTCCCCTTAAGTGCGGAATACCAAAATGTGAAATTAAAGTGAGCTGTGGGGTAAAAAGAACTATAGTGAATTTATGAAATTAGGGTGCACCATTTCTGGAAGAATATGTTTTATGTAAAGATGTTTATAGGGCTAAAGCTGAGACTGGAGAGATAAAGGAGTGAAACATATCACAGTGAGAAATCATAAAGGAAAAAAGCAGGCAAGTACTAAGACTTATTTATGTAAAGGAAGAGGGAAAATGAAAAACAATCCCCCCACTCCAGCCCTGGGTAAAACCACATCCCTGGATGACTATTATAAAGAAAGATATACTGGTTGGGGCACTAGGCAAAACTCACGATCTTTATTTCAAAGTTAAAAGGCCAGCACAGTGTTCTTAGAAACATTAGTAGTTCAGGATTGAACAATTTCCCCCATCAACAATAGTCCCTTGTTAAGCAATAAATAGTTGGGAAGATGGACTCTACTCAAAGGCAGGCTGATATAAATGGTGACCTGCTCACCACACAGGGAGAATACGCTAACAGGGCTCTATCCTTGCAGGTTCCTACCTCTAAGAAATGAGTAAACAATGTAAAAATTAAATCAGGACTCAAACTGAGTGAGAATAAATATGAGAGAAGTTTTCTAGGATGAGAGCTTTAAAGAAAACCAGTGACAGTCTTTTGGCTGTATTTACCAACACTGACTGCATAATAGATTCCCAGTTCCAAATATTAAAAGTAAATCACCTAATACAAATGACTAATTTTACTGAGAGATGAAAGCTGTTGAATTATGAAATCCTTTCTATAAGGCCTAATACATTTTAGTTTGAATAGTCTCCTGTTTTTGAATAACTTACGGTGTCGAATTCACTCTTAATTAACCTGTTACTTTCTCAAATTGGTTCATCAAATAATATGTCTATTTGTCTACCATTTTCTGGGTTGTTTCACTTTTTCTAATCAGTTTTTGCCATCTTGTTAATTCATTCACTACCTAACTCTACTCCATTCTCCTTCACTAAATTATTACCAGGTAGGAGGATCTCATAGAGATATTACTCTATGGCTCAAGATAAATAGCATGGCTTTTCTCAGAACCTCTGTCTGTTTCTGTGCATCAAAACTAGGCTGAAATTAATGCTTAGCCTTCCTCTGAAAACTTTTCAAAAATGCAATCTTTAGTTTTTTGTTGTCTCATTAAGCTGACAAGTAGGACCAAAACAGACATAAGACACACAAAAATACTTTCTTCAGCAAGTGTGATTACAAGTCTAACCTCAGATCTTTAAAAACAGACCAAAAAGATCTCTGCATTCAAAATACTCTCCTCCTCTCATTACAAGAAGAAAATGACTATGGGTAGTATGTGTCTTTGTTAACTTTATCACCATATTTTGAATCTCCTTTTTTTGCCAAATGAGAACAAAGTAACAAAAAAATAATAGGCAGGCTGCACCAGACACACTGTAATTGTTTTCTTTCTAGGCAGGCCTTCTAAAGTGTCTATATGGGGTAGAAGATGCCTTGACAGGCAGATAAGAGACCCTGATAGAGAGATACTAAACCCCTCTTTGAGGAAACTGATTAATATCAAAACATGAATTTCTCCATCAAATTATCCTGAAAACTTCCTTTAAAAAAAACTTTCAAACTTTGGTGAGAATTGTTACTTTCACATAAGAGTCTTTGGCAAAGTTTATACCACACTACCTTAGCAGAAACTTAAGACTTTATTTTGAAACACCAGGTCAAATATACTGTCTAGCTTATTTTATCGGAGATTAGGATAAAGTGAGTGGTCAATAATTTCACAGTGATATCACTTACTATTTCTATCCCATTTGCTTCCATAAGATCTGAGCACCTCACCGTAGAGATGAACTTTGACTCTGGTACTTCTCTGAGTCACCAGGAACCTGCCTGCCTGCCTGCCTGCCTGAGTACATGCTCCTCTATAAGCTGATCAACTGATTGCCACACAGGCCCTCCTGAGATGCCCCCTGGAATGTGTAATACCATTTAGGGGTAAGAATCTCTAGCCCTCAAGGTCTCAAGACATGCATGTGGACACTCAGGGCATCTGGAAACACTGTTTATGATAATATCTATGGTGACCATTATGAGACATATTGCTGGGTAAAAGATATGGCAAAGTCATTCTGCTAAGAATGATGATGGGCAAGTGATACCAGAGAGTCGAATCTCTAGGAAAAGAGGAATAATAAGCCCTAGTTTTAAGACTTAGTATTTTATTAAATTAAAAATCTATGAGAGTTTAGGCACTGCTAGGACTGCTTCTGGTAAAGACATAATAAAGAAACTAGACAAATACTTCTAATTGAAATGCCGCCCCCCCCCCCAACAAAACACACACAAAATATATGAAACAACGGTTTTCAAAGCAGTATACTCTGGGCTATGAAAGACAGTGATCTTTGGGAGATGGGAAACAAACAAGTCCCAACAGTTCTGGCTTCTGCATCCAGTTTCCAGGCTGTAGAGCAAGTGCCTGGAACTGAGGCTGGAGTCTACTAGATGAAGGTCCAGAGGGAAGAGATGCAGCCAGAGTAGAGCTTGTGCAAGGAGACGAGGGTCTTCCTACAGTATTCAGCAGAGCACTGACCAGCACAAAAGTGTGAGAAAATAACCACGGCCAGGAGGGAAAGAACCACCCAAAAAGTTTAGAGATAACAGTGTCTGGTGCTCCCACAGGGCCTGGAATAGCACCTTCCCACCAGCCAGACTGGAAAACCACAGGACACTGGGTAGAGTATTCAGGAAGGTTTTGCCTCAGTAGTGGGGGCAATTAGCTCTAGACAAAACACTGCTCCAGTCTTGCATAACAAATCTTAAAAGAAAAACTTTTAAAAGATCAAACTGTTTCCAAATAATTTAAGTCCAGAACAAATCTCAATAACATTTATAGGAATACAAGTCAAAATTCACAATGCCTGACATCCAATCAAAGATTATCAGAAGGAAAACAAAACTTGTAATGGGAAGAAAAATCAGTCCATTAAAAGCAACCCGAACTGTGAGATGGACAGAGAAGGACAATAAAACAGCTATAACAACTGTTTCGTATGTTGAAAAGCTAAGTAGAAACAGGGAATCTAAAAAGTGATTCAAACTGAATACCCAAAGAGAAAAACAATTCATGGAATGAAAATTACACCAGATGGTATTAATGGAAGATTAGACATTGCAGAAGATTAGTGAACTTGAAGAAATGGATAACCTGAATAAGGCTATACTGCAGTTTAAAATCTTTCCACAAAGAAAGCCAAGATGGCTTCACAGGGGAATCAAACATTTAAGGAAAAAATGATACTAATTCTACACACTCTTCTGGAAAATGATATGAGAGAATATTTCCAACTCATTTATCAGCATTTCTCTGATATCAAAATCAGACGAAGACATTATAAAAAGAGCAAACAACATACCATCTACCTTTGTGATCACTGATGCAAAAATTAACAAAATATAAGCAAACCGAATCCAACAATATATTAAAAAGGTAATGCCTCATGACCAAGTAGGGCTGATTCCAGGAACACAAGATTGGTTTAATATTTGAAAAATCAATCAATGTAATACATTAGAAAACAAAAATTATATGATTACTTTAGTATTCATAAGTTTTGTCAAAATCCAACACGTATCTGATAAAAACTTTCAGCAAACTAGGACCAGGAAGGACCCTCCTCAACCTGATAATGGCTATTTTTGAAATAGCCATAGTTAACTAACAAAATACTCAATGATAAAAGATGAAAAGCTTTCCCCCTAAAATCAGGAACAAGATAAAGATACCTGCTTTTTCCACTTCTATTAACCATACCAGAGGTTCTAAACAGCACAGTGTTGCAAAAATAGGAAATAAAAGGCATGCAGATCAGGAAGAAGTAAATCTCTATTCCCAGATGACACGATTGTCTATGTAGGGAATCTGATGGGATCTACAAAAAGCTACTAGAAATAACAAGGTTATGTGAAATAGCAAGTGAGGTTAACAAGGTAGCAATATACAAGATCAATATACAGAAATCATTTCTATTTCTATCCACTAAAAAACTAGAAATTAAAATTATAATACCATTTATAATAGATTAAAAATATGAAATGCTTAGGGATAACTTTGTACAAGGTCCGTATACTGGAACTAGAAAACACTGCTGAGAGAAATTAAAGAAGACCTAAATAAACAGAGAGCTGTCCCTTATGATCAACTGGCAGATTCTATATTATCAAGACATCAATTCTCCCCACATTGATCTATAAACTGACATAATCTTCATCAAAATTCTAGCAGGCTTTTTGTAGAAATTGATAGATTCTAAAACTCATATGAAATACAAAGGACCTAGAATAGCCAAAACAATTTTGAGAAAGGATAAAGTTGGAGGGCCAATGCTCCCTGATTTCGAGACTCATTATCACTGCATGCATATGGACAATGATTTTTGACAAAGCAAAGGCAATTCAGTGGGGGAAAGGATAGTCTCTACAACAAATGGCACGAGAACTGGACATCTACAGGGAAGACACTGAACTTAGATTTATACCTCAAAACATACACAAAAATTCACCCGAAATAGATTATAGACTTAAATGTAAAACCTAAAACCCTAAGATGTCTTAGAAGGAAATACAAGAGAAAATTTTTAGGATCTCAGATACATACTAAAAGCACAATCCATAAAAGAGCAAAGGATACAAAGACCATCAAAATTTAAAACTGCTCTGTGAAAGATATAATTAAGAGAATCAAAACATAAGCTGCAGACTGAGAGAAAATACTATTTGCAAGGCAAATATCTGGTATAGGACTTGTACACAGAATACATAATAAACTCAAACATTTGGTAATAAATGACCCCATAAAAAATAAGCAAAAGAGTTGAATACACACTTCATTAAAAAAGTTATGTAGCATGGCAATGGACAAATAAATCCTTAGTATCACTGAGGAAATGCAAATTAAAACCACAGTGAAATTACACTAAATTAGCTAAAATTAAAAAGACTGACAATACCAAATGTTGGCATAGATGTGCAACAACTTGAACTCTCATACACTGGTGGTAGATGTGTAAAGTGGTGTAGCCATTTTGAAAAACAAGAAATGTCTTATCGAGTTAAACATACACTTGCCATGTAACCCTGAGAATCTACTCCTAGATATCTATCCAAGAGGAATGAGAATACAGGTCCACACACAGACTTATTCATTAATCTTCATAGAAGCTTTATTCACAATAACCCCAAACTGGAAACCCAAATAACCATTAACTGAGGAAAGGATAACCAGCTGTGGTATTCATAACACTCAGCAACAACAACAAAAAATCAAATTACTGTCACACAGTCGGCATGAATATCACAAGCACTATTCTAAATAAAAGAAATTGGGTATAAAAGATTATAAAATTCATGGTTTTATTCAAATGAGATCTAGAACTGGTGAAATATACTGAGAGAAAGAAAATCAGTGATTGCCAAGGACTGGGTGTCAGGGGAGATGACTGAATGCAAAGGCACCTCAGGAAACTTTTTGAGGTGATGGAAATAGTCTATATCTTGGTTATGGTGGCAGGTATACAATACTATATGTTTGTTAAAAACTTACTGAAATATATATGTAAATTATCTTATTAAAGTTGATTAAAAAATATAATAAACTCACACAAATGTAAGACAAAGAAGGGACATATGTCCATCAAAGTGTCAATAGTAGTCTTCTTTGCATAGTAGGAGCATAGGTGGTTTTAATTTTCTTCTTTGTACTTTCAATAATTTTTATAATGTAATCACTCACATAAACAGAAAAAAATTTAGATTTACATCTCTTAACAGGAATTTGATCACACTACAACCTAAAATGTGGATATAACTAGTTAACAAAGGCTATTCTTTAAAAACAAGATATCAGAAAAACCAGTCTGCTCGTAAATTGAATATCCAAAAAGTAAAATGTACTTTTGACCATTTTTATTAGAAAGGGAATATTATGACTTTAAGTTAAATGTATCAAAATCTGTTTGCATGTTTTAATTACAAGTAGTCATAAAACACAATGAAGTGGGAAAAATGACTGTATTAACAAGTGAGAGTATAAGTTTTATGTATAACATAACAGAATTATAACATTAACTTGCTGCATATTTGGAAAATGTTAAGAATCACGTGAGTCTTAGAAACACATCTTTCTCCTGTAATGGGATAACTTTAAATATCTTTCTAGGATCTTAAGTTTGATAATAAAAATCACGCAACTACCAAAAAATGAAAACACTCATTGACTTGGGGCATGTTGTCATAGGACTCCCAGTGATCTTCAAATACTTAGATTTCTATTATTTCCTTCATTATTGACTCTGAAACAATACCAAGGACCATACAATCTACATCTGTATCACATTTCACTGGAGTTGGACAACTGTTAGAAAACTATAAAAACAACCAGGTAGGTGAGAGACAGGATGCTGGCCTCAAAACGTCTTGAAGTTTTCCTTGCCTATGAAACTACTGCATTTATATCTCACTGAAAATTCTAACAAGCTCTACTTTCTGCCATGCATGGAGCCTTACCTGGTAGAGCTCTTCCAGGTTGTATCTGATGGAGGTACTACTTTGTATGGCTTTCACTGCCTCATGAAGCTTCTGCCAGGTGTCCTGAGTGTAGTTATCAGGCAATTTAGGTCGGTCTGTAAATCCAGATAGTCAGTGGGGAATGACATGCATGCTAACAATCATATATCTCTCAAAAAATAGTCTACAAAAAAGTACTTTAAAAGACACATAGATAAAGAACACAGAAATTAGCTTTTCCTCGACACAAAATATGTATTTATAAATTTCTTATGTTACAAACTATGCAACCACAATATCTTCGTTTTGCTAAATACATTTCATATTGACTGTTACCGTAAATACAAACAGAAAACATAAAAATCGTAGTCTCCTTTTACTTAAGTTGACTTTACAAACGTATAAACATGGAATAACTAAGCTCTATATAACATTTAAAGTTAATTGTTTGGCGTTGGGAGAAAAGTAAAGAATAATCTTATAATTTCTATATCTACATCAAAAGTGTTTACTGAGATACTAACAGTGATAGAACTGATAAAAAGTGGAGGAAGTAATAAAAATTACATCACGAAGAGCTTCACTAGCTACTGCTTATTCTAGCTTCGCCGTGCGAATCAAAATACCGGAATTATCTGGCCTAATTTACTCCAGTTGGACCGACTGTATAGATTAAGGAGAAAGCTGCTAGCAGTGAACTCAACCCGCTGCATTCACCGCAGCTTAAGCTGGCAGTCGGAAAGGCCCGTGCTCTCATCGGAAGTACCCGGAGACCCCAAACCTACTGAGAGCCCAGGGGTTGGGCCAATGACCGCCAACTCGTGAAGGAGACTTCCGAACAGACCGGGATCCAGCAGACGACACCACACCGCGCCGCCCCCACCCCTCCCCAACCGGCACAGTGCGGCCGCTCTGCTCAACACCTCCAGCCCTTCCGTGGTCTCTTCCCAGGCCGCCCCCCCACCACTCTGTCCTGGGCAGCTTTCCGACCCCATCCTCGGCCTCCAAGACTCCTCTCCGTGACTGCCCTCTCCCCCTCCTGGCCCACAAACTACCCTCTCCCTAGGCCGCTCCCCATACCTACCTCGGAAATTCTTGATCACTAGTTTCTTGGAGCCGCCGCCGCCCCCTGGCTTGGAGGTGACGGCGGCCGCCGCGAGGGACGCGGGCTTGGTGAGGCCGTTGGTGTGCCCGACGAGCGCCGAGAAGTTGCCCTTCCTGGGGGTCTCGTCGGCCATGGCTGCGGCCGGGAAGCAGCGGGCGCCCCGCCCCGTTCGGCCGCCTCCTCCACCTCCTCCCGGAGCCGCGCGGACGGGCTGCTGGGCCTCTCCTCTCCTCTCCCCTCAATAATTCTCGGCTCCGTCAGCGCCGCTTCGGTCCGGCCCAACCGCCTCCCGGCCTCCACCCGGCCCCAGCTCTGACCCGACCCCGACCCTACCCCGGCCCCGACCCGAACCCCGACCCCAAGGCTCGCGAGCGCGGCCAGTCCGCGTCAGCCGCGGTCCGTGTGGAACTTGCAACAGCGAGGGGGCGGCAGAGCCCAAGTCCTGTCAACTCCCGGGGGCCGGCGCGCCCCGAGCGGGCCGGCGGACCCAAAGTGCGCGAACGAGTTGTCTTCGCTGAGGGAGGCGGGGGAATCTTAGCACAGAGACCCCAGCCTTCCTCAGCCCCAAAGTGTCGCCATGCCGGCTTAGGGCTCGCGCTCTCGCGAACACTACCTCCGGAACCAACGTGCGGGGAAAGTGGGGTCACAGGCGCGAGGCTAGGAATGGACCGCGAGCCGGAAGTGACGCGCATCCCGGCGCGCATGCTCTGCCCGGTCCCGGCGGTGGGCGCCGCCATGGCGCACATAACTATTAACCAGTACCTGCAGCAGGTAACGTTCGGCCGGCCCCGTCGCGAGCCGTCTGCAGGGTCTACTCCTTCTCTTTGCCTTCCGGACTTTGGGGTCCGAGTGGGCGGCCGTCACGTGTCTGGCTGAGGTCGAGGTGTTCAATGCCTGCCCCGCTGAGTCTGCTCGCTGACTGCGCCTGAGCCCTTGGCCTCCAGACAGGAAGCAGTGACGATTGAAGCAGGCACACTACTGTGTTTCTTGGCGACCTAGGAGTGCCCTGATGGTCGTTGCCTTCAGTTTAAGGATGTGCGTGTGTGTGCGTGTTTGGGATGAGGGTGTCCTAGCCCTAGAGGATGCCGAAGGACCCGTTGGCCACGCGGAGGAGTCGGAGTTCAGTCTTTGTGTAGTCTTTGAAGGCCTGACCTAAGGGCCTGACTTCGAGTTTTGATTCCGACAGTGGTGGAAGTAGATGGAGATAGCACGTAGTTCCAGCTGCGAGCCTCTAGTCATATCTCCATATAGTATAAGCTCCGTGTTAGCACTTCATGTACTTCGGAAAATGTCTCACAGTTTTGTACATACAGTCTGTAAACGGCAGCAGCATACTTCAGATATAGATATTTATGGGTTCAAAGCTTGCATTCTGTCCACTAAACTATGCTAATTCGTAGACCTAGAACTGTGGTCTTATTTAAGGTCTTAGATAAGGTCTTATCTAAGGATAAGGAAAAGAGGAAATGGATTTTAAAAGTATCTGAACATTACCAAGAGTTGGTGATTAAGGAATGTGCGATTGAGAGACACGGAGGAGTCAAGAATGAGTCCCGGATTTCTAGCTTAGGCAACAAATGAGCAGAACAGATCCGAAGATAAAAGTTAATATAGTTTGGACACGTTAAATTGGAGGTGTCTGTTGACACCCAGGTAAAGCTATCTAGTTAGCAGCTGCATATAGTCGAGGTTATTGGGATCGTTAGTTGTGTAAATGAGAAAAGTGGTTAAAATAAGAATCATGGAAAAAACAGATACGTGTTTTTTATTTTAACTTAAACCGTATAAATATGTATTCATTTGCCAATCTTTTGACTGAGGTCTAAGACCTTTTCTTTAAGGATAGTTCTACTGTGGCTTTATCTTTGCAGAGTTAACATTTTCCAATATAAGTTTACTTAAGGTTGAGCAAGTATGTAGACATTGGAGAACCAACATGGATATAGAATCACTCTAGAATGTTATGTTTTTCTTAACCTTTTACAGTTTTCTTGCCATACATAGTTCCATTTCTTTTTCTTTTTCCATTCTGGGTGCCTTGAATGGTGTCTGACTATTGTGCATGCTCAATACAATTTGTCGACTGCATAAATGGAGGCAAGTAGAAGGGGATGAAGCTTGCCATAGGCTGGGTGATAAAGCCGAGTGATCTGCCAATGCTCAGACCACTCAGTGTAGTGAGGAGTAAAGTTAGGATTAAAGTGCTGCTCTGTCTAACTGTTTCATATTCTTGTTTCATCAAACTACCTTGGTCTTGTTCTCTACATTCTCAGAGGAGCACTCTGAGAATCTCCTTTAATTGTCTATCTTATTTGATGAAACTGGGGTGATGATGAGAAGAACAATTAGTGCTCGTTGAATGGTTTTTAAGAACCAGGCACTATTGTGTATAGTAACTCGTTATCACTGTTTTTATAGGACGTAGGTCCATTGTAAGCCACATTTTACAGAGGAAGTTAGGTGGCTTCTAAGGTCACTGGCAAGTAAGTAGCACATTAAAACCAGGAGTTCCAGCTCCAGAGTTCATGCTCTTAACACGAAGCTCACTGCCTCTGTTAGCCCAAGTTTCAGCCAACTTTTTCTGTCCTCAACAGTACCTGCTTGTTTCTAAGTTTCCGTAGTATATTGTTTCTTGAATCTCAGTAACCTTGTCAACTTGGATACATCTCCTTTCCTTATTTGACACTTTCACAACATTCTCAGCCAACAACTACCTGTAGACAAGTGTCCAGTCTTTCATTTCCCATGGTTTCCATAATCACTTCCGAATGGCTGTTAGGTCTGGGGTTTGATTTTGTCCTCCTCATAAGCTTATGAGTTCTCCTGTTAGTTTCATGGATGCTGGTGGAACATGGGATTCCTGGGTCAGAGACTAAGGACTTTATTACTCAGCATGGCAAGCAGCATGGCATCAGCATGCTGATACCAGTTCCTCTGGGTCCCAAGTCTCACAGGTGATGTGATGGGCCCAGAAGGGTACCTGTACAGGCATCAAGAGAAAAACACCACTTGGAGAATCCACCCATTTTATAGCAGGCAGTAAGTTAGTTTGTTTTTGTCCAGGGTTGGGGATGTGGGGAGAATTTCTCAAGGTAACCTGCCACTTAAAGTAGCAACCCTAGTGTAAGAGCTAGCAATCAGAGTCTTGGGTGCCAGCACACTTATCTCAAGAGGCCTAAGGAGAGCTGTCTTTGACTAAGTTGTCCCCTCATCTACTGAGACCCTTGTTATTCAGGGCTCAGAGTTTCAACAGTCATTCGATTTAGTTTCTGCTTGGAGGTGACAGGTTGAATTAATTTATCAGACATTTTCCCATATATTCTTTTAAAATTGGTGTTCTACTTAGAAAAAAGATCAGTTTGCATATCCAGAGGTAGATCACATTTCTAGTCTCTCTGAGAGCTGCTGTTATTTTTTTAGTGTCCTTTATTTCATTCTTTGGTCCATTTTACAAACTCTTATTTCAAATGGCAAGTTACTTTTTAAAAACTCTACGTTTAAAATTTTTATTTTCCTCCCAACTTTTATTGTGAAAAATTTCAAACCTGTAGAAAAGTTGAAAGTACAATGAAGACTTGTATACTCCTCATCTGATATACCATGTTTGTCTTATCTGTCCCTCTGGGCATGTGTGTACCCTATCTTCCCTGAACCATTCAAAAGAAAGTTACTGACACCATGGCCCTTCACTGTGCATTCACCTAGCACCGGAGTGGTTTTACTGTATAACTGAAGTGCCTGTAGTATACTCAGGAAATTTAACATCAGTATTAACATCATTATTTTCTAATATAGAATCTGTGGTTTAATTTTCCATGTCCCCCCAAAGTGTTCTTTAGAACTTTTTTAAAACCAGGATCCAGTGAGATCACATACTGCATTGTTTTTATTTTGTTTATTTGTTTTTTTCTTCCTTTTTTTTTTTTTTTTTTTTTGCCTTTAGTTCTCTTTAATTTAAAAGAGTCTTCTTGTCCTTTTTTTTTGGGAGGAGGCATCTTTTATGACATTTAACATTTTTTAAATGTCCAGGCCAGTTGACTTGTAGATATCTCACAATCTGCCTTTGACTGTTTCCTAATGATTAGATTCACGTTGCATTTGATAGTATGGATTTCCCATAGCCTCACCTTAGGAGGCGCGCATTGGTGATACTAACTGATTCATTAGGTTAAAGAGATGTCCATCAAATGGTCCAGTGTTGAGGTACCTTTTCTTTTGTAATTTGTAATCTGTTGAGTGGACTAGGAGAAACCAAGAACATACTGTTCCCTGAGACTCTTTCACAAAGTGGTTTCAGCTTTCATTTGTGGCCCTTTTTCAAGTCAGTTATTGCATCAGTATTTGCCAAGTGGTGATTTTCTATTGTTCTTTCTACATTTGTTAGTATTTCATCAATTAAAAAATGCTTTTCCTTATGCTCTTTTAAAAAGTATCATTATGGATTATTTTTAATGCCAAGTTATCCAGTACCAATATTAAGAATATTATGCTTTTTGAAGCTCAAATTGTTCTAAATTTGGCCACTGAGAACCCCTTCAAACTGGTTTCTGTGGCTTTTTTATAGGTCTTCATCCTTCTTTGAGCCCTGCTTTTTTGGCGCAATAGTATCTCTTCCAGGCTTACCTAGTTCTTTCCCTGTCCCAGTGCTCAATCGGCTGTTTCTTCAGGGAGCTCCGGTTTCCTTTAGTGGGGAATGGAATTTAGAAAACCATTCTGAGTACTAGGTGTACTCCTTGCTACTGGGAGTCATTACTTCTAGAACTTTTTAGAGAACAGAGTTAGTAAATGTATTTTTGAGGAATTATGACTTCCCAAGGTAGATGATTCCCCTGTAGACCAGATTGAAGCCTGAAGGATATAAGGTGACCAGCGGCAGCCAAGAAGGAGAAGTTATTTCTAGAAGTGCCCAGGGCCAGAATGCTTCACCTGGTGAGCTTTGTAGTCCCTGACTGGGCCCACAGGGGTGCTGCTAAACAGGGATGCCCCTGGGTGCTGCATGGTCTAGTGAGGTGTTTAAATTAAAAGGCCAAAGCTTCCAGGACATGACATTAACAGTGACTGAAGCGGGTGACTGGGTTGCCCATTATCTTAGTGTCCACTGAGGGACGGGCCAGTTCTTTAAGATAGTCTGTTGCCATCCCTCTGTTTTCCTACACACACACCCACCTCATGATGACGGGAACTTTGGCAGCCTTTATCAGCTTCCTTGAGATAAAGGCACCTATGGGACAAATATTCTATGGGACAAATGGTTACTCAGAAGATATCAATAAGTAAACCTGCATGAGTATATCCTTTTTCTTGTTGTAAAGTAAATCCTTAGAAGTGGGATTGCTGGCTCAAAATATAAGTGCTTATGTAGTTTTTGAATAGTCAGGTGGCAAATTCTTTATTAGATAAGGTGATGTACACTTAGTCGATACCCTAAGTGATGCAACAGATGAGGAATTGGAGCCCCTTGCTGTCCTGGTCGCTTATGCCTCCATTTCTTCTGGCTGCAGGTGCCTGGGCATAGGATTACTGGGTGGAGGAGTAGGTGTGTGTTCTCTTTAGTGGACATACCAAACAGTGTCCATAAGCGGATGCCACTTCACCCTTCCCCAGCAATGTGTGAGAGTTTCAGTTGCTTTATATTCTTGGAGTGTTTAGTATGGTCAGCCTTTTCAATTTTAACTCTTCGGTGGGCATAAGAGATGTCCTCTTGCATTTTACTGGTGGCTCGGAATGTGAGCACCTTCTCATTTGGATACTCTTTTTATGATATCCATCGTTGGAGTCTTTGTGGGCATAAAATTTACATATTTAATTTTATTTTATTGTAGATAAATTATACTGTGCACCTTTGTACTTAGCTTTCTTTTCACTTATACAGTTAGGATTTTTATGTCATTTTGGTAAATGTAATTTTAAAATATCATTTGATTTTCTAATTACACATGTCTGCTGTAACACAGTCTTGCAGTATAGAAATATGTAAAATGAAAGTCTCCTCACTCCCCACCCCACTGACCAAGGAGTCAGCTGGTGTGGCATGGCCTGCATGTCTTCTCGTTCTTACATGTCATACATACCTTTTTTCCTCCCAGATCATGTTATGCATTTTTCCTCTAACTAACTCTTTTTTTTCTTTTCCTTGTTTTTGCTTAACAGGAAGCACACTTTCCAATGTTATTACATGTAGATATGTTTCATTCTATTTCGTAGCACACAGCTACCTATTGTATGACCATGACACCATTCATTTAGCTATTACTATTCCCATTTTTATTATATATTGAGGTTGAATAGAAGTCTTTTGAATTTTAGAAATATGTGGTGTATAAGGTTTTCTTTCCCCTATAAGCCGTGTGAGTGAATTTTCAAATGTTTGCTGGTATGACTGAGTAAATGAGAATAATTCACTTTCATTAGTAACCAAATTATAAACTAGCTTATTCTGCTTTTTCATAGTTTTTAACAGTAAATCACCTGTTTATTTGCCTCCAGAAGATCTCATTTTGAAATGTAGTTATAGTTTGCTGGTTAAAGAGACTACTGACTTGTTATATTTTAATTATCGACTCCTTTCAAAGTAGGGAAAATGAATTTTACAATGAGTTGTTTAGGTTCTATTAGAATAGAGTGTTTTATTTTCTCCTTAGTGTTTCTCTTTTCAAATGCTTCAGGTCTACGAAGCAATCGACACCAGAGATGGGGCATCCTGTGCAGAGCTGGTATCTTTCAAACACCCTCATGTTGCCAACCCACGGCTTCAGGTAGTTGAAAGGACTATGCATACAGAGAGGGTTACAGAATGCAATGTTTAGAAAGAAATTTAGACAAAAAACAAAAAAATAAAAACAAAAAACAGAAATATGTCCATGAAAAACATAAGCCAATGGTGGGCTTTACTGTGTTTCAAAAGAATTTACACTTTGTAGTTAAGAGTAACACTTTACACTTTAACACTTGTAAATAAAGTGTTACTTCAACAAATTACTTCATTACTTCAACAAATACTTATGCACACAGAGAGGGTAACTGGCTTCCTAAGAAAAGTTTTAGAGTTTGAGTTTATATATTGGTGATTATATTTGGCAGCTTATTAGCTGCACTTCAGCATCATGTAAACCAGTTTCTGGCTTTTTTTTTTTTTTTTTTAATTTAAAGTTCTCTAGGTTGTTCTACTGTGCAGAACACATCAAAAACCATTCCCTAAATAGAAATTAGTGCCAGAGACTTGATGAGACTCAAGTTCAGCTTGCTGGCCAGATACTCCATAGTTGGTGTTATGTGCTTCCTATTGCATCTGGGGTATAGATATCTGTTTGCCCATTTGTAATCTAAGGCTGAGTTCTTCAGTGTAAAGTTCCCTATTAACCTTCCATCTGATGGTTCCATTCACTGGTAGCCATTGTCTGAATTATTTTATTAGAATGGTGATTTTTCTGATGATGTAATTTTTCCATCCCACATATACATATATATTATATCAGTATCAGAGTAGACTTGTTGATTCCTTTTCTTTTAATTCATTGTGCTGTATAATACATTGTGATGCTCGTATTATCTAAAATTTGGCCATTGAGAAGAAAGGAAGAGTTACAAATAAATGTCAGTCGAGCTCAGGACACAGAGAGAGGGTGACTTTATCTGTCACCAAACGGCTGAGGAGTGGCATCCTAACATGCCATCTTCTCTAACTCATTAGACCTTATTTATTTAGCACATAGTAGCTGCTTACCAAATATTTCTTGACTAACTGGCTATTAAATATTAAGATATGTATGAAAGTACCTAGACTATTTCTTAGCCTGCAGCAGAGAACACATTGTATTCATCTAGTGCCTTATACATAGCTCATGCTTGATAAGTATTTGTTGAAGTAATGAACCTTTTATTTACAAGTGTTAAAGTGTAAAGTGTTA
This sequence comes from Pteropus alecto, assembly GCF_000325575.1. Lineage (NCBI taxonomy): Eukaryota > Metazoa > Chordata > Mammalia > Chiroptera > Pteropodidae > Pteropus > Pteropus alecto. The sequence goes on from NW_006434373.1 coordinate 769,461, forward strand.
CTCTTAACTATAAAGTGTAAATTCTTTTGAAACACAGTAAAGCCCACCATTGGCTTATGTTTTTCATGGACATATTCCTGTTTTTTGTTTTTGTTCTTTTGTTTTTTGTCTAAATTTCTTTCTAAACATTGCATTCTTTCTGTGCCTGTTAATTTTATTTTTATCATTTTTCTTCTTATTTAGTTGGCCTCTCCAGAAGAGAAGTGTCAACAAGTTTTGGAACCCCCTTATGACGAAATGTTTGCAGCTCATTTAAGGTGAGGAAGTGAAACAAGTCAATCTTGAAATCGCTAAATTGACTAGGGATTTTATTTAACATCATCTAATGCTTGAAGCAGATAATGACTTACTTTGAAAAAGTGGAAAAGTGTGTTTATAATTTCACTTTGGTAAAGCTTGCGAAAATTTTGTGAAGTTAAAAAGTTTAAAATTTTAAGACTTTTTTTTCATTTCAAGGATGATGTATGTTTTTAAAAGTTAAAATTATATTGTGATCATATATCTTTATAAGTCTTGTGTGATACTATAAAAAAAATCACTTGATATTCGTCATATTGGCTGTATAGTGGTCTTTCATTTAATAGAGCCCACCATTGGATTGTGTTTTTCATGGACATATGTCTGTTTTTTAATCTCTTTGCCTTGCTGGGAAAGAAACTGGAGCTGAGCAGAACAAATGAAATATTGCTTTTTATTTACATTTCATTTCAGTAGAAATAGTTTATCTCTAAACCATCAAATTGGACAAACTTCATGTCCTTAAAGTATGTGGTGTTTGATTGCCTTTCTGCCTGTATTGCCTCCAGTGTTTCAGAGCAGGCTCAGGTGAGGCGGGGAAGGAGTATAGATCTGTGAGATCTTTGGAAAAGTTTGGGTACCAGTGTGTTCTTTGCAGCGTGAGGCTCCTTGTGATTTCCCAGTTCTGTGTAGTGTGCCATGAGCCTCCAGATTCAGTGATGAACTAATACCGACTCTACCCAGCTAGGCATCTAGTTAGAGGGTCATCTGCCATTGATACAGTAGAAATGCTATACTATATTATCAGTACATGTTATTAATAAAACCTGCTGGCAGCTAGGTTTCTCCTGGGACTTTAAAGAATAGTCTCAAAACTTAATGTGGAATTTCATCTTATACCAACTCATTTTACTTCAAATAATTGTTTTCTTTATCTTCAACTGTTGTAGCCTGCCAAACAGGAGGTCCAACTTTACTGCAGGATCAGCTTAGAACTGGGATGTTTGTGATGGAATTAAGATGTGTGGTCTACTTAGTTCACTTCTACGTTTTTCATCCTATAAATGCACTTTCTGCTGCCTCTATTCTCAGTCTCCAATCTTTCTTTTTCAGGTGCACTTATGCGGTAGGGAACCATGACTTCATAGAGGCATACAAATGCCAAACTGTCATCGTCCAATATCTTTTGTTGTTTGTTAACTGTTTCAATTTATAACAGATACAGTGGATTATTTAGGGCTTAAGATCTTGAAATATTGGGCCAATTTTATTCATCCCTTTAATTAAAACCTTTTGAAGAGAAACGTCTTAGCTATTTCACTCAAGTACTTAAATTTAGCATGAATCTTAAGACTGTCATCCAGTTACTTATCTAGTAAAGAAGAACACTGGTTATGATTAAGGATTTTATTTAATTCAGTTGTGAAAAGTAATATTTTATTGACTTCAAGGCATTATAGGTATAGGAATCAGTTAAGTATGCTTGGTGAAATATCAGAACTCCAAAATCTGGGCGTAGGTGGACAGGAGTGGACTCAACATGTATCATCATTTAATTGCAGTCACTAAGACCTTAATCAAGCTAATTTCTGACTTAAAGCATTTAAGTGCTGTTGCATAGCTAAGGCCCTAGTCAGTGAGTGTCCTTGTATTTAAATGTATCTCTAAACTTTAGTTTGCTTATTTTTTTAACCATTTTGTTTAAACGTACACAGAAGAGAGTTGTTTGCTAACTAGCTGTCTCCTTTGAATTCAAGAATTCTGTAATTGATGAATTAAACTTTATACTACAGATTCTGTATCCCATTATATAGAACTTGTGATCATCTGGGCTCAGAGAAGCCAAATAAAATGTTTGAGATTGCCAAAAAATCTTATAACAATAGTCTTTTTCTTACTTTCAAGAAAATATGTATGAAATAAATATATTTAGTAAACTTATACCTTATGATACTCAGATATTTATAAGTGGGCTTATACATTTTTTTCTTCAAGAACTTACTGCTGTGAGTTCACATAATTTTCTAAATGGTGAGCTATATCCCTTAAAATTTAAGATTCTTCCTCTTCTTTATACATTTGTAGCATTTTTTGAATTTTACATGTCATATGTTCCTTAATATAGTACATCATTCCTGAGGGCATTTCAGGCCCACAAAGAAGAAAACTGGTAAGTATGAACAAAAACAGCTAGAAATTAGCAAGTATTTCTTTTTAGCAGAAGCTTTTTAAAAATTTACTATAGTGCTCTCTTCGGTAACACATACTAAAAAAATTTGTCCTGAATTTCTGTGTATTATGTTTTCTATGTGGATATTTAATATCATGTATTGACATAATAATGTCGACGTGGATAACGGAGTGTTAATAGTATAAAATTAAATGGCAGATTAACCAGATTATTTTCAGTGTGTTTATATAAATTTGAAGTATTACTTTTATTTCAGCCCTTCAATGGCCTAAAATATTTATTAAATACTATTTTTCCCCTTCAGTTGTCAATTTTGAACTTACTTTTGGTTTTAAACTTGTACAAGAGGTAGATCAACTACACTTCATTTGGGGGTGACGTGATACATAGTAATTGGCTTATTTTACATTGCTTGTCAAACTAATTCATAATTTTATGATGTATTAACAAACTGTAGGTAAATACTGAAATTTTGTTTGTACTAAAATAACTGAAGGCTTGCAAATAACCTTTTCTAGAAAAAATAAAAATTAAAAAAACCACCCCCTTTTTAAATGAAGGCTTAACTTACCTGTGAAAGGAAGACCAATACTGCCAGCAAGATTTTTAAAAAATTGTTTTATGACATTTTGTCTATTGCATACTCATTGCTGTTAGGAAATCTTACTAAACCATATCTTGTTTTAATCGAGTTGTTTGGTGGGAACGTGAGGGGAGGGAAGATGTCCTGGGAACAGTGTGAGGAGGTCCTGCCTCAGACTGAGGACCCCTAAATGGATCAGGATCTAGGCCTCTGAGGAGGGTCTGGGGCAGTAAGTGTGGAGCACTTCAATGTCTGGCCTCTGTGTTGATCAGAAAGCCCAGGGCAGCCGGCCCTGATGGAATGTGAGTCAGATAACAGTAGCCATTGGATTCTTGGAGGGATGCTGACTCCCATTCTGGGTAATAGCCCTGGGTGATGGTGTCATTCCCACCTCTGGTAATGGACTCTCTGACCTCATAGCCTCTTCAAACACGTTTGCTTTTTTTGTCCCTATAGGGCTCTGCCTGTCATGTATGCAGTAGCACTTGACCTTCGAGTATTTGCCAATAATGTAAGTTCAATTTTTATTACTATTGTTTTCAAACCCGGGCTTGGTATCTGTCTCTTGCTTATTTTCCTATCATTCTTTCCAAAAATTTTGAGGAATGAATTGGGGTTGGGATATATCTAGTGTAAAGAGCAAAAAAACAGGGGATGTCTTAATTCATTGTTCTTTTTGGGTTGATATGAACAGATTTAAATAAACATCATTTTTCACATTGTAGATATAGAGGAAGTTATTTCTGTATATGGTTAATCATTTATGGCACACGATATTTTTTAAGGGGGTGGAGCAATAATAGATGGCGATTCTGCATTCTCTTCTACTGTTAAGATGTGGCCTGTCCTATCTTGAAGAAATCCACCTTAATGTAGATCGAGGCAGTAGTTCCTGCCATGAGGAGGTAAAGATCCTGGGTTTTATGGAGTTGGTGTTCCCTTGGGGGTCAGCATAAGCCAATTTTGGAGTGGCATTTCTCAAAGTTTTGGTCCTAAGACCTTTTTATAGTTTTTAAATTTACTGATGACTTCTGATTCTGGACAAGATGGAGTAGGCACATTTTTCCTATTTCTCTTGCTGAGAATTTTAAAGCCAAAATGGTTCTGAGAGGGGAACCATTTTCGCTTTAAAATTCCCAGAAGGGAAACAGCAGCGAGTTTTCTGCATTTCCTTTTTGCCTCCTGTCTGCTCTAGCTTGGGTCCTAGAGAAGCCTGAAACTCAGGAACACCAACAGGCAGAGATGATTGGTGGATTGTAGGTGCATGATGTTAAGGTTAGGATGACTACTCATCATTTTGGTGCCCCTGGAAAGGCTCTAGTGGTTTTACCTACTATTGTTTTTCGCATCATCAGTATGATGTCAATATCGTAAAGGGAAATAATGGTTTAGTGTTTTCAAGAAAATGGTTTGACCATGTGGATCATCTGCAGGCATCTTGAAGGCTCTCAGGAGTTCATAGACCAGCCTTTGAAAACCTATGATAGAGAGAATGTAAATAGGAGAAAACTGGTTCTTTAACCAAGCTATCCTTAAAACAAGGGAAGAGTCAAACTGGGTAATAATGACTTTGATATTTATCGAAAGTTTGGTTTCACGGGTTTTGACTAGCTGTGCATAGGCGATGGGAAGGTCATTGATTGAGAGAAGAAAAGGTTTCTTAGTAGTGCAGGGCTATATGGCAGTATAGGCTTAAAAACTGGTGACTGACTTAGTAGCTTGAATTTGTTGAAGAGATTTGATTTGTGGAAGAGTTGGCATAAGCTATAGATTTCTCAGTTTCTAAAAATATTGTAATACAGACTAGATAATTTCACAAGAACCTTTTGGGACTTCGACTCTTAGATGTAGCCATTTTTGCTTTTAGCTGCACTGTGATTTTCTTTTTTTCATTAAGAAATCTAGCAGAAATCAAAAGTAAATGTTTTTATATTCTATTAGGCAGATCAGCAGTTGGTAAAGAAAGGAAAAAGCAAAGTCGGGGACATGTTGGAAAAAGCAGCTGAATTGTTGATGAGCTGTTTCCGCGTCTGTGCCAGTGATACGTGAGTGAGGTTTTAGAGACTGACATATGACCAGTCTCCTATAACAACACATTGCCCCTTCCTGTCCTTTGTTGTTGACATTTATTTTACTTCTACATATGTTGTAAACCCACGATCATTTTATTTTTTGTTTTAAGTAGTTTGTTGTTTTATAAGGAAATAAGAGATAAGTAGTCTTTTACATTTATCCACATATTTACCATTTCTGGAGTTCTTTAGTCTTTTTTGTGGATCTGAGGTTCTACCTGGTACCATTTCCCTTTATTGTGAGAACTTGCTTTAGCATTTTGCTTTTAGTGTAGGTCTTCTGACATTTCTCTAAGCTTTCATTTTTCTGAAACTCTTTGTCTTCATTTGTGAAGGATCTTTTTACTAGATGGAGAATTCTACATTGACCATTTTTTCTTTTATCACTTTAAAGTGTCATTCCATTAGCTTTCTTATGTCTCTGATGAAAAGTCAGTTGTCATTCTTATCAATGTTTCCTGGTATATAATGACTCTTTTTCCTTTGCCTGTTTTTCCTCTTCGCTTTTGGCTTTCAGTAATTTGACCTTGTTGTACCCATGTGTTTTTGTATTATTTTTCCTATTTATGATTCATTGGGCTTCTTGGATTTGTAAGTTGATGTTTTTTATTAGATTTTTTTAAATTTAATTTTTGACATTCCTCAACTACTTTTTGGTCCCATTTTTTCTCTTCTTTTTTTTTTGGAACTCCAATTACATGTATGTTAGACTGCATGTTATTATTCCACAGGGCACTGATATGCTGTTAATTTATTTTTTAGTCTTTTTTTCCCTATCTTTCCTTCATTTTGGATAATTTATATTGACCTGGTCTCAAGTTGACTGTTCTTATCAGCCACTGTTTATTTTTTAATTCTAGACTTTCTATCTGATTCTACTTTAGAGTTTCTATTTTTCTCTTTAAAATCTCTTCACTCATTATAAAAGCATGTTTATTTGGGAGTTTTAGGAAATTGTAAAGCAAAGAAAGAAAAGATAAAGCTTTCCACATATAACTAAACAAAATCTCTTGACCCCAGAAAGTGTTCCAGCTTCTCATTTTTCACCACTCTGCCCCCATCAGCCCCACCTCAAAACATTCCAGCCAGGGCTGGACTTAAAACAATTCCTCAGTGTACCAGGATACTTCCCCACTGAGGCTTTCCACAAATGCTGTTTCCTTTGCCTGCCATGGCCCCCCAACTCTTCATCTGGCTGTCTCTGTTCATTTCACAGCTTTCAGCCTCTCTAACACTTCTTACCACCAAACCTCAGAGTAGATGCAGTTCTCCTTTCATAAATTTCCATAGCGGTTTGTACTTTGTGTTCATTGCTCTTATCAAAAGTAATTATCTGAATGATGTTTGTTTGATTGCAAAATCCATGAGGGTATGTGTGTTGCTTTCACATAGTGTCTCTCACACCACAGTAGCATTCAGTAAATATTTATTGCATGGATTACATGGGTACTTGGAATTCTATTTGATTGTGTATTCCTGCACAGAAGTGATCATGGCCTTGAATTTGGCAATGGTTTTCTTAGCAGTGACACTGAAAGCACAGTCAACTAAAGAAAAAATAGATAAATTGGACTTTATCAAAATTAAAACCTTATGCTCTAAAGGATACTATCAAAAAGTGAAAAACAACCATAGAATGGGAAAAAATATTTGTAAATAATGTAAAGGTCTAGTATCCAGAATATATAAGAACTATTAAAAGACATTCCAATTAAAAATAGGCAAAGGATTTGAATAGATATCTGCAAAGGAGATATGCCAATGGCCAGTAAGTCCACGAAAAGATGCTCAACATCATTAGTCTTCAAGGGACTGCAAATCCAAATCACTGTGAGCTGCTTCTTTACACCCACCAGGATGACTAGAACCAAAAAGATAAACAATGCAAATGTTTACAAAGATGTGGAGAAATTAGAACCCTCATGCATTGCTGGTGGAAATGTAAAATGATACAGTCACTTTGCAAAAGTCTGACAGTTCCTCAAATAGTTAAAAACAGTGACCATATGACCCAGCACTTTCACTTTTAGGCATAGACCCAGGAGAAAAAAGCAAATCTCAAGGAACAAACCTCTCCCTTAGGGTTTGCTTTGTCACATGTCTCCAAAAGAGGTCATTATCCCTGGTGCCAGACTGGCAAGGACAATACCATAAGAGAATTTTATGGAATTCCCTCATGATAAATCTGGAATAACTGAATCACCAGAAACAGCATCCACCACTTAAGGAATAATCCAAGTTACAAACTACTTGGATTTAATTTTTGTATTTTAAATCATACCTTTTAAGGGAGGTAGTAGAATGGTATTATTATTTGTCTCCATTTTACGGATAAGGAAAATGAACCCTAGAGAGAAAGAAAGTATCTTGTTTGAGGTCATGCCACTAGTTAGTGACTAGAATCATATTAAAGAGCTGGCAGTTATCACAAAACAGACCGATATTTTAATACTGAATTATATTTTTATGGTATTTTAAGTATTTCTGTATGGTCACTTCTTGCTCTTGAGCAATTTCTTTTTTCTCTGACTAGTGAACAGCCTGCTTGTTTCCATATTGGGCATTTTAATTTCATGTGCTTTGACTTCATGCTACGGAATTTAGTGTTTCCAGGCAACCTGCCACTAACCTTCTCTCTCTGTAGCACCACCGTCTGTGAGAGTTCGCTAGTTTTGCCCAGGAAGAATGATCACAGAATGGGAACACATGGCAGAATCAATTCTGAATTGGTTTTCAAGGTTATATATGAAAAATTTCAAACATGCACCAATATTTAAAGAAATTTACAGTGAATAGCTATATACCTACCACTTCTATCGTTAATATTTTACTATACTCGCTTTATCATCTGTTCATTTGTATTTCCTTCTATCCATCTATCAGTTTATCTTTTTTTCTCATAAGTTAATTGCATACATCAGCACAATTTCCCCTAAATAATGTAGTATGCATCAGTAAACTTTAAATACTTTAGTTTCTCTTTTGTATATTGAGGTAAAATTTACATACAATGAACCACACAAATCTTAACTACGTATTAGTTGAGTTTTTTTTAATTAATTTTTTCACCATTTATATGAAATGTTCAGAATAAATGTTCAGAATTCTTTATTTTTTACTTTTTTATGGTGACATTGGTTAACAAAATCCAATAGGTTTCAGCTGTACACTTTAACAGTAAGGCATATATATATTTACACTGGATGTTCACCTCCCATAATTACATTTCTTTCTGTCACCACATATTTGACCCTCTTTACCCCGTCTACCTCCCTCCTCCTCTCCCACCCCCTACTCTGGTAACTACTAGTCTATTGTACATGTCCATGACTCTCTGTCTTGCTCATCCATTTGTTACATTTAGGTTTATATCCCACATATAAGTGATATCATGTGATTTTCAACTTTTTCTGTCTGGCTTATTTCACTTAGCATGATTATCTCGAGGTCATTCCATGTTGTCGCAAATGGCAGTATTTCATCTCTTCTTCTGGCTGAGTAAACTTCGATTGTACATATATGCGCGAGCTGCC
>NW_006434373.1:779010-796220 GCF_000325575.1 Pteropus alecto
TTTGTAGTATAATTTGAAGTTGGGCAGAGTGATGCCTCCAGCGTCGTTCTTTTTTCTCAGGATGGCTTTGGCACTTCGGGGTCTTTTGTGCTTCTATACAAATCTGATGATTTTTTGTTCTATTTCTTTAAGAAATGCCAATGGGATTTTGTTGGAGATTGTATTAAATCTGTATAATGCTTAGATAATATGGTCATTTTTAACTATTTTGATTCTTCCAATCTAAGAACACTGAATATCTTTCCATTTCTTTGTATCTTCTTTGATTTCTTTTAATAAGGTCTTACAGTTTTCATTGTATAGATCCTTCACATGTTTTGTTAGATTTATTCTTAGGTATTTTATTCTTTTTGTTGCAGTGTATATGCTGAGTTTTGACAAGTACATACACTTGTATAATCCAAACCCCTATTGAGATATAGGACATTACCATCGCCATAGAAATTTTCGTCATTCACCCTCCTCAGGCAATTCCTCACCATAGTTCTGCATTTTTTTCACTGTAGATTAGTTCTGTCTGTTTGGTAACTTCATATAAATAGACCCACCCAGTATGTGCTCTGTGTCGTGCTCTTTTTGAGATTTATCCATGTCGTGTATTTTAATAATTCATTTTGTTGTAATGGTAAGAGAAAATACTTTTTGTTTCTTAAAAATGCTTTATAACAATCAGTTTTTTTACATAATATCGCTGCAAACTAAGCAGTTTTCAGCTGCGGCAGGGGGAGGCGAAGTGTTTTGCACAAATATTTAACTGGAGTAAGAACTCCTTGTTTGGTTTTTTTCAATTTGCTCCATTAGACAAGACATCTTCTTTCATAAGGTTATTTCATGCATATGAGTTAAGCTGTGGGATTCTATCTCAAGATATTAATTTGTTTAGGCAGTTTATTTTGTGATTTATAAATAAAATTTTGATTTCCTATGTAACTTTATAAAAATTATTTTCCCATAGTCGTGCTGGTATAGAGGATTCTAAGAAGTGGGGGATGCTGTTTCTGGTGAATCAGTTATTCAAGATTTACTTTAAGGTATGCTTCTGTTTCAATAGTTCATAATATAGCTTAATAAATTTTCTTTCTCCCTATGTTCCCAGATACCATTTCTATTAATTATCAGCTGGCCTCCCTGGTATTGCTTGGGAGATGGTCATTACCTAACCATCTTTATAATCCTAAAAGCTAACATTTGTTGAGCGCTTGCCAAGTACAAGGCAGTATTATAAATGCTTCACATGTATCGTCTTATTTAAATCTCAACCCTATGAGGTAAGTTCTGTTGGCTCCAAGGGGAACTAAGGCACCCACATACTAAGCAGCGTGCCTGATGTGGTAGAACTGGGCTTTAAGTGAGGGGCTTCACTCTAGAGCTGTATACCTGGAATTGTAATAGAACAGATGAACATGTAGGATGAGTGAAGAAATCATTTTTTGCTACATGAAGTCAGCCAGGTGAAGAGTAGCTCTGTCACATACCAGCATCTAGGACCTGGCCCCTCTGGGTGGGCCTTTCATTCACGGGGCACATCTGCCCTGGAAGCAACTCTCTCTGAAGCACTTTTTAGGGCCTTCTAAAGTGGATATAATCTGTGCTATGCAGTTTGTGTTTTCGTTTTTAGTATTAAATAATTTTAATGATGTATGGGTTTTGTAATTCTCTGTTTAAGGGGGCAGATGCTTAGTAAAGTAGTTTATTTGTCCTGCCTTTTTTTAAAAAAAAATATTTTAAGTAGATTGCTGTTTATTGTAGATCAACAAACTCCATTTGTGTAAACCCCTAATCAGAGCCATCGACAGCTCAAACCTGAAAGATGATTACAGCACTGCACAGAGAGTGACATACAGGTACTATGTTGGACGGAAGGCCATGTTCGATAGTGACTTTAAGCAAGGTATGTTGTTAATCTTTTTTCTAATATTTTAAAGACATAGCATTCGGAACAACATATGTGATATAGTTTTATAGAATACAATTACTGCATTTTATTATTCAAGTGGAATATAGGTATAAACCAAGTCTAAGTTATATTTTTTTGTTGTTTATTTTTGACACTAAAGTTGGTTAAATAAAAGGAAAGTTTTAGTTGAAGTTTCTTAATCCATTCTGGGTCTCTGAAATACATGTCAGAGTCTCAGTTCTCATGAACATCTTTTTTTGTGTGAAGTAATTAAGCACAAGTATTCTTGGTATTCAATATAAGTAATTGTTTCCTCCCTTTGTCTGTGCTGCTCATGTTGACATGGGACATGGAGATTGGGGCAGCAGTTAGCTCAGCTGCCTACTTGCGGCTTAGAAATCCCACGTGGGGTGCCTAAGCAAACAGTGGACTGTGTCCTTGGACTTTTGTTATCTTTGGAGTTTGTAGCCATGGATGATGACGTCATTCATTCCATCAGAGTGGTGCTTTCATGAAATTATATTATTATGTAGTTTATACCATTAACTTTATCAAGAATATGAAGCCATTTTTTTTCTTTTTAAACTTTTTGATTAGCTGGCATGAGGTGGTTCTTTATGACCTCTTTTATTATACTCAGACCAGACTTTTTAAACGCACTTCTTCGAGAGCCATTTGCACGTGGAACAGCATAACTTCAGGCAATACAAGATACATAAAATCACTTTTCTTTCCATGTATTATATCATGGATTCTCTGATAACAAAAATAACAGCTCTTTCATAATAATCACTTTTTTTTTTTCTGTAGCCTTATACAGACCAACTTTTTCTTTTTTACAAACATTTTCATAGATCCAAGGCTTTTGAAGAAGGACTTTTTTTGATTATTCCCCGTTGCTACTTTTTTCCCTTAAAATAAGAATAGAAGCTTTTAAATTATATTCTATTGAAGTCTATTAAGGTATTGATATGTTTTTCATCTGAAGATTCATTGAGTTGTAGTTTTGAATATCTTAACAGCAAAAAATTATAAGTATTAATGGTAGATATTTATAGTTTCTGAAAACTTCAGAGCCATTTGTATAAGGATAAATAGTAGAATAAGAAGCAGGGAGGGAACTTCAGTAACTTCATAATATGTAGAGTATATAAAGCCTGATCAGATGCTGTTGGTCTGACTTTGGATGGTGTCTCTGCAGCCGAGGAGTACCTATCCTTTGCCTTTGAGCACTGTCATCGTTTAAGTCAGAAGAACAAAAGGATGATTCTGATATATTTACTTCCAGTAAAAATGCTGTTGGTGAGTGATTGTTACACTATTCTTATAGATCCTATTGCTTTGAAGAAGTTGATAGACTTTTTAAAATACAGCAGATGGTATGTAGTTGATCACAATTTGAGTTGCATATGAGCACACCCCAAAGCAGAGGAAGAGTAGCTTGTGTGTAGCCTGAAACCTGTATCTTCATGTTGACACTTCCACATCCTTCTAGAAAGGCTTTGTCTGAGTTTCCTTTCTCTGTAAAGTACCTAACTCAAGAGTTTAATGTATGTAAGGCAAATAAAATAAGTACATATTATTTCTTTTCCCCCTAAAAATCAAAATTAATAGGAATGGACTAGCCAAGAAAGAAAAATATCATTTCAGCCTATCTACAGTATCTTATTTGATCACCAGAAGTTATTTTTGATACCTGAAAAACAATGAGAAATAACTAGCATGTTGATTGACTAAAAGTGTTAGTTAGAGCTTTCCTTCCTCCTATTTAAAATTTTCTAAAAAATTATCTTAATACACACATTTGGTTAAAACTTAAATAGTTCAGGATAGCTTGTAATGGACAAGCAACAATGTCGTACCTATCCTTCCCCTCTTCTCCCTGCTTCACAGAAACAACCAGTTTAAATTTTTTAGCTTATTCTTTTAGAAGATGTTTCTGTATTCCTATATCTTATACTAGTATTTCTTCCGTTATCACTCCCCTCCTGTGATATAAAGGTTAAGAGACATGAGAAGGTCAAAATCAGGGTCATGTGTAACTGAGTGACAAAACTGCATTATACTCAGGTTTTCTGATTTCTAGACCAGTGTTTGTTTTTTAACTAGTATACTTCGATATTTTTAATCCTTGTTCAGCTACTTAAGAAGAAATTCTAATAAACCAAGGTCGTAAGTCTTTAAAACTTAATTCCTTGAATTTTATCAAAAACAATTTTATCAAAAACAATTCTGTTAAAATTTTATCAAAAACAATTCTGTTAAAAATTCTTAACAGAATTTTATCAAAAACAATTCTGTTAAAAATTCTTAATCTGGGGAATTAACTCTTTGTCTTAGGGTCATATGCCAACCATTGAGCTTTTGAAAAAGTATCATCTCATGCAGTTTGCTGAAGTAACCAAAGCTGTAAGGTAGAGTATTTTATCCTTTTCCATTCGGGATCTTTTACAATATAAAGTTAAGAATCTTATATTTAATAAAACATAAATGTATATTTTAATAATATAAATACAATATAAATATAAGAATTGTACTCACTTTGTGGGAAAACTAATTGCTTTTTGATGTGATCTCGTCCTGGGATTTTCTTTTGTGACCATGCTTGCACATCTTTCTCCTATCACCTAGTGAAGGCAACCTCCTTCTATTGAATGAAGCTCTGACGAAACATGAGACCTTTTTTATTCGCTGTGGTATCTTCCTTATCCTTGAAAAGCTGAAGATCATCACCTACAGGAATCTTTTTAAGAAAGTGTAAGCAAAGTATTTTCTTTTTAATAAGTTTAAACTCAGTATGACACATACAGTAGAGTTGTCAGGTTATGAAAACTGTACAGTAATAGGTGCTGTGTCTTCTGAGATGGGGATGTCACTCTGTGCAGTCAAGGTCCCATCACTTGTCCTTTAATTACATGGAATAAAATAAAAAAACCTCCCTGGCCTGCCTACTGCCGCATGGGCGTTGGTGCCGCACAGGTGAGTGAGTAAAGGCTCATTCATGGGAGGAATAACAGGTTATGTGTGGTAAAAGAGCTTTGTAACAAATATTTTTAAATGCAGCCCTAAGAATCAAATATTTCACATTTTATCAGAGTGTGTGGGACTAATTGTTCTTTTTTTCATAATCAACTAAACTTCCCCCTGCCACTCTTATTTGTCAGAAAGTCGAATTCTGCACTTATTTTTTTTCATGCAACACTAGAAGTTGACTCTTCTCTAAGACCTAGTCCCAACAGGATTAAACTTTGAACAAAGGCAGACTTTTTATAGCTGCGGGTAGTATATCAAAAATAAAAAGGACTATATTTCATCAAACCCATAAAACACTATCCATTTTACAGTACATTCCAATTTCAGAGCTATTAAAATGTGAAAATATATGCATCTTAGATTCAATGAAATAGTAAATATAAAAAATTATATTTATACTTAGTGGTTTTTTTAAAATGAAAGTAAAAATTATATTTAATAGTTCTTATTTTTAGAGTGTATCTAATAGGTGGAAGACTTTTTCATTAATTTTGAACAGTGGTTGATTAGATGTGTTTTCTGCTGACTCAGTACCTTTTCTTAACCTTCAAAGTACTTGCATTCTGTTGGTAACTGGTGTAGACCTCTTGTTTTCCTCTTCCAGGTACTTGTTACTCAAAACACATCAGTTATCTCTGGATGCTTTTCTAGTTGCCTTGAAATTCATGCAAGTGGAAGATGTGGACATCGATGAAGTCCAGTGTATTCTGGCCAACCTGATATACATGGTGTGTGAGCTCTTTGGTTCAGTTGAAGCAGTTCCTTCCAGTAGGACTTAGTCTAGAATGTGAAGCTTTGATGTAATGGTGTTAAAGTTGTTATCTGGCCCTTTGTTTTTGTGAAGATATTTTCTGATAGAACTAATTTTATCCCAGGAAATACCGTGATATTCAGAGAGTTTTATAGGGCATGGGTGGGTAAATATAATATATATTTCTTTATTCTCCATCATATATGTGTTTGTTCATTGTCTTCCGAATGACTTGAATTGCACTGCGATTGGGAAGAATGCTTATGCCATGAGACTAATCAGTGATGTGACAGAGAAACACAAGCCAACCCTCTCTTTCTTTCCTACAGGGTCACATTAAAGGCTATATATCACATCAGCATCAGAAGCTAGTTGTTAGCAAGCAAAACCCATTCCCTCCGCTGTCTACAGTGTGTTGAATGTGAAAACAGTCCTGCGAAGGAGCATGCTCCTCTAGTTTTTTATCATGCTGATGAAATCAGTCCTGTGCCATGGCTTTATTCTCTGCAGCCAGAATCTCTCTGGGACTCTTTTCCTAAGGATGCTGAAACTGAATTTGCCAGCATACCTGGACATGTTAAAATCTCCATCGTCACTCATGACTAATGTCATCTTCACGGAGACCTGGAATTTGCTTTTTCAGACATTGCAGACTCCTCCTTTGGCTCTGGAGTGTTGGTGAAACTTCTGTGAAGGAGGCTCTGTCTCTAAGGCAGCTATAGTTTACTTCTCCAAAAGTATTGTTCATAATTGGTTCTTTGTAACTTTTGATATAATTCTTTCTATAAAAAAGACATCCTGAATTTATACAAATGGCATATTCTTTATTATATCTTTTGGGATATCAAATGTTGCTACGACTTTAAAATTCATTCTTGTTCCTCCACTGCCCTCACCATTAGTTTGCGTTAGATTAACATATTTATCTTTACCAAGTTCCTTTCAGAGAAATGGGTGGCCAGCACATCTGCAGATTGGCAAAAAAAAAAAAAAAGTTTAATTCTGAGGTTAAAGAATAGTATCAGAAATGAAAGATACTTAATGTGTTTAAGAACTGTTAAACTTAAAAATCTGGATTGTGTTTAAACTCCCTGTATTTTAGTCAAAAGAATGTTTAAATTGACTCACTGTTTTAATCCCTTAAAAAAATCTTCTCTTCAACAACTCTGTATAATGAGGCTCCGGCAGACCACCATCATCCTTGCATGTGCTTCTGGAGAAAGAACTGCCCTCTCTCCACCCCGTCTGCAGGTCTACAGAGCACTTAGCCTGTAGAGGCTTTTTTATTTCGCTCAAGGAAACGGAGAGATTGGAAATATATGCACTTAGTTAAGCAGTTTTGCTACTTCCTTAAATAAGAGTTAAGAGATTAACTTAAACATTTATATCCATTTGCTCTCACTTTTCATTTCGGCACAAACTCGTACCCCGCGTGGAGTTCTGGTCTTCAGGGAAGCACTGTTTGGGGCTGCCCTTGAGTTCTCTTTACTGCGTTGAAGTTGCAGTCTTCATGATGATAATAGATAATCACTGTGATTCAATACTGTTGCAGTGCTTAACTCAGCCCTGTTTGGTAGATGCTATTATTACCCCATTTAGAGCCCAGGAGAATGCCACGAAAGTGTGAAACAACTGAGAGTCAGCTGGTTCAGTAGCAGAGTTGAGAGGCTCAGTGCTGGCTCCGATCCAGTGACTCCCTGGAACCTGTGGGAGTTTTCCCTCCACGGGAAGAACCTCTCCAGGCACACAGCTCTGTTTAAAGGCCTCACATTTTCTGTCTTTCAACCTCTTGTGCTTCCTGATCCTTTACAACTGTCTCTATATGGTATTCCTCTCAGTATTATTTTCTTTTCCCATGCTGACTCTCTCCTAATTGCTGCTTCTAACACTGCGCAGTCCTTTCACTCACAATGGCAATCAGTGAACCTGGCACAACTATGAGGCCACTTTTGTCTATAACTAGCAGTTCTTAGAAGCTTCCATCCTAAAGACATACACTCATTGTATGTTGTTAGATTAAGCTACGTTTATTGACTCGATAGCATCAGAAAGCATTAGACTTGGATAAGTTGAGGGTTTTAAGAAACTGGGCTTTTATGACTGAGCGATGTGTTTTTATTATTTAATATATCTCCCATTCTGTTAAGGTCTCTGTTGAAATAAAAAGTCCCAAGGAAAGAACTGTCACAACACTAATGATCTCATAAGTGATAACCAACAGTTTATAGACCGAATGGGTTCTGAAACTGTCACAGCCATTTTGCTGTGAAATTTCAATTTATCTCCATGCTTGCAGTTAAAATTTGGAGTCCCACCACATATTTTATTCTTTCTGGTTAGCTGAGTTTAGTCACTTCATGATTTGTCTAAACCAGAGTGAATATCTTGAAACCTTGGTGAGAAGAAATGCATGTCCATACTGTTCTGTGGGTGCCGAGCATAGAATCCCCGTCAGGAACCAAGTGCCTTTGTGTTTTCTGGTAACTATACTGCCTTCCGCCCACTGCACCACTCCAGCTGCTGCTCCCCTCTCACAGTATGTCCTTGTCGTGACTGTCACATTAAAGTCTCTGCCACACTCCTTGCTGTCCATGTGTGTGACTGGCATCTGCATCGGCGTGTTGCCCAGCTCAGAGCCATTGAATGTCCAACCAACGAGGAGTCCCCCTGTCCCCGGCATGAGGATGCGCTCCATGAAGTCTCTCTCGGGCATGCAGATGGGGAGCCCCACATCCGGGCATTGAATGGGCAGCACCAGCTCCAATAGGGAAATGTCATTGTCCCCCGTCTCTTCCTCGTACCTCATGTGCACGTGGACGCTCTTTACCTCAATCATCAGTGGGTCCTTGCTTGTTCTGTGAAAATCTGAAATAATGGACAATAGCTGATTTTCAAGGTTGCAAAAATAATAATAGACTAATTAATTCCTCAGTGAGCCATGTGTCAAGGCAGAGGCGAGGCATGGTAAAACGTGCCATGGCTAATTGCACTGATCTCCTTTCATCTATGGATTGAAAGGGAACTCAGAGTGAAGTATTTCAACTAATTCTCATGGTCTTGCCTCATACTCTAAAAGAAATTAAAATGAGCTATTTTGGGGGTTTTGGTGAAATGGTCAAAAAAGTATGAAGAAATCAACACATTAATTAAAACTTGGGTGTTTGGAAGTAGTTCTTCAGGCTAACATTTTGTTGACTGAAAAATATTCAAGGTTGTGGAATAAAATATACTCAAAGTTCTTCAGAATCATCATAGAGCACTTTCACAAATTATCATTGAACTTTCGCAACGTCCCTACAGTATAGAGATCACTGCCCAGTTTTCACTAATAGGAACTGGGCGTAGACGAGTTGTGTGGTGAGTCCCACATCACAGCAATGGTCTTGGGTAGCAGAGGGGGATCTGAACCCATATTGTCTGATTTTCAGCCAATTATCTATCTCTCATACCATTTCAGCATTGTTTTATTTTTATTGGCTGTGATTCCCTCCTTAGAATAAATGCTAGCATTTGCCTGCTTGATATGCCCAGACATTCTGCTAGGTCTTTTACATATGTTTTCTGATTTTATCAGTGTCTCAGTATTGAAGCTAAATTCAGTTATGTATTGCATTAGAAACACAATTCTAGTTTTTAAATTTTCATTTCTATATAGGATAGTTTTTTCTCCAATGTGATCTTATAAAAATAAATGCTAAAATACTTACTTGTTTTCACACTAATATTTCTGTGTAACAGTGAACATTTTGCTGTTGTCAGTACAAAATTTTCCTGTATTATAACGCCACCACAAAAGTCTTTTCCTTTGGAATTTGTTAGTTTCACCTTAAAAAACCAAAACACAGTAAATTGCTAGTGACAATTTGCGGAATTAGGGGCAGTATAGTCTAGTGGTTAAGAATATGGGCGCTCCAAAGACAGCCAGTGAAGGACTGTGATAACAGCTTCAGATAGAATAGCCTGTGATAAACCAAAGATCTACACTGTATTATAAATCAGCCACTAAACAATGCTAGGTAATAAGCCAACAAAGAAGGTAAAATGGAATCATAAAAATACATATAAATAATCCAATAGAAGACAGAAAAAGAAAAATAGAAAAAGCAAATGGGAAAATAGAAAACCAATAGCAAAAGTATGGATATAAACCTAACTAAATAAATATAAGATGATCTAAATACCCCAATTAAAGGGCAGGAATTTGTCAGTTCGGATAAAATTGAAAGCCAACTATATAGTGCCTATAAAACATAAAATTTTTATTTTATTTTTTAAATTTTTTTTAGGTGAGGCAACCCTTGGTTGACCTCACAGATTGCAAGGACCTTATCAGTTTACAATCCCTTATTTTTTTTTACGCCTACAGTACCTGATCATCCTAGGTGGTCTCCCATCCAAGTGCTAACCAGGCCCGACCCTGCTTAGCTTCTGATATCAGATGGGATCGGGCTTGTTCAGGGTATCATGGCCATAGACTAAAACATACACTTTAAATATAAAATATAGTATAGAATATTGAGAAAAACATTGCATGCTAACACTAATCAATAACTGAAGTGTCTAATACCAGACAAGGGAGATTTTAGAGCAAAGACTATTACCAGGAATATAAAACATGTGAGGTTATTTTGAATATTAAGTGAAATAAAGTATGTACTGACATAGCACAGGTGCTGGCTCAAGAAATGTTAATTATTGCAATTTTCAGTAGCTTAATAAAATGAGAAATGCTAAGCAAAGTATAAAAGAGTTTTTTAAATTTAATGTAGCCTCATTTTTGGAAATCTTAAGTGTTTATTAATAATAGTTGCCATTTATTGACTACTTACATGAGTCAGGTACACTAGCTTGAATCCTCACTACAACTCATATTATCTTTTTATAGGTGGATAAAACCAAGTTTGAGGGAAGATAACATTTTCAGCTTTAGTCAGCTACACTTGTAAAATTCAGTGAAATGCAGTGCCAATTTCTTATCTAGAATGTAAGAAACAAGTTCTAAAAATAATTTTCAACTCTACTAGGTCAGTTAATTCCATTAAATAACTTCAGTACTGTTTATTGTACCAGAATTAAAATCTAATAGTATTGCCTTAATCAATGTGTCTCCAGGCACATTTGGTTTGTATATAGAGAATGCTCACCTCACAGGTCATAGCTCTTAGTCTCATTGGTACTAACATTAATTCTGTAGGTGAAAATGGCAACTAAGATTCCCTCAAGTGGACAGGGAAACAAGATGGTGTGTTTGGCAGAACTAGACCACCACCGTCATTCATGAGGGCTTGACTGCACACAGTTATCCATTCATCAGCTTCCTCTCACCCATATTCTGAAGCTTGCCTTAGTGCACTGATGGGCAGATGATGATAAGAATGTGAGTATGAATAATGGGCCTTAGAAAGCTTAAGGAGGAAAGGCAACACGATAAAGCAAAGTTCACCAGCTGATTACTAGACCATTTCTGGTTTTGTCCCTTCCTTTCCATCACTTTATCTCCTTTCACTCAGCTTCCTTTCAAATCTGGATTATTACTATAGTCACTGAGCTCTATTCAATCATCTGTCCATGCAGCAGCCGAGTGATTCTGCTCGGCTAAACTGGCTTGTAAGCATCAGGGTGAAATAAAAGTGTTACACACACACACAGCCCCTCATAAAAGAAACTTCTAAAGCTCTGCTGCCCAATACGGTAGTCACATGTGGTTATTGAGCATTCAAGATGTGATTGGTCCAAATCTGGATATGTTCCAAGTAAAACAACAACAACAACAAAAATCTCAGACGTCAAAGATTTAGTAATGAAGAAAAAATGCAAATATCTCAATTTTTAAATATGTGTTGAAATAATAGTGTTTAAACATTGGGGTATATAAAATACTTTATCAAAATTCATTTAATCTGATTTATTGGTGTGACTAATAGGAAATTTCATTTACATATGTGGCTTATATTCTATTGTAAAGAGTATATGTACTTAAGGCAGAAGATGATCTTCATTAGAGTCCTGAGATGAAAGGAAAATGGAAAACAGGTAAATTAAAACCCACAATGGTGCTTAAATCATAATAATAATGAAAATAATAATACTTATTTTGTAAAATTAGTAAAAAAGCAAGAAGAGAATAAATACTAGTCAAATAGCAGATGGGCCTAGCATGAGGTGCTTGAAATAATTTAGGGAGGGGGGTATAAAATACTAACTTTTTATATTGTTAGGTTAAAAATGACTTTTTAAATGTCGAGAGTAACCATTAAATAGAAATAGAATGTTTAACTTCCAAACGAATCAAAAGGCGGGAAACCGAAAAATAAAAATGAATGCCGAAGAAGAGAAATTGCCTGCACACAATAAGGGAGCAGGAGTTTCAGCCAGGTGGCTGGGGAGTGGAGCCTGTGTCCTGAACTCTGGCCTTCTGCCTTCCCTGAGGTCAACTCAAAC
Organism: Pteropus alecto; assembly: GCF_000325575.1. Lineage (NCBI taxonomy): Eukaryota > Metazoa > Chordata > Mammalia > Chiroptera > Pteropodidae > Pteropus > Pteropus alecto. The sequence continues at coordinate 791,133 of NW_006434373.1, forward strand.
ACCCGAGTGCACCTTGAGGATGCTTATGTTCTGAGAGATATGACATTGAGAATAGTTTGAACTCCATAAGAAAGGCCCTGTGTGGCTGCAAATAAAACTACATGTTTTTATTGGGTGCAAAGAATGAAGACAGACGAAGTTGTGAATTCAGCATTGGAAAGTGCTTTCATGTGTGATGTCGAGATTAGTAAATAGTTCATCTAAACCATGACTCCTCTTAGTCATCACGTTTCTATTTGTTTGGCAAAGAAGATGGAATGACAAATAGGGTGAGATTTGTAAGAAAAAATCAAAATATGTTTATAAAATGTTTCTCTTACCTGCCATGGGAAAATGTGAAGATTCCAGTTGCTTTTTGGGGGCGTCATGATGTATTTAGAATTCAAGATTCCACATGCACACTTCTCTTCATAAGTGGTAACAACATGAGAAGAAAAATCAGTGCTTTTCAAGTCAAACATAGGGTTTTATCCATGATTCCAACTACTTGAATCTGATTCTTTCATGCACATTATTTTGAGATAGCTCATGTAGGCACAGAGCATAGTGAAATGAAATCACCTGCTCTTGGTGTTTGTGGGTTAGCTAAGATACTGCTATGATCCAGGCAAGCTTCAGTGTGGAGGCAAAGACCACGACTCCTCATCACAAATAGAAGAGATGACCTTTCAAACTATTATAGAGAAGGAGGGGGGGTGTGTGGATGGGAACTGAAGGAAGAGAGAGACCATCTTTTCTCATTTCTCATTTGATGGAGAACTCACCATGCGGAATGCACGATTTGTGATCCTGGTCCAGTTTATACCCCTTAGCACAGCTGCACATGTAGGATTCCTGTCCCGGGTGGCAAAAGTGTTGACAACCATCAGTCCTCAATGGGTGACATTCATTTTTAGCTGAAGAGGAAGCAAAGGGGCAAAACAGACGATGCTAACATGGAAATAATCGTTTTTGAATCTCCTTGTGCCTTGGGGTTCTGGTTTTTCACTTAAAATATTCTCATTCTTTTGAAATTTTTGGCTGCTCATATAAGCATTTCGTATTCAGGACTGTGCATGGAGATAGCAAAGGTTCAGTGAGTGGCAACCTTTGTCTTTGTCCTCAGAAAATGTAATTTGGTCTTGGGAGTATCTGCATACATATTGCAAAGGTATCTGTCTATTTTTCTAGCTGTATGTATGCACTTATCATATTTCACTTCCACTACAATAACTATACTCTTTAAATGGCTCTCTGAGGTGGGGTTGTGGGATGGGAGGGGTCTAGTGTGACCCCATGTGGGCGGTTGAGCAGCTGGGATGGCAGGAGGGATGTGTGGGGTACAGATTAAAACCTTGCTTTGGCATATGTTAAGTTTGGGATGTCTGCAAAACATTATGTAGGGCTCTCAAGGAGGCAGTTGGAGTAGAAAGCTGGATTTCAGAGGAGACATAGGGCTGGAAGTAATATTTTCCCCCGGAAAATTGACTGCATTGAGAGGATTAAGTGAATTTATTTACGTATCTGATCATTACTGATAGGAATTTGGTTTCTCCCTACCCCTACAAGTAAATTTTGCATTTACTTTATTTGTATTTAAGGAATATTAGTTCATGAAGCTCTAAATCTCAGCTGCAGGGAGTGTCTTGAACCCATGCCTACCTCTGAGTCAGGCTACATGTGACTCCCCCTTATAGACTGACCCTCCAGATCCCATCACCCCTGCTTGGGATCGGTCAGGTTCCAGGAATACCTGTCTAGATTGTAAATGGTTTTAGTGGGAGTGGGTTTGGGAGGAAGAAGAGGGGACTCTAAGCAATGAAAACCGTGGGAAGGAGTGTTTGTGAGACAGGAATGCTGTTCACAGAATGTGATTTCCAGTGGAGAATTTAATTAGAACTGGTTCCCATGGGTACCCTTTTGCTCACCCCCGGCAGCCCATCTCTGTGTAGTTCGAGTGGGTTGGAGCAGGTTGGGGCTGGTGGGGGCTAGTGGGGGCTCACCAAAGGCGCAGTCTCTGCCCTCATAGCCCGAGGAGCAGGTGCACGTGTAGGTGCGGATGTTGTCTTGGCACGACCCGTTGTTGAGGCAGGGCTGGGAGATACATGGAGTGCCACCTGCCGAGAAGGGTGTGAAATCCTTGTGCAGGTGGCATTATCTTGGCTCTCCTGACATCCCTTGGCCCCACTGCCCAGGACACCGGGAGGCTGAAGAAGGCTGCCAGGTGCCCCACATACGTCCCCCGGGCTCTGACCAGCCCTCATAGTCCTTCTTTCTTTGTCGAGTGGTCACCATGACTATCACTGGCTGAACAGCACTTCTCCTGTAGGGATGCCCAACATCTTTACCAAGCCTAAGGGAGCTGTCGCTTTCCTTAATTTAACCAAGTTCTGACCCTTCAGTGTGGGGCCTACGGACACCTGAGGGCCACTCAGGGTGGGGAACCCTCCAGCCTCTGCCACTCAGCCCCACAGGTGCTTCACCCTGATCCTGGAGGGACTGCAGGGACTTTCCCACCCCTGTCTTCATTCTTGCGGAGGGAGTGCCAGGCTCTTCCTTTGGGTCAGGGGTCCAGAAGTCTAAGATTTAAAATCTGGAATTCACTGGCTGTCTAGAGTCAAATGCCTTACCATCTCAAGGATAAAGAAGAGGAAATAATCCTGGACAAGGCTGAGGAAAACCACTTACCCATATACTTTTCCCAAAATCTGTCCTGTAAAATTAAAGCATAAAAACGTTGCAAGCAGGTTATTTGTTTTATTTTTTCCTCCTAAAGTTAGACTTAAACATAAGAAAATGTTAATTTTATCTACTTAATAGGAGAATACTGATTGAAACGAAGAATGTAAAATTCTTTACTTAATGTTCTATTTACTATATATGGAACATATCCTATTCAGTATGTATTTACTGTAACCTATTCAAAGAAGGAAAAATAACAGTCTATGGCATGGGACAAAAACCATGACCACGGCCTCCCAAGGCCACCTTTTGCTCCCCCAGGGTTACAGTCTTCATGTCCTTACTTTACAGAGGGCATGATGTATACATAAAAAATTTACATCACTTTTTATTTTTTTAATAAGCCAATTAAACAATGATTACAAAATTAAAATTGTGTATGTGTGTGTGGGAGGTTAGTTTGGGTAAGGGGTATCTAAAATTAGGAGAATTACTCAGAATTACAGCCTGGAAAGTAAACATGTAATTGTATCTCCCCAATCATACTTGGACGTGTAACAACCTGAATGATGTCACAAGCACAAATTAAGAATACAATTTCTCTTCACCAAGAAGTTTGAATTTCTCCTAGTTTTATTAAAAAATTGTCTATTTCAGAAGCCTTCCCTTATATATGAGCATTTAAGAATCTATGATTTAAAAAATATTTTTAAAATATATTAAAGAAACAAGTTGATATTCAAAATCAACTTTAAATATTGCTACTTTCATATGTAAAACTGGGAAATCTTTATTAAATATTTTACCATTCTAAAATATTTACACACAAATTTTGACTTGCTTCTCTATCTTCTGATAAACTTATAAGTATGAATGGTTTGCCTACATTTAGAGTATACACGTAGTCACTTTTAATTCAAATTATAGATTACTATAATCCAAATTATGAAATTTTCTTGCTATGTAGGCTCCCTAGAGAAAATTTTTGTTTCTTAAAAATTTGTTATATTGAAACAATTAGGTCTCTCTTAAAAATACTGTTTTGTCAGAGTCATGGCAAGCTGAGTGATGTTTGTGATAAGTAAATAATTGATATGCCAATTTGCTTAATTTGAAGAAAAAGTTTAGGAGTAGGGGTCCCCCACTTAATAGATGTGAATTCTGTCTCTGTTTCCACATCTATAAAGTTAAGATTAAATTAACCTCACAGGTAAGCAAACAGGTTATTCAGCTCTGTCTCTTAAGAAATTAGGCTCCCTAAGGCAGTGGAAATTTGAATAACCAGAAAGCGTATAAGTTCATGGTGGGGGAGGGGTACATACAGTGGTCACGTCATTTTCAAATACTTCTCTTGCTTCTTCATAGACACAAATTTCTTCATAGCATTCTTTTTCCAAATTTCCCTCAAAGAACTCTTCCAAAAGATAGGAGCCAGCACGCTTCCATCGTATCAGAACTTCATTTGCTTTTGAGCGGGGAAGAAATACTATGGAGCAAGATAAGAATGTAGATATTGTCAACATGGATGGACTTACCCTAAAATTCAATACCAGTTTCCTGGGGGGCAGGGTACATGGTGCTATGACTACCAGACGTCTGCCAGTGGCCTGGCTGCCACCTTTTCTGTCCCCTCCAGATCCAGCCCTCAAGGGTCTGCTCATCCTCATGTCTGCAGGGCCCACCCTCATCTGCACACATGGAGAAAGTACACTTCATCTTTGTTGAATGAATGGACACCCTGATGAATTAGGGGCAGACGCTAACATTTTATGGAGAGACGACCCGGGGCTCAGAGAGGCTGGACCATGTCAAGTCCCCACAACTGGGCTGGTGTCAGCATTAACTTGAAACAGCTCATTTGTTTCTTCTTTCGCTTAGGCTGTATTTGGCACCTAGGGTGTAGCAGGCTTGATATTACAAAAATGGAAATCTCAGACTCCACCCCTACATTTTAGGATTTTGTCCTGGACAAACAGATGGACAACTATCATAATATCACACATTAAAAGGTTTAATAGACTTAAAACAAAGGGATAAATTCTGCCCAGAGCAAGGAGGAACGAAAACTGCTGCCTTTTGACATGGGCATTGAGAATTGAATTGACTTTTGATGGGAATCACTCCTGGAGAGGAAGGAATATTATGACAAAGGCAAGGAGTGTAAAGTCAGTGTGGCTAATGCATTGTAACAAGTAGACTCAATGCATAACCACTCAGACACAGAATTTTGCTTCCTGCTGGGTGTACGTCACGCGACAACGACATTTGAGTCCTAGGCTTCTTCTCTGTGGCTGCTCACATGTGGCTCCATGTGCAGCCAGCCTGCAGGTGGAGAAAGTCTCGGAGATGTGCCCGAAAGTGGCACGTAGGATCCCTATTCACATTCCGTGGGTGATGGCAACGTGGTTATGAGGGGGCTTGGAGATG
>NW_006434373.1:796254-817503 GCF_000325575.1 Pteropus alecto
GTAAGGACAGCTTTGCACAAAGCAACACAGGGAAGTAGCAATTAGCCAGTTTGGCTTTAATCTTGGGTGCAGGGAGAGGGAGTGGGGAAGTATGGTGAGCTTTGAAGCTAGAAAGGTAGGCTTAACTCATCCAGCAGGTATCTACTGAGCACCTTCCATGGGCCAGTGTGGGCCAGGTGCTGGGAATTCAGCAGAAAACTAGACTGACCAGTTCCGGCCTGTATGGGGCTAGGACCTTACTGTAGACAAGCATTCAACAAATCATCATGCACATAGTGAATGGAGATTACGAGCACTGCAGTGTGAACATATGAAAAGTCAGAGAGCTGCAAAGACAACTTAGGCCACCAGGAGAACCACTGTCAGAATGCCACAGGCTGCAGGGGCAGGGAGAGCATCCCCGAGAAAGGGGCTTTTCCACTGAGATTTGAAGGGTGAGTAAGAATTAGCTTAGGAATGGGAAAGGTGGGAAATGGACTGCATTTTAGGCCAAGGTAGAAGCCTGCTCTGCAAGAGGAAGGCAGGGAACAGTATCACAAACCTGGACCATATAGGTGAAGGGAGGCTCAAGAGGGGCTGTCCCCAGTAGTCCAATGGCATAGAACAAGAACCCCCTATTTCTAGCTGCCTAAGAACCTTGTGTGGCCATTTCTTTGTCCCTCTTTCCATCCTGCTGTCTGGATGTGATGGCTGCAGGGAGAGCTAAGCACCATTCTTGAATGAGAGGATGAGGCCCACATCAGGGAGGACAGAAGGACACCAACCATTGGATTTAGGGCCCACCCTGATTGGGGATGATCTCTTCTTATTACATCTGCAATGACCCTGTTTCCAAATTAGGTCACATTCTGAGGTTTGGGATGAACATGAAGTTTGGGGAACACTGCACAGATGGTGACACATATTTCTCCACCATAAGAAAGATACTTTGGGACTGTGAGTGTCTTTAACTGAATGGTTTTGGCATCCTTGGTTGTTTTTCCTGAATCAGTTGCCATTATAATCGCAAAATAGTGATTTTAAACTCATTTTTTTTCAGATTTACTAATTAGCGTTCTGTTGTAAAGGAGAATTTTTTCTTTTCCCTCCTTTTATTTATTTATTTAACTGATGAAAAATTTTGAATTGATATATTTTCCATTTCAGAAGTTCTACGTGATTATTTTTCACAAGTGTTTGAACATTTTAATGTCTTATTTCCTTCTCATATATTTTTTAAAAATTTATTTTTTATTTATTTTTTTAATTGAAGAAATGATTTAATATTTTCCCCCGGTCTATCTCCTCCCTCCCACCTCCCCTCTGGTAACCACTAGTCTAGAGTCCATGTCCGTGAGTCTCTGTTTGTTTGTCCTGTTCATTTGTTGCTTTTAGGTTTATATCCCACATATAAGTGATATCATGGGATTTTCAACTTTTTCTGTCTGGCTTACTTTGCTTAGCATGATTATCTCGGGGTCCATCCATGTTGTTGTAAATGGCAGTATTTAATCTCTTCTTACGGCTGAATAATATTCCATTGTATAGAAATACCACAGTTTCTTTAGCCAATCATCTATTGTAGGACACTTCGGTTGCTTCCATGTCCTGGTCACTGTGAGTAACGCTGCTGTGAACATCGGTGTGCAAATATCTTTTTGGATATGGGTTTTCAAGTCTTTGGGGTAAATACTCAGTAGAGGGATTGCTGGTTCATGTGGTAGATCAATTCTTAGTATTTTGAGGAACCTCCATACTGTGTCCCATAATGGCTGTACCGATTCGCAGTCCCACCAGCAGTGTATGAGGGTTCCTTTTTCTCCACATCCTCTCCAGCATTTGTTATTACTTGTTCTGTTGATTAGAGCTATTCTAACAGGTGTGAGATGGTATCTCATTGTGGTTTTGATTTGCATTTCCCTAATAGCTAGCGATGTTGAGCATCTTTTCATATATTTGTTGGCCATTTGTATTTCCTCTAGGGAGAAGTATCTGTTTAGGTCTTCTGCCCATTTTTGGATTGGATCGTTTTTTTTGTTGTGGTTGTTATTGAGTCGTATATATTCTATACATATTTTGGATATTAGGTCCTTATCAGAGGCATTGTTCCTTCTCATATTTTTATCTCATGTTTCTTCAAATGTGTTGAACCTTTATTTTGTGTTCTGTGTCTGAGCATTGAGGTCCGATTCTATTCTTTTCCCTGCAGGTTCACGGTTGTCCTGTTTCTTTGTGAATTTGGGGATTTTTTCTTTGACCTTGAATGGCCCTTTTTCTTCAGAACATTAGGGGCTGGAATTCTCTGGGGCCCAGAATGAAAGTGGGTTTCTCCAGGGAGGATCTGCGCTTATCTCAAGGTGGGTGCTTCCCCTCCAGGCGGACCTGACACCAGACTGTTGGGGTTTCCAGACCACTGGGTCAAACTGTAGCCACTGGTTCTTGGGAGATGTTTTTCTTCCTCTACCCACTGCCAATATCCAGTCAGGGGATTTGTTTCTTTTCCTCTGTGTGGAGAGTCGAAGGCTGTCTACTGGGCTGGTGCAGGGTCTGCATCTGGAGTGGTAAGGTTCCAACGGTGACAATCTGATTTATGCTTATCTTTCACAATGTGTTTTATTTTTTTGGCTTCTGTTGATTTTTTCCCTTCGTGCCAGCCTAGTGATGCATTTACAAGATTTATCCACTTTCAGTTTTTATCAGGAGGGTTTTTCTGTGTATCCGATCCATAGCCCTTCTAATACCAAAATTCCACAAATCTCCATTTTGTTTAAGCTATTGTGATTAATTTAAGGTTGTGTAAGGTTGTATACAGCGCTGCAAACTATAATGTTACTTGTGGGTCTCTTCTAATCACAGACAGATCTAACTCTGATTGGCACAACACTTCAAGTCTTTTGGATTTTATTCTAAAGGTTTTAAACAGAAGAAGAATATGACCAGCTTAGTGTTTTCCAAATCAAGCTCTTTGCTGTGTGGAGGGTGAGGGTGATAAGGATGGTGAGGTGCAGTGGGCCAGTTGGACACTTGGCTGTGCTGGACGGTGCTTCCCAAGGGGGATGGATGAAAGCCCCAGGGTCACTGAAGTATCCCAGCACCACATTTAAAGCATCGAAAGAGTTTAAAATAATTTTAATAATATGCTTATCTAACCCAATAGATCCAAAATATTGCTTCAACATACAATCTCTGTAAAAAACTATTGATTCGAGTTTACATTCTTATTTCGTGTAACCTTCACAATGTGTTTTAAGCTCGCAGCAATCTCACCTTGGACCTACCCTGTTTCAGTGGCTAATGTGCTAGGCTGGGGTTGCTGGGAGGCGGCTAAGGGGTGGGGGTGGTGGTTGACTCCATATCTAGCTGACGCCACAGAGGAAATGCAGCTGCATTTACAAGGCTGGGAGAGCAGAGGAGGCACACACACGACCCCAGTTTGAGACAGAATGGGAAGGAATGTAAAGGAGGACCATGGCAGATAGGTACACGACAAGACTTCTAAGGCTTGAGACCAAGAGTGCCTCCACTCATAATATTTAATGTCTTGATAAATATGAAATGAAGACACTGTAAAATGGTGACAGGGCTCATAATTCCCTCAAAACCGGAAAGTCAAACCAGTTAACTTGCTGAAGTGGCCGGTGGAGCCTTTTTTCCTGGAGAGCAATGAGTGGGCTCTTACTTCCTGAATTGACTGTTACAGGGAAGTAAAGACACACACTTTTCCCAGTCTTCCAGCTGCCACATGTTAGAGCATAGTCGGGGAGCCTCCTCTCTAGGTCTGTCTTAAGAAAAAATGCCGTCACCATGGGGTCTGGGGACCCCTGGGCCACAGGGCAGCAGGCCCTTTTGATTCCCTGCATTATAGCTGGTGGCGGAGAGCTGTGGAGATGATGGGGTACAATTTCTATCTCCCCCAGAGAAGTGGCTGCAGGGACGCGCCCTGCACTCCATCTGGGCCCCGCTGACTGAGCCACCCACTCAGCTTCTCACACTCCTAATTCCTTCCGGCATCGTTTTGGGGAGGCCCCGCCGTTATTTCCAACATATTTGTCGTGAATGATAAAGAGACCAGGAGGGCTCTTTAGGGGGCTGATTTAAGATCATACTGGTCACTCAGGGGCTTATCTGCCTAGGAAACACCCTTTGTATCAGACCCACGCTGTTGGGAGGGATGTGGTTAGACAGCAGCTGCCTACCTGAGGGCTCAGTGCAGCGCAGGACCAGGAGCACCAGGAGCAGCTGGATGCAGCCTGCCATTCCGACCGGGCCGCTGAGGGACAGGTCTGCAAACACGGGGGCCAAAGTCCACCCTGGGCCACGCTCACAGCACAGGAGGAGCTGCTTAAAATGACCACCAGTCCTAAAACCTGTAGCCAAGTAGGAGACAGAAGACGAAAATGAGAAAAGTGCTCCCCCTTAGGAGGACATTTCAAGTGGAATTTTATTGAATAAATTCAACGTTCTAAAAATATGCTTCAGTTCTGTATTTTTCCGTTTAAGACAGAAAAAAAAGAGGGAAGAAAAGACAGAAAAATGTAAAGCTGAGGCAAAGAGGGCCTTGGTGTGGTATTTAGGGAGACATAGCTGGGCAGACTTCTGGAGTGAAGTCAGGAGGTCCTGTCCAAGGAAATAGAGTGATAGACGGAGAGAGCCTCTTCCCGCATGCACGCAGCCCCAAGTAACAAGGCTCAGGTGGGCTTCCCCACCTGGCCAGGTATTCTGGGCCTGGGGATACAACAGTGAGCAAGACAGTTGCCTGGAACTTACATTCTAGGTGTGTGGGGGACACACAGGAGGAGTGTAGGGAGGCAGGGAGGGAGAGCCTGGGGAGAGAGGAGAAAGGAACAAGTAGGGAGGGAGGAGGGAGAAATGTTCAATTTTGCTGTCAAGAAAAGGAGAGTAGATACGGTGGCCCAGGCTAAAGAGGCTCCCTTTCGGAGAGAAACGTGAACACAGAGAACGCCTAAGCCCTGAGGGAGGGCACAGTTGCCAGAAGCATCGCAAGGAGGCTAGTGTGACAGGAGGGCATCCACAGGAGGGCAGCAGAGGACTGAGATTGGAGAGGGAAACTGAACTTAGATGGGGTGGGCCAGGGGTCAGCAAATTTTTCTGTAAAGGGCTAGAGAGCAGAACACAGCACCAGGGGCCTCACCTACCTCTCGGTAAGACCTGCACAGCCAGGTGTTTGCAGCACCAAGCGCCATGTGGAGGAGTGAACTTAGGGGATTTTTTGTAAGAACCAAGTGTGTCTTTGAACTGAGAATCACCGTGAGATGATAAATACTCAGAACCCTGTCTGAAAGGACAGCACACTCATACCCCGTCCTCGACTGATTCCTGGTCACCCTTTCCTTGGGTGGATCAGCACAGCAGATAGACCCCAGTGGACATTCTCCCTCTGCCTCTGTCCCTGTCTCTCTGTTTGTCTGTCTGTCCCTGTCTCTCTGTCCTTCTCTGCCTGTCTGTCTCTCCTGTCCTTCTTTCCCCTACACCTCCATATATCAGGGGATTCTCTTTCGTTAAGGGGCATCAGGTGAGAACTGCCGCCATTCTTCTCTCTCACTGCATTCTGTTAGTTTCTTTCAAAGTCTCATTTCATGTGTACCCGGATGTTTTGTAGCTTTTGACACTGACATTTTTGGAGCGCCCAGGACTTCCTCAGCTAGATTTGCCCTATTGACCTCTCACAGACTCACACGTCAGCGATATGTGCCCTTCCCAGTGCACTGTGTCAGGGTACAGCATGTCTGTGGCCCTCTTGTTGGTGATAACGGGCCACTCGGATAGCGTCATGACCCGCAGACCTCACTGTTATAAAGCTACCTTGTTACGGATTGGCAGTAAGAAAATAGTCACAGGGCTGTAAGTACAGCATAGGGAATATAGTCAATAATATTGTAATAGCTGTGTATAGTGCCAGGTGGGTACTAGAGTGATCGGGGGGATCACTTCATAAATTATATAAATATCTAAGTTGTATGCTAGATCCCTGAAACTGATATAAGACAATTTTAAAAAGCTGCCCTGTCCTTTTTGTAATTAAAAAGTCATTTCTGGGGCCATGCTCTGAGACTGCGAATATCTTGTTTCTCAGTGACTTTTCCACCAGGGTTTTGGTGTTCATTGATGACTTGCCTCGACTGATGACTTTCGTGATGGCTGTAGCAGCTGGGGTCTTGCTAATACTAAAATTTAAACTCTCCAGTTCCCGTTTAGTTGGCTCCATCCCAGTGGGGATGGAGAGCAGCCACTCCCAACTGCAATGGTCCCATTGCTCATCCAGCTTTAAGGCCCCCGGCTTTGTGCCCTGCACTTGCAGGCAGGGCCTCAGGACCGGCCCGGCCTGGCCCTCCAGTGAGCCAGCACCCCAGAGGCCCTGCATGTAGAAGGTCGCCTGTGTTCTTGAGAACCCACGGCCACCGCTGGTGTTGAATCAGCAGCCCTAGGCCTGGCCTCCACGTAGCTGGCTTGTGCTCTCTGTTGCTTCCTAACTCACACTCGGCTGGGCCTCCCGACCCCTTCGAACTTCATAACACCACGCAGAATCTGCTCCATGTTATGGGGTGACTATGTTCCCAGGCTATCACCTTTGTTCTTCTCCCCCCAGAAACAGCATGCGTGTGGGGGTGGCAGTGGCTGAGGAGGTGGTTTTATTGTAGTATTTTAACTTCTCCCTCACTCTCGGGGAAGGCATCAAACCCTTACTTTCTCACACAATTTTGTTCCTTACCCTTGGCTTCCTGCTTATCTCTATGCCCTCAGGGACTCGCCTTCCACACCCAGCAGCCCCTTAGATGACTTCCCTGACAGAAACTCTGAGGGTAGCAAGTAAGGGAATGCCCCCCCCCATGCGAAAGCCTTAGAACACATTTAGGGTTCCCGTGTGGATGAGGTGGCTTCATTAGCTCTGTTTTCCCATGAAGCAGTGATACTCAGAGAGGGTGGTAAGTCGTTCCAGGGTACACAGGAATGAGCAGAGCCGACCCCAACTGTGAGTCCCCAACAAGGGCCCCCCACAGCGTCCACCTGCACCGCTTCACTCTATTTCCTCTAGAACCTTGCTGAATTGAATTCTGTTTCTGGCTAGGGAAGAGGCGACGAAAGCCCTTCTTCCCCTTCCCCCTGTGGTGCCTCTGTTTCCCTTCCTCTCCATCACACATGAACTCTATCGCCAATAAGAGTGGCCGACAGTGAGAGATCAAGTAGTGACAGCGAAGGTAGGTTTTATTTGTGAAACTTCTCCCAGGTTCTCTCTGGATCTCAAACAACCTTTGATCTCCAGAAACAAGAACTCGTGTCTGGGGTTTGCCTCTGGACAGAGACCTCTGAGCTATAGAGAAAACCCTCAACCCGATGCCATGGCCGTCTCCTGCTGTCTGAGGCTTTTTCTCTACTTGACAGTGGCTCGCTCTGAGGAAGGGTCATGGCAGCAAGAGGAGAAGCGTCCCCCTCAGTGCTTCCTGCCCTCCTCGGGCCGTTTCTGGGAAGCAGTATACTCGTTCACATTGATTTTTCTAACCTTGCAATAGCTCTTATTTACAAAACACTCTAACCTTGCGATATCTCCTGTTTACAAAAAAAAAAAAAGCTACTGACATTTTGGGGAGTTTTTGTAGTGAGACTTTGAAACTTTGCTTAGCAGAGTTACGCAAAACGCAAACTGTATAGGGACATTTGGAAAACAAACTGGTAGGTCTGGTTGAAGTGACCTTTTTTGTTTTGTAAAAGCACATTTGGTTTCCATGACCATTTAAATCAAGGGCCTAGAGCAGTGCAGACAGTGACGGCGAAAGATTTGGCATTTAGACGTGACCTAGTTGAGAAGAGGGGAGACCTCCTGCAGCCCTTGCCAATACACACCACACACTCGGGGGTCACCGAGGTGCTGTAGAAACTTCTGGGGCCGTGCCCACCCACAACCTCTGGTTTAAGTGCTCTGGCTGTGGCCTGGACGAAGGACACGTAAACTGCTCAAGAGACCGTGCCAGGGTGGGCCTGGGCTTGGACACATTTTAAAAGTGCCCCAAGTGATTTTAGCAGGGAGCCAGAAAGAACAAGTGGTCAAGTCAATGTTAAAACGTCCCTGCCAATGAGAAGCCGTCTGGGCCTCTCCTTCTCAGGGAACCCGCTGCTCACAGAGGGCTCCTGGAGGACATAGTGGAACTATGTCCACCGCTGTCTCAGCCCTAGAAGGTGAATGAAGGTGCTGGGGAGGCTACGCTGGCACAGTGGGGAATCCCTCACTGATCCTGGGATTCCCTAGGTGAGGCCGCCCAATCGTGGGCTGGCCTGACCACTGCTGCACCTCCTCTCTCTGCTCCCAGAACCTTGGTCATTTATCTCAAGTGTTCTGAGCATGGCTGGCAAAGACAGCAGTTTAGGTCAACGAGAAACAGAAAAACACACTACAAATGGAAACGGCCGCCTCATAGTTTTGAGCAAAGGAGTCGTTCTAGAGTTTTGACCCCTGTCCTGTAAATTATAACATTTCCTGAAGAAATTTCCCAGCCTGATGAGGGAAAGGCAAGATCTAGTGTTCCAAATGAAAATTTCATTTCCCACTTCAGTAGAGCAAGAACAAAATCAGGATAAAGAACCGATACAGATCTAATCTGTGCAGATAGGAAACCTATTCCAGGGTGCAGCCTGTTCAGAATGGCAAGTATTAAGATAATCACTTTAATGGGGAGTAGGTGTAGGGGTCTCCTGCTGGCTCAGGGCCCTGGCCTTGGCTTTCATGGACCTATCGATCCACTTGAGGAAGTTGGTGACTTTGGTGTAAACTCCATACTTTCCTTTCTGTGCACATCCTTCTCCCCAGCTGACGATGCCAGTGACAAAATAGGTGTCCTTGAACCGGGTGACATGGGGGCCCCCACTGTCCCCCTGACAGGCGTCCTCTGGCTTGGCGTCGTAGCCGGCGCAGAACATGTTCGTGGTGATGGCGAATTTGCTGGACAGCTTGCACGTGTTCCTGTCCACATAGGGCACCTCCAGCATCTTGAGGGTGGTAGATGTGCGGCCTTTCTCGTGGGTGCGCCCGAAGCCGCTCACGATGCCCGATTTCTGCGTCATGAGCGTCGACTCGGCCCAGTCCTTCTCTGGCAGGCAGGCGGGAGCCACGTTCATGCGAAACGTGATGGGCATCTTCAGCTTGAGGACGGCGATGTCAAAGTCATAGGTCTCTTTGACGAACTTGTTGTGCTTTATGATCATCTCCACCTCATGTGCCATCTCGTTGCCTTCTTCCTTTTCCGTGTTCCGTTCACCTGGAATATGGTGAGAACACAATGCTGCTAGCTTAGTCTGGGCCATGCATTTACATGTGGCTTCTTTTTTAAAGTAGTTATTTTATTTCTGATTAAAAAAGGGTATACGATCACTAGAAAAATTGAAAAATATAGGAAAGCATAAAGAGGTGAATAAAAATGAGTTTCAATTTCACTCTCCAGGGGTAATCATTAGTCACATTTTTTTTTATATATATATGTTCAGTACTTCAGTGACTTTCAATTCATTCATTCAAGGACAGATATTTCCTGAGTATGTATCGTGCGCTGGGGATACCAGGGAGTCTTATGTTCTAGACCCTCACTGTCCAGAGGGCTGCCACCAGCCACAGGGGCAACTGGGCACTTGAAACATGCAGCTGGTTTGAACTGAGATGTGCTGTGAGTGTCAAATTTCAGGCTTAGAATGAAAAAAAAAAAAATTCAAAATAGTTCATAAATAATTTTCAAATTGATTACACGTTGAAATGATAATATTTGGGGGTATACTGGGTTAAATAAGATATATTACTAAAATTAATTTCCCCTGTAAACTTTTAAGATGTATAATAGAATGTTTAACATAACTAGAAAATTAAAATTCCATGTGTGGCTCACATTTGTGGCTTGCATTGGATTTTCATTGGACAGCTCTAGAGTCTGATGGAAAAGGACGGACATTACGAAATAATCCCACAGACAAAAATATGAGAGTTGGAGGGACTCAGTGCTCAGATCGTTGAAGGAGGGGCTCTGGACGCCTTCTCAGAGGAAAGGTCACTGAGAGGAGGCACATAGTGCTGGGCGTGGACACCCAGAGCCTCAGGAAGGACCGTGAGAAAGGAGGTCTGGGCTGCTCCAGGGAAGGCCACCCTGTCCTCCTCTTCCTCCTTCTCCTTCCCTCCTGAAGCTCCTCATTCTCCTCCCCCACTACTCCTCGTCTTCATCTTCACTCTCCTCCTTCTTGTCCCCTATCCCCTCCTCCTTTTCTTCTTCCGCCCTTCATCTTCCTCCTCTGTGAAACACCCCCAGCCCACACCTTGGATTCCAGTATTTTATCTAGTGTTTCCAACAAATTTGATCAATTCTAGTGGTCTCTGAAAATCAGGATGTGATGGTGGGCCCTGCAAGGCAGCTGAAGGGTGTAGCACCACTTACCTACCCTCACCTTGAATCTCTTGGCTTGGTGGAGACAGTGAGCTGCGGTGAGTACATAGAATTCATTCAGGATGGTGCCTCCACAGAAGCCCTCGTTCTCCTCATTAATGAGCAGAGCCTGCAACGAGAGTGCCAGAGCCAAATAGGTTGAGTCTGACTTTCTGAGAAGAGGAATTTGGAACTTTTAATTCAAGGCTTTCTCCCCATTCCCCCTCCTTCCTGGTCTGCATCAGGGTCTCCCCCTCCTGACGCTGGTGTGCCCATGTGAGCCTTCCCCTGCTCTCTCCCTCCACCCCTGCTGCTCTTTCTTACAAGAGAACCTGTGGAACGCAAGGTCCAAGCCAGTGCACCCACAGTGCCCACCTGACCACAAAGGCTGTGGATCTTCTGACAGCGTGTCCTACTGACCATTCAGATCGGCACCTTGACATATTCTCCAAGAGGCAGCTCACCATCAATCCCCTGGCACCTTCCCAGCTTCTCCCTATGCACTTCCTGACTCCACAGCATGGGTTTAGACAGCACCTTGTGCCTTCCGGTCTTTGCTTCATGCACCAGCCAATGGATCAACTTATTCATTTACTCCACATTTGTTTCTAAGCACTGGCCGTTGGGTGGATGCTGTCACGATTTACCTACATCTTTCTCCACCTGGACTACAAACTCACTTTAACAGAAATTAGTCTTTTATTTCTTCTAGATCTGTCACAGCACTCTCTAAAGTGTTATGCACAGAAAAACAATTTTCACTGTGGTAAAAACTTTTGTTGTCTATGTGGTTAATGAATTATACCCCAGACCAAGCAGAAGCCAGTCTTTGGAGAAAACGCTTGCCTAAAGTGGCATGACTTCTGGTTTCTAGAACAGTTCAACTATTCAAGCCAATCTCCCACAGACCATGGAATGCCACCATCAAGGTTAATTTCCTTGGAATCCATGTGGCTACTCCTGTAAGGGATTTTCTCTCTGATTTGGGATTTGGGAGTGAGGAGTGTTCCACCTGGGAATGAGCAGTGACGGGGCAAGCGAGGGGCACCACAGACAATTCTCTCATTTTCCTTTTTCTCCAAAGAACCAGGCTTGCAAATCCAGAGGTGGAGCACTTTTTGTTTTTCCTTTCTCTAGGGCAACTGTCCCCATCCCCTGAGCTGTGGCCTGTTAGGAACCGGGCCACACAGCAGTTTGTAAGGGGCAGATGAGTGAGTGAAGCTTCATCTGTATCTACAGCCACTCCCCAGCGTTAGCATCACTGCCTCAGCTCCACCTCAGATCATCGGGCATTAGATTCTCATAAGAGCACTGGTCCCTTGTGCCAAAAAGGTTGGGGACCACTGCTCTGGGTAATTCCACATCCTCTAAGCAACAATTATTGACTGGGGATATGTGTAAATTAATGAAACAATTAACATCAAATTTTATAAGAATTCTTCAAGACATTCCTGACTAGTATATAATACAAATGCTCCTTGACTTATGATGGAGTCATGTCCCAATAAACCCACTGTAAATTGAAAATATCCTAAGCTGAAAACGCCTTTAGTACACCTAACCTACTGAACATCACAGCTTAGCCTAGCTGATATAAAATGTGCTCAGAACACCATAGCCAAAAACACTGGAAATGCAATTCTCTGTAGAATATCAGTTGTTTACCCTTCGAATCACATGGCTGACTAGAAGCTGCGGCTCACTCCTGCTGCCCAGCATCATGAGAGAGTATTGTACCATATATCGCTAGCCTGGAAAAGGCCAATGTGTATCCCTTTTACACCACCGTAAAGTCGAAAAATTGTAAGTCAAACCATTATAAGTTGAGAACTGTATGTAGTATTGTTTTTTGCTTTTTTTTTTTTTTGCATAATTTATCAACTCATAATCCAACATGGGTGATGAGTAAGGGAGTCAGTCTTTCTAAGACTTAGACACTGACTCTTCTTCCTTGAGATGGAGATGAGGCAACCTCCCAACACTGGAACCAGCAGAGTAAGAATCAAGAACCCAGCAGACTCATTGAGGAGACCCTCTGATGACGACTCTTCTGCCTGAGTGCCTTACCCTGTCCTCTCTGCCCATGGAGCCCCATCCAAAGCCACTCTCAGAGCTCCAAGCCAAACACCTCTGCCCTGTGGGGAGCTCGTCCTATTCATCCCAATGGAAATTCATTATAGTCTCACTGGTACCACTTTTGTGGCTTTTATCACACATCGACTTGAATTGTAGTCATTTGGGTGGATCTCACCTCCCTTCCTAGATCTAGATGTCCACAGGTCAGAAAAGTAACTCTGATGATTTCATAGCCTACATATACAATCCTCAATTTTGTGCCTGATGTGTAATAAGTTCTCCATAAATATGTGTTGGCTAAATGATGACTAGAATGTTGAAATGTCCTCTTGGGCTCTTGATAATTCAAATGCACACCTGTCGTGCAGCTTGGAGGTAAAGGGTGAGCTGAGGTAATTGCTAAAGGTTGGTGGTGGCTCTGGGAATTTTGCTTGTAGGAGAAGTCATTTTGGTTTTAGGCACTAAAAACTTAAGTCCAAGTTAGGCTTTCCAGGTAAGATAGAGGACATCCAGTTAAATTTGAATTAAATAAATATCAAATAATTTTTAGTATAAGTATGTCCCGTGTAATATCCGGAATAGGCTTACATTAAAAAGTATTCATTGTTTATCTGAAATTCAAATTTAAATAGAAGTCCTGTGTTTTACTTTGCTTAATCTGGCAACCTTAGTCCAAATCAACAATGAAAGAGTGATTTTTTTTACCTTTGAAAACTAATAGGTATATTTTTCTCTAAGGTGTTATCTGCCTCATTAAGATTTAGGTGTTTAAGTAAAAAAGTTTACCAAATTAGAAATGAAACAAGGAGAGTGCATCTTTCTGCCTCCAGTCAAATAGAAGAGTGAGCAAAGGCCTCACCCATCATCAGGGGAGTGAGTGGCCCTCCACCTGTTGACCCAAACTTGCAGCTTGAGCTGGTGCCCCATCTCTCCTTCTACTGTAGGTAGAGGTTTTAGGACTCAAACCTTGGGCACATGGATGGAAATGGGAGGCAGGAGTGGGATGGGGGTGAAGGCTCAGCCTCTTCTTACTTCAGGCTCCTTCATCTTCAGAGCTCAAAGCCTGCTAATGCGCCATGTGTGTGTTTGGGCAGTGTGGGCCCGGCCTCAATGGCTGTGCCTGCGGGACCCAGCCAGGATGGGTATCCAATCCAGTTAACTCACTAAGCTCGCTCAGCAATTACCTGCCAGGGACACTCGCCCTCTCTGCAGTCCCTCCCACCCACTATCCGGATGAGGCTTGTCTCATCCTCTTCGGGGCTCGGCTCTGTGTTGTTAAAGTCAAGCAGGTGGAAAGGGTCCTTGGTGGGATGCAGGTCTTTAGGGTCGTACTGCTCCAGCATGTCAGTTTCAGGGGGATCCTTGCTGCTGTGGGAGGCCTGGGCCACTGACCTCTTCCTCCGTCCCAGAGTGAGTTTCCCACAGGGAAAAGGCTCTGAAAGAAAAACAACGACAACAACAAAAAAGGGCGTGGGCCTTCAGCAAAGTGGACATCGCCCTACACTGCGTGCGTAGTTCACTACGCAGCAGGAGGAGTCATGAGGCTGGAGGGAGGGTCCAGCCTTCGTGGTAATGGGGTGAGATGTCCTTGAAAATGCAGGTGGGGAAGACTGAGGAGTGTACGTGGTAACTGGGAAGGGGTGTGAGGAACTTTGGGGTGCAGCGTGCTCCAAGTCTTGGTAGGGGTTGGGTTATAAGGTGGATGCAGTTGTCACAATGCAGGGAATGTGTACTTCACATCGGTGCACCCCACTGTGTGTCAGTTTTATCTGAAAGACAGTGCCGTGGACTCTGACCTCTGGGGTTGACCAGAATGCTGAAGCATCGAGGGGGATGTCTGCAATCTACTTGGAAATGTGTCAAAATGATAAAGTGGCTTGCGGATGAACAGAGGATAGATGTGGAGTAGATAGGTATGGTGATGTGTTAATGGTAGAACCCAGGTGGGGGCATATGGGTGCTCACTGCCAAATCCTGTCAACCCTGCTGTGTGTTTGAAACATTTCTTAATGAAATGTTGAAAAAAATGTTTTGAGCAAGAGGGACAATATGTGCAAGTAATCTGAGGCATAAGAAGGAGCACCGGACATGGCTTTGAATGATAACGTCTAAAAAATGATAGCTATCCTTGAAACACCAAGCATAGGGGAGACGTCAGTAAAATACAAGAAAGCTTCCTTCCTGTGTTATCACAAACTAAGGAACTGAGGCAGAGCAAGGGGGCAAAGTAGGACAGAGGAAGGTAGTGGTGTGGAGGGCCGAAGAGATGAGAGACAGAAAAACAGCAGATCTGAGAATGGATGGCTTCTCTCTGCTGCCTTGTGTTTGTCTAACATCAGATAAGCAAAACTTAGTTCTTTTGACCGTTTGTGTGTGCTCCTGCAGGGCCTGAGGACCTGCCCCCACATACCACAGTAGACTGGTAAATGTATTAGCTGGTGATAAAGAGTTCTTCACCCTACAGTTTGCTAGTTTTGTGTTAATATCTGTAATCACTGTCCGTTGAAATTCTGAATTAGGAAGTAGTTTACCTGATTTTATTTTCAAACATCAAACTTTATTTTAAATTGATTCGTGATTATTCCTGGAAATAAAATAATTTGCCTGTATGTCATGAGTATACCTCCCATTTTTGAACCAGTTTAATTTTAGAATCTCCTTACTAATAGAAATGTAAATGACGTTGCCTTTTACTTGTTGGGAGAGTTGATGTTAGGTAATTACAGTCATCCTGGAATGCTTCCACCTCTGGGGGGCAGGCCTGGCAGTCTGCATTTCTGCCCCCTTCATTCCCTCCTGTGGTGCCAGAATTGTTGGTCAGTCAGCGGACCACCCATGCTTTGAGGAGCAAGTTGGGATCACTGTGAGAAGTATGTTAAGAGAAAGGAGTGGCCTCTCAGAACCTCTCGCCCGAGGTCAGCCTTGAAGCAGTGGGGGAACTTCCTACTGTGCTTGAGATCCAGGCTCTCTCACACCAGGGACCTGGCCTGTCACACTGCCCCTTTATAGGTCTTGCCCTCTGTGAGTTTCTAGGCCAGACTCTTTTTATTAAGGAAAAGAAAAAAAGAAACTTGATTAACATTAGGGCCCACATAACCTAAATCAGTTCTTGAGGCTCCTTGGTCTCCCTGCAGGCCAATCCAACCTCTCCCCAGCTTCACAGCTCCAACAGTCAGACCTGCACTGCCCCTCACTGGCCTGCAGGCTCACCTCAGTTCACTGGAGCTTCTGCTCCCGTCCTTCCCAGCGCAACAAAACACACCTTCTTCCACTGATTACATAGTTACTTAGGGTTTGCTATGAGCCAGGCACTGTGCAAAGGGCCCTCCATGAATTATCCCCTTACGTTTTCACATTCACTAAGCAGTTAGGTAATATCGTTGGTTCCATTTTTCAGATGGCTGACAGAAACAGAGGGTCTGTTTCCAAACCGCTTGGCCCACCCGGGATGCTCCAGCTGTCCCGCTCGCCAGCACTGGCACATGCCTTGCTGGTCTGGAGACGGCTGGCCTCTCTGGCTCAGGGAGCCCTGCTCGGGCGGCCTCATGCTTCTCCTACCTATAGAGATGCAGGACTTGCCATTGTCGTCCAGGATGTACCCACTGGCACAGGAACACACCACAGAGCTCTGCTCCTCGCTGCAGAACTGGTCACAGTCTCCATTGTCCAGGCTGCAGAATTTCCGTGTGGCTACGAGACAGGCATATTGGCTTTCAGGACTGACCGGGGAAACAGAGGCTGCAGATGGCTGGGAGGAAGGACAGCAGCACCAAGGGGACAACACCAACTAGTCAGGCCCACAGAGGATCATCGGACAAAAGCAAAGGGCCAGAGTCAGGCGGCCGATGCATATCAGCTGGTCCCAGTGCAAACAGGATGGGCTGCCCGGAGCAGGCTGGAGGGGTGTGGGGACCATGCTTCTCCACATGTTCTTCTCACTGCCCCAGTGCCTCCCCAGCTTGTATGGGGAAACCATGGTATCCACTCAGGGGAAGAGCTGAGTGTTTGCCAGGCTCTGGGCACTAGACTTCCAGAAGGTCCTTAAGTAACCTGAGCATGCCAGGTGCCATGCACTGGAGGCTGGGGGCAGGTTCTTAAGTTCAGCCCTAAAAAGGCCCATGGATGTTCACTAGAATGGATGAGCTGCCTGCAGGAGAGTGGGCTTTGGGGCCAGGTGCTCTGGAGGAGCCTGGCAGAGGGGCCAGAGGTCCACCCACTCTGAAGCTACAGGATTCCCTGTGGAATAAGGGCCCTAGGGTCTGGGGTCCGGGATTCAGTGCGGCAGGAAGGAAAAACAGATGGTGCACATCTTGAAGTCAGGCCAACCTGAGTTGCAGACTGGCCCTTCCATCACTTGCTGTGTATTTTGGGCAAGTTATTTAAACCCATAGGACTCAGTTTCCTCACTTGTAAAGTGGTGGAGTTCACGCTATCTCACAGGATAACCTCACAGGTCATATAAAACTCTTGGTGCAGTGCCCACATGGGGCCGTAGCTCCTTCAGTCAAGGCCAGGCTTTGGACCTCAAGGCCAGGCTAAGTGCATCCCCCACAGTCTGGCAGCTCTGACTAAGCCAGAATCACCCATTTGCTTCCACTGAACATCTAACTCTAAACTCGCATCAGTGATGCCATCTTGGCAATTTACTTTACACTCCGCATTTGGATTTTAATGAAAAAACAATTACATTGTAAAGACTAATATTAATGGAACTTTAGAAAACATTCACAATGGCCCTGGGGTCAGCCAAAAGGTATACAGGGGTGGCAGCTCTGGACTTGGGATGAATGATTTATAAAGGATATTCTCGTTAGGGAAAATTCCAAAGTAATCCAATTAAAGAGCACATTCTAAAGATTATATATTAAGCAATTTTTTAAAAAAGCAAATCTTTCTTTTTAGAGAAAACTGGTCTAATACTAACTTAATTTTTGTTAAAAAATTAACCATCATATTAGGAAAACTCTTCGTGACTTTTCCCTCCAGAATTAATTGAAGGTATCAAATTTTTATAATCGGACAATCCCGAACATTTAATATTGACGTTTGCACTAGCAAACGTAAGTGAAAGGTGGTGATTCAGAACCATTGCCCAGGACCACAAGAGATGTAAGTAGCAGCGATTATTCTACTCTAAGGAGAAGAAAGTCAGTTCTCATTTCTACGTTAATACATCACGTGCATCATTATTTTTCCATAGTCTCTCTCAGAGGAAGAGAAGTGACGGTGTATCTCATTGTACCCCAAAACTGAGTGGGATGTATGACACATTTGGGGCTTTTACTGTTGTGGTTTTTTTTGTTCGTTTTTTGTTTTTTGTTTTTGTTTTTGCTGTTACTACAATGGCACATTATCATGGAGCACAGAGTTTAAATGGGAAGTAACGTGAGATTCTTTCCTTGGGCATTTTAGCTTTTTCCCTCTTACCTATCTTTGATTCTTTAGGTAACTCAGGTTTGAAGGTATACTAAGAAGAAGAACTCACATAATTCACAGTTTTTGCCTTCGTAGCCTTCTGAACAGGTGCACGTGTATTCCCCAAGACCGTCTTTACACTCTCCCTGATTCTGGCAAGGATTGCTTTCACACTGGTCGCCATCTGCAAAGAAAAGATTTGGAAACCAAAGTTTGCGGGCAATTTCCATCATTTCCATAATGATGCTGCGTTGATCTTGGCACACATTTTTCAGATTACTTGAGTGAACTTGGAATTCTTCTAGTTTCTCTATAAAAAATTTCTCCTATCTGAACTTCCTCATCTTTTGTGGCTATGTGTACATGATGCCCTTATCTAACTGGATCATTGACTGAACTTTCCAATTTTTGCTGACATGTTTGACAGTGTTTTTGCATTACAGTGAGGAGCTCTGGGCTGTTGACCACATGGGACCACTTGGAAGGATGGAAGATAGGTGATTGACACTCATTTCTGGGCTGAGCATTGACAAGAGGGATGTTCAGGTTCCTCTTTCGAAATGCTCTGGGGGTAAAATGAGAATGCAGAGACTGCTTTCCAGCACTAACATGGACTTCACATTTCTCGGTGCATTTGTGCAACCTAATTTGGAGATGAGTCCAATTATCATTTTGAGAAATTTGAATACTGTTACCAGAATGAAAACATGCCATTTGATTATATACCAATGGTTAATACCAATGAAAACATACCAATGGTTGATACCATTTCGGATGCTATAAACATTAATGCAAGGTGGATACCTTATTAGAGAAGCCAATCTTTTTGTTTCTAACTAACCTACTTGGATTTAAAATATTATCAACAAATTTGGTATCCTCAAATGAGAATGAACTGATTTAAATCTATATTTAATAACAAAACCAAAATTAGTATAAAGTTATAAAAATATTTTATAATAACTGTTATGAAAACATTAAGAGGAGAAAAGTATTAAATAAGTAAGATCCGAACAGGAACAGAAAGGAAATTCAGAAAGCCATTTTCAAAATTCTAATACAATCTCTTCCAATTTAAATAGCCTAATGAAACTCTTCCGCTTAAGATTAAAATAGAAAACATCTCACCTTTGTATTTATTCCAGAATTCATTCTAAAAGGAGGAAAAGATTTTAAAAATGCATTAGGGAAAACACAGACATTTATACCAAAAACAACCGTAACCTAGTAACTCAACCTGAGGAGCATACTTTCCCAAACAGAGTTCATTTTCTGAAACAAATTGCTCTAGAACTTATTCGATCTAAAAGGGAAAGTTTTTCAGATTTTCTGCATTTATACAGATGTGGTTTCACTCCTCTCAAATGCACCATCTCCGTTGCCTATTGAAAATTTGTTTTAAACCTAAGGAGCATACTTTCCCAGAGTTCATTTTCTGAAACAAATTGTTCTAGAGCTTATTCGATCTAAAAGGAAAAGTTTTTCAGATTTTCTGCACTTATACAGATGTGGTTTCAATCCTCTCAAATACACCATCTCCGTTGCCTATTGAAAATTTGTTTTAAAGTTAATCACCAAGAAATGAATTGCGCTAAAAATAGTTTGCTGTGTTTGCTACCCCAAGCTGATCAATGAATGGTTTTTCGTTGAGATACCTGGGACAAAGATTTGAAAAAAGATTGAATGCTTGGTGAATAATCTCATTATAATAATTTTAAAATGGTAATTGGTAATTAGCTTAAAATAGGGCATCGAGAACCCATATTACACTAAAAAAAGTGTTCATAGCCTTAAAAATATTTTGCTGTCTCCAGTAGGTTGACTAGTGTTCCCCCTGCCCCCACCCCACCAAATTCAGCTGCAATCTCAAAATATGACCTTAATTATAAATAGGGTCTTTGCAGATGTAATTAAGATATCGATCGAGATGAGATCACACTGGATTAGAGTAGACCCTAAATCAATGAGAGTGTCGTTATTAGAGACAGAAAAGGATGCAGAGAGACACACAGAGAGAAGACCATGTGAAGATGGAAGCAGAGATTGGAGTGATGCATCTACAAGCCAAGGAATGCCAAGGATTGCTGGCAGCCCCCGGAGGCTAGCAGAACGGCATGGGACATAGTCTTCCTCAGATCTTCCAGAAGAAATCAACCCCGGTGACACCTTGATGTCAAAATTGTGGTCTCCAGAACTGTGAAAGAATAAATTTCTGTTATTTTAAAATACATGGTTTGTGATTTTATTTTACTTTTTTTTTTTGTCTTAAGGTGGAAGTTTTGATTATCAATTTAAGACCTTTCTTTCCAATGAAAACATTTAATGCTATAATTTTCCCTGTAAGCACTATTTTAGCTCCATCCCATAGATTTTATGTTGCATATTCATTTTTTGTTCAGTTGAAAAAATTTCTAACTTCCCTTGAGACTTCCTCTTTGGCCCACAGATTATTTAGAAGTGTGTTGTTTAATTTCCATGTACTTGAAAATTTTCCTGTTATTGATTTTTGGTTAATTTCATTAAGGTTGGATAAAATATTTTATATGATCTCCATCTTTTAAATTTGTTAAGGTGTGTTTTATAACACAGGATATGGTCTATCTTGTGGAAAATTTTGTAAATGCTTGGAAAGAAAGTGTATTCTGATGTTGTTAAGAATCCTATAAAAATCAATAAGATTCAGGTCAAGTGCTGTCTAGAGAACTGGAGGAAAAAAAATGGTAAACACAATTCTGTGGTACTTTGATTTCTAGTCTTCTTCAACCATTACTGCTATTTACTTTTCAGGGTCCTCAGATGGCTGCTCCATGCATTCTATACAGGATTTGTAGCTGCATTCAGTGGGAGAGATAGGGTGAAGTGTGCTTTCTCCATATTACTCGGAACTAGAACTTGCTGATAACCTTTGATCCAGCAATCCTTCTCTGGAACACCTATTCTTAGAAGATAATCCGGAAGAAATATATGTGTTTACATAAAAGCAATATAAAATAGCTTACATGGTCAAAACATAAAAGAGTAAATGTGTCCATACAATAAAATATAATTTAACTCTTTAAAATTCTAAGTGTGATGGCTATATAGAAGTAAAGAAGAGTGTTTGGGAAATAATGCTGAGGAAAAAGGTAGAACATGAACTTGGATTGGCATTACGATTATTTTTATTATTATTATTTTTTACTATATAAATTTATTTATTTGAATTAGTTTCAAGTATACAGTACATTGGTTAGACATCTATAATGTTCATAAAACCATCCTCCCAATTGCTCCCTCCCTCTCCTGGCCCTCCACTTAACCATCATATTAATGCTGACTGCATTCCCTATGCCGTGCTCCCCATCCCCGTGATCAACTATCAACT
>NW_006434373.1:818193-840885 GCF_000325575.1 Pteropus alecto
TCGCCAACACTTGCTGTTTTTTGATTTATTGATGATAGCCATTCTGACAGGTGTGAGGTGATACCTCATTGTGGTTTTAATTTGCATTTCTCTGATGATTAGTGACCTTGAGCATCTTTTCATATGTCTGTTAGCCATCTGTATTTCCTCTTTGGAGAAGTGTCTGTTCAGGTCTTCTGCCCATTTTTGAATTGGATTACTTTTTTGTTGTTGAGTTGTGTAAGCTCTTTATAAATTTTAGATATTAACTTTTATCAGATGAATCATTAACGAATATCTTCTCCCAAACAGTCGGTTGTCTTTTTGTTTTGTTGATGGTTTCCTTTGCTGTACAAAAACTTTTTAGTTTGATGTAGTCCCATTTGTTTACTTTTTCTTTTGTTTCCCTTGCTCAAGGAGATATATCTGAAAAGAAATTCCCGTTAGCAATTTCAGAGTTTGCTGCCTATGTTAGCAATTTCAGATATTAGCAATTTCAAGGAGATATATCTGAAAAGAAATTCCTGTTAGCAATTTCAGAGTTTGCTGCCTATGTTTTTTTCTAAAAGTTTTATTGTTTCAGGTCTTACATTTAAGGCTTTAATCCATTTTGAGTCTGTTCTTGCATACAGTTTAAGAAGATGGTCCAGCTTCTTTTTTTTGCATGTATCTGCCCAATTTTCCCAATACCATTTATTTAAGAGACTGTCTTTACCCCATTTTATATTCTTACCTCCTTTGTCATATATTAAGTGAGTATATAGGCATGGATTTATTTCTGGGCTCTTTACTCTGTTCCTGATCTTTTGCAGAAAAGATTTCTGAGCCATACAACTTACAATTATTATTTTCTAGATAGAAGTGCCAACTGTTGTGCTTTCCAATGTATTATTAGTGGTTGCCACGTTCTCCTTGTCTTCAGGTTTTATGGCATAAAACAGAAGTACTTCTTTGATGTTACTGGAGTCTGTGAGAAGCACGGTGATGCAGTTGATGCCCACACCACAGCCATCTGTGGGTATTCTATGATGGTATAAAACTTTTCATCTATGAACATGGCCTCCTTATCATCAGAGGTTTTGGCCTGTTCTTTAAAAAGCTGCTTGCTGCTTCACAGAACTATTTTCCTTACTTTAGGCACTGCACACTTCCTCCTTCAAGACAAAAAGCTCAAAGTGCTCAGTGAGACCCAGAGTGGTCCATTTGGCCAAAGATCTCATTATCTGTGGGTGATCACAGATGAATGTGGGATTGCTGCAAGTCACTTTCGTAAACTCTCTGAGCTTATCAAAGAGTCCGGCTATGGTCTGAGATAGAGGACATTCAATAGCTTTTGCTGCACAAATATTAAGAATTTTTTAAGTTTCTTCAGTTCTGAAGAGGTTAGCTTCTGACAGCTTCTGGTGCATTAGTTTTTCCCACGTCTTTCTCTAGTTCTTCTACCATGCTGACTCTCAGGAGGGCTGGGATGAGGTGAATCTCAGATGTGGCCTTCTGGATCACCTAGATGGTAAGTGATCTTGTGACTGTCTGTAATATGCTTCACTATCCCTGATATAATCTCTAGGATTTCATGAGATCATAATAATCAGCAGAGGCCACATAAGACTCACACGTAGTAAAGTCAAGTCATTTGTAATTGGCAACCAGTTTCACAAACCTGGACAATGCCACTGTCCACCACCAGCATCTTATGGTAGAGTTCTAGGGAAATTCTTATATATAAATTCATGTCCAGTTTGTTGTGGTAGGCGATGACAAATGTGGCCATAGCTCCCCTTGAGATAAAGTTCGTCGTAGGAATTTCAATGTCTGGAATCCCAACTTAACCAAGAAACTTCTTATATATGTGATTTTCTTAGTGTGGATGACAAATTTCTTCTTCACAAAGTCATTCAGATTCAAGCCCAAGTATTTCCAATGATATTGTGTTTCCTTGTCTTTGAAGCCAAACTGAGAATGAGGTGACATATGTGAGCGAGGACGCAGCAGTGTGATTTTGTGGAGAATGATGCTCAGCAAATCCTTCTTGGTTTGTCTAGGATTTTCCTGAACTCCAATTATGTCTCCCTGAAGCAGTTTTCAATATGAATAAATTCTTCTTCTGATTTAAATTCCATGAAGTGGCCATGACTTGCAACTTGACCTGTTCCAGAAGGGCAGCTGCCCCCAGCTCTTCTGTCATAGATCCTACTCGCTGGCGTTAAGGCGATGTTGGTGAGGTGGTCTCCAGGGTGCAGGGAGTGAGCAGGGGTCCACGTGGAGCCTGCGTGTTGCAAGTCTTACCAGCACCTAGCATCTGGTGGAGACTCGACTGGCAGAGCTGTCTCTCGTGGAGCTGGAGCTCTTGCTTGGCCTCCGTCTCTGTTACTCTCAGCTTTCAGGTGTCTTCAGCTCTTTCTTGTCTAGTTTCAGCTTGCCACCATCTACTGACACCTCACTGCCTCAGGGTGGCCACTTTCTCCAAAGGCCCAACCCAAGGTGGATGAGGCCCATTAGTGGCTTTCAGAGCAGGGACCAAGGCCCTGTCTATTCCAGGAATGAGGAGGCGGGTGCCTTTGGAGCTGTTTTATGCGTGGTACTGGGCCTTGGAGCCCAGCGTCCCTCCTGTGTTTGTGTGCTAGGTGCTCTTTGGGGTAAAACTCAGGTGCCCAACATCCAATATGGTGGTGACCATGGATTTGGGCAAAAATCCAGTGGGTCCCATGTCTCTATGTGCATGGCCCAGTCCTGGGGAGGTATTGGCCGAGGCCATGAATAATTTTTAAATAAACTTTTAACATTTTAGAACTGATTTAACGATACCTTCAGAAGTTCTTATAACTCTTATAACTGATTTCGGGCCATACCTTCCTCTAAGTTTTCCCACCCATGAAACAAATTGATGTGCCTCACTTGGTGGGTGAGGAGACAGGAATGAATGCCGCTGCAAGCAGTAGAAGGATTCACAGTCTCTCTAGGCTCCACACCATAAAGTCCCTGCCGGGCTGCTCTCTCCTCGTGCCAGAGGCCGCAGCACAGAAGGGCACGCAGTGGCGGCCTGGCACGGGCTACACTGGCAGTCTCCAATAGAGGGGTAACCAGGGCAAGCCAGCAGCCCCATTCTGGCCCAGCATAGTGCAGAACTGGTCTCCCTGTCTCGCCAGCCCTTACCGTACTCTCGATGTTCTCAAAGACTTCTCGGGCCTCTTCGTAGGAACACGTCTCCTCCAAACACTCTCTTTCAAGGTTTCCTTTCTTCAGCTCTTCTAGAAACGAATTCGCCCTCCGGGCCCTCTCCAGGACGGTGTGGGCATGCTCCCGGTTGATGAACACTAGAAGAGAGGGAAGGATACAAAGTTGAAAGTTCCTTATCAAACTACCTGCTCTCTCCCCAGCCTGTAGTATCATGTCACCTCTGAGCTGCAAAAGGCTGAAAATTCTTTCTTCATGCACTAAGGCGGCTGGGAAAAAAATGCCCATCTCCCTCACGACTACTCCATGAGTCGCGGTATAAGACACATGTTCTAGATCCACACATCCTTCTCTGGAGAAGTTAACACATCCCACCCAGCCAACTCACCAGCCTCCCTATACATTCACACCCAGCTTTACATGGGCAACCCAAACCGTCTTTCCTGAGCTCTCCCTTCCCAGAGTGGTTCCAGGTCACACTCACCCTCCTCCCCAGGCTACTCCATTCTGTGCTTTGGCTCAGCATGTACCCCTCCACTCCCAGCCCCACGCTGAATCCCACCCACTCTGCAAGGTCTCAGCTGAGTTAAGTGGGGAGTTATGATACTGTTTTTTTTAAATTAAGTTTATTGGGTAATATTGGTTAATACAATTATGTAATTTTCAGGTGTATATTATCATTCGACATCTGTATATTCTATTGTGTGTTTACCACCCGAAGTCCAGTTTCCTTAAGCTACCATATATTTGATACCCTTTATCCACTTCACCCTCCCCCTAAACCCTATATTTGACCTCCTTTACCCCATCTACCTCCCCGCTCCTCCTCCACCTCACTAGTAACCACTAGTCTATAGTCCTCTGGTAACCACTAGCCTTTAGTCCATGTCCATGAGTCTCTGTCTGTTCGTTTGTCCTGCTCATGTGTTGCTTTTAGGTTTATATCCCACATATAAGTGATATCATGTGATTATCTCGAGGTCCATCCATGTCGATCATGATCCACAATTAAAAGTATGATTTATGTAAAGTCCCAGGACACACATTAACACAATTAAAACATAAGTTTTAAGAAATAGTACTTACTACTATTTTCTACAAAATAGTACTTACTACGAAATTTTCTACTTGATTCTGTTCTATTTCACTGAAAAACCTACTAAATTGATTCCATGATTCACAAACGAGTCATGACCTGTCTGTTAAAATGCCTCGAGTCGGGGAATCTCTGGATCCTCCCTCTGGTGTGTGTCTACGGTGGAGTTGCTCCCGTTTCACCAGCAGAGTCTTCTCTCTCTTTCTCTCACTCCTTTACTTTTTTCACTGTGATACAGGAGAGTTTCAGAGGCTTTTCAAAATCATCCTCTGCTCTAGCTTCTCTTTTTTTCCACTGAAGAATTTAGAGATTTAGAGTCTCACCGTAATAAAAACTCTCCAAGTTGCTATTTCTAGTCTCCACCTTCCTCCTGAGCTCTCTGTTTTCAGCTCTCTCGCCATGATGGATGTCTCCCCTCATCTCAGAACTCCAAACTCCCTATGTTCAAAACTAAAAAACAGGACTGCAGAATCGAGAGGCCTGGAGTTTCAAATATATCTTGGTCGCTTATTACTTAATATTAGCAAATGGGAATTACAGTACATACCTACTTCTTAGAATTATTTTAAAGAATGTATATTACTCCTAGTGTCCAGTTTGGTACACGTTAGATGCTCATTAAAGGTTAGCTTCCTTCCTACCTCACATTACTTTTCCTTCCAAATTCCC
The DNA here is from genome assembly GCF_000325575.1 of Pteropus alecto. NCBI lineage: Eukaryota > Metazoa > Chordata > Mammalia > Chiroptera > Pteropodidae > Pteropus > Pteropus alecto. The sequence goes on from NW_006434373.1 coordinate 823,112, forward strand.
TGTTTACTATCCCAACAATGCCAGGCTCACATTTGTTATTTGACCCCCCTCCCGCTACTACTCCAAGTATCTGCTCCACTACCAAGAGCTTGCTTTGGAACACAGCCTACACATTGGTTTCTTCCCTGATATGTTTTTTTTTTTTTCTCTCTTCTTCACTTTTCACCACTTTCTCATCTCCCATAACACCTGTCTGGGTCCCCTCCGTCTGCTCCTCATTGTTCCTGTCCTTGCACTTGATTCAGGGTGCAGACAAGCCCGAGGGTCCCCCCAGGGGTGATGCCACCTCTGCTCTCCCCTCTGGCTTTGCTCTGCTTCTCCTTTTCCTGAGCCTTTTCTATTTAGACAGACCCCAGGGTCCTGGAAGGTACAGAGATCCCTGTCTGTCCAGCCTCGAGTTGGTCAGCACCTTCTCCTGGCTGAGCCAGCCTGCGGATGGCGACACTGGCTTCTCTCTCATTCTCTTCCCTCCCTTGTGACCCCCTTGCAGGCCTCTCCCCACAGCTCAGTTTGGCAGGAGGGGGAACTTCTCTGTCTCTGCCTGCCACCTCCCTCTTCTCTTCCTCTCTCTCCATCTCCTTCCCTGTCTGTCTTCTGTCTGTTTCTCTCTCTGTCTCTCTCTCTTTCTCTCTGTGTCTGTCTCTTTCTCTATCTTTGTCTATCTCTGTCTCTCTGTCTCCCCCTTTCTCTGTCTATGTGTTTCTATCTATCTTTGTGACCTCTAACCCACGGTCTGACTCTCCACCCACAGGGTGGCATGCCTGGCCCTAAGCTATCTTTGGCCGAGACCACCAAGCCTAGCTGTCTCATGCCAGCCTTTGACATAGGAAGGGCACCCACCATCCAGGTTCAAGGGCATTATCCCAACTCCCTACACTCCCTCCTCCTCCCTGGGGGCCACCTCTGCGGTCTGTAGGTCAAGGGGTGCTTACCACTTCCCCCTGGCACTAGGAGGCCAGCCAGGGAGGCGCTGAGCAGGATGAGGAACAGCAGGCCTGCCATGGTGGGGCCTAGGACAGCGTCTCTGTCCCAGCTGTGACAGGCCTCTGGGGCAAGGTTCACTCACCCTGGCTTCAGGGTGGCTGATTGTCCTTCTGCTTATCACAGCCTCCTGATTGGAGCCTGAGACTGCTGGAGGTGGGGGGCAGGGGCAAGTGACTGCACTGGTGCATTGTCACCTGGCCTGTGCACCCCTGGGGAGGTCCCTGTCTAACCTCGTTCTTGTCAGTAATTATATCCAGGGGAACCTGCTGCGGGTATAGGAACTTTTTGTTCTAAGAGAGTAAAAATATCATTTTATTTCAGATGTTTATCCTTACTACTGTGATAAAAGCTAAGTATCATTTTCCCCATCTTTTTTCCAGAACAGAAAACTGGTGAAATGTCTGTGGTACATGTAGGATTTTCCTGCCTTTCCGTTGTTCTGAAATGTTCCTTCTGCTCAAGGGCGTCTCTCTCCAGGTGGTATAAGGTGGGGTCTCACAGAGGGTCTGGTGCCTGCGATTCACCTGCATGTCAGGCTTGTACCTCCCACTCCTAAAATTCAGGGGCTCCGGGATCCTTCTATGCTATATGGTTCGTTGTACACAGGCTCCCACACATACTTTTGGGAGGATACCCCTTGCCCAACGTGCCTGGAGGGGACTGCTCTGTTGGAATTCCTACGCGATCTGCTGACCATGGGGCAAGTTGGCTGAGGTTGAGAAGGGCTGTGCCAGGAGCTGCTGCTGTATATGTCGTGGAGGTGCACGGCTTTTCCTGACAACAGCTTTGCCACGCATACCTTATTGTGAGCCAGGTGGGGGTGGAGAGGAGGATGAGCCCAGAGTCAGAGGCCTCACAGTGAAGTCCATTGTCCTTATGCAAAGCTCAGTACGAGCCATCTGGGAGAGAACATGCAGGGTGGCACGGTGCCTGCGGACCTGGAGTGGAGGGGGCTTCATTATCCAGCCCCTCCATTATGGTTCCCACTCCTTACTCCTCTTGTACAGGACCAGGAAACGTGGAGGGCATTGTTTCCAGGAAACCCTGGAGTCTCGCTGTTTGGCTTACATCCCGGGGAGATTCCAGAACTCAGGGTTGTGTCTCCTGACAACAAATGATAGGCACCAGGGAAGGGCAAGTCATCTCAGGTCAGTGGAAGCAGCCCGCACTCTTGGTGGCCAGGCCAGTAAGGGAAGTATGCGTGCCACACAGTGGGTACACACCAGGTGCCATGTGCTCTCCCAGCCCAGAAACTTCCCTGGGGCATCAGGCTCTGGAGGAAAAGGCTTGGGAACTGGCTGGTGAGGTGAATGCTTTGCTGAGAGAGACAGAGAAAAGACCCATGGTCACTTGGATATAAGTCTCATTACTTAGCTTGTTCATTGCTCTGTCTCCAGCACCTAGAGGGGTGTCTGGCACATAGTATATACTCATTGACCAACAGCTGGAGTGAATCTGTGTGGTCCCAAACGCTCCTGCTCTGGGCTCCGAGGCCAGGTTGGTCTTTATTGGGGTGGTCACTGTGATGTGCAGAGCTCGATCCTTAGAGACAACCTGCAGTTGGTGACCTAGGCCTGTCTTGCCTGGTCAATTTGTACTGTGATGTTGTCACTGAGCACATTCAGAATGTGGGGGAGGCTGGATTCTGTGTGAGTCCCTTCCTGTCCCAGGAAGGGAAATGGTCAAAGCTCTACTCATAGAAAGATGGACATAATCTCTAACAGTTAGTGTATCTGCACATCAAGTGTTAGCCTTCGGGGGTTATCCCGATGTCATCTGGCGCTCGTGCTTATGACAGCCCTGTGACAGCCCTGTGATGCAGGGGCCTGTGTCACCCATTAATGGCTGGGGAAACCGAGGCAGAACCAGTGACTCACCAGGACCCTGTTTAACTCCAGGTGGCTCTGGAGAGGCTCCTGGCCTGGCCCCTGTGGTTCCATTGCCCCTTGTCTTCCCATGAAGAGAGTCCAGACAGCTTTTATTCATTTCTAGGAAGAAACAATAGACTTGCTGGGTTCAGGGCCTTCCGAGATCTCTCACAGTTTGGTTGCAGAAATTCCATAAGTGTCTGTAGCCTGAGCTATTAAGTTGAAGGACATCGGGGTATTTGCAAATCAGCTATACCCCACCCTCCTCCACCCCTGACCTATGGATGTTGCTGTTTCCCCTTAAGAACTGGATCTCTGAAGGCGGGGTGTCTCCTCCCACACGCTCGTGGCATGCACCCGGGGCCTAGTGCACCTGGGACTTGAACTCAGGACCTTCTGCATGTAAAGCAGACGTGCTAACCACTACACAATGGAGCCACCCCCAGCTATACTGTTCTTGACGACATAATTGAGTCCTTCCAGATGCCTCCTTTCACGTAAACTGGTTTCATCCTCATGGCAAGCATCGAGGTGGGCTTCCATTGTACAGATGAGAGAACAAGGCACAGAGAATATAAGCAGCCTGGCCAAGAGTAAGAGTCAGAGCCAGACTGACTCCAGGAGGTCTGGCCCTATGTCAGGTCTCTTAAAATGCACATCCAATTGCTTGGTGAGATCCCTACAAATTACAGCATGACCAGGGCAGCAAACCTTTTCTGTAAAGGCCCAGTCATGAATATGGTAGGTCTGTGGGTCAGATGGTCTCTGTCACAACTACCTAGTGCTGCAGTTTTAAGCAGCCACGAATGATGAGTAAAGGAACGGGTGTGTTCTTATAAAACTTTATTTACGAAAATAGGTGGCTTGGACTTAGCACCAGCCATAATTTGCAGACCTTGGTCTACTCTATACTAAATATGGCTTGACTGTTCAGCAGAGCAAGTCCCGGCCCCCTGACTCACATGTGTTAAGCACTGTTGGTGTGCCAGGCACTAGACGGCCCAGTGGCTGTCCTCCAGTCGTGTCCCAAGTGGCGGGCACCTGCTGGCTTTGCTCCATCCACCTTTGCCAGGTAGGACCCACTTGAACTTTGATCTTTTGTTTCATTCTTACCCACCTGAGACCTATGTGACCCTACTGTTACTGGGCCCACAATCACCTGAGGAGCTTGCTAAAAATGTAACTCACCTGGTCCTACACCCCTTGGATCCTGCTGGTGGATCCTGGGCCCAGGAACATGTATTTCCTGGATCATCCCTGGTGGTTCTCAGTCAGGCGTTCCCTGGGCCTCTCTATGAGGACTGTCATTGACTAGGGCCTTGGCAGGAAGAGAACACTCAGTTCTATAGGGCTTTGGGAACTACAGCCTTCAAAATCCATCAGAGACCTCTTGGTTTTAAAAATCAGCCTCCCTGTAAAAAGGTTCATTTTAGTGACGTTGGTAATTGTGAAAGAAAAGACCAGCTTGAAGACAAACACCAGGGTCTCAATGAAATGGATGTAGACAATCCATGAATAGCAGGAAGCTGGAAAAAATGCACTGAGGAGGTTCAGCTGTTTGTTGTTCACGGGGAGAACAGGTGGCATACGGTATGGAGAGCGTGTTATGTAGCCCTTTTTATGGTGAAAGATACAAATACAGAACAAATATAAAAGGATATCCTTCCAATTGAATGATGCTTCTAATTTACTTGAAATGAAATACTTGCATAAGAAAGAAAAAAATGAAAGTTAAAAGACAGCCCCAAGAAAGTGGCCCGTGACACTGGGTGAACACACACACACGCACGCTGCCACTGTGCGGGCAGAGAGATGCAACGGAAAGGTGCAGGTGAGGCTGGTCACTTCTCCACTTCTGCCCGGGCAGGGCCTCCTGTCTCTTTCGTCCACTGCCCTGTGTCTCTCATCTTGCTATTTTCCTCTCAGTCTGTTTCTTTGAATCTCCGAGTCTCTTTCTCTTTCCATCTCCTCAGAATCTCTCCCCTCAGTTTCTCTCTGTCTCTCGATTTCTCTCTCCTCTTGGCCTTTTTCTAGTCTTTTCTCCATCTTCCAGTCTCTCTTCATCCCTCATTCTCTTTACGTTCTTTCTCTTGGACTCTTCTTCTTTTACTCTATCTTTCCTTCTCTGTCTCTCCCCGTATTTCTGTCTCTATCCCTCCCTCTCTCTCTCTCTCCCCACCCCAAGAATAGCAGGAGGATTTATGGGTTTGTTGACAGGACAGCCGAAGCAGCAGCAGCAGCTTTATTTTGCAAGAGCAGGGTCCATGGAGCTGACACTGAAGTGCTAGGGAAATGGGGCGCGGAGGAGGCCTTCTGAGTGCTCTTTCGAGCTCACGAGCCTGTGGAGCCACTCAGTGTACTGGGAGACCCTGGTGTACACCCCAAAGTGACCTACAGCTGCACAGCCCACACCCCAGCTGACGACACCCGTCAGGTACCATGTGCCTTGGAACTTGGTAGCATGTGGACCCCCGCTGTCCCCCTTGCAGGCATCCTTGCTCCCATCCAGGTAGCCAGCACAGAACATGTTCTCTGTGATCTTTGGGGAGGTTTGCTCCCTGGTCGACTGCTCCAGGCAGTCCTGGGTCATTAGCCTGGGCACGTCGATGGCCATGAGCTGGAGGGCCGTGGCGCCCCTTTCAAGGAGCTGACCCCAGCCGCTGATGAAAGAGAAGCGGATGGAGGCCAGTGTCCTCTCGGAGAAGGCCTTCTCTGGCAGGCAGAGGGGCACCACATAGTCTGTGAAGACCACAGGCCTGCTCAGGCGGAGCAGGGCGATGTCGTGGTTTGTCTTGCCTGTGATGTACTTGTTGGGGACAATGACCTGAGCAACTTGCCGTTCCTGCTCGTCGCCATCCTCCTCACTCAGGTCGTGCTCACCTGTGGGGAAACCAGCACCGCTCATGCCCCTTGCCCTGCAGGCTTAGGGTATAACCCTTCCCGAACCTCAAGAAGGTCAGAGCGTCCTTTGGGGTATGAGGGGCCCTGAGTCCAACTCCACGCTGGCCTGCATAGCCGGCCTTTCCAGGTGGCTACCAATGGGCTATGCGTAGAGTGTGAATCTGGAATCTGAGGTGCCGAAGGCACATGAGGAGGGGTGCTGGGCCAGGCAGCTGTGGGTTGGTGGGGAGGACTGCCCGATTCCCCTGCTTCTTTCCTCAGGGGTCCTTGTCATCCCATAAATCCACCAAGCAGAGGCCCACCCATGGTGGCAAATGGAGTCCTGGGTCGCTGCATCCTCCTCAGGGCTTTTGGCCCAAGTGAGACAGGCGGATACAGCATCACCGCCCCTCCCCCCGCCACCATGTCTTAGGTGTGGGAAAGAGGATAAGGGGGATGGTGGCCACGGTGGCTCCCTGTGAACACTGGGGTTTGTCGAGATGCTGCCCACTTCTCTTTTTGGAGAAGTTCATCTGGGTGGAGCTTGGTGTTCAATGCCTTGAATCTCAGCTCCGAGTTCTTATCACACAAGAACCATTCTCTCATCAGAAGGAAGGAGAATGAAACCTACCCACTACTGCTGTCAGATTCTTAAAACTCTTGATTCTGTCGAAACAGTGGGCTGCGGAGACCACCCAGGTGGTGTCGATCAGGGTACCCCCACACAACAGCACCCCGTTCAGCTTCAGAGCAACCTGACAAGGGCACAGCACAATTGGAAAATCACATTATTATTCTTAGGGTACCCTTCCTTGGAGATTCATCTTTCCCCTATATCCTTGGGGATGGGCTGCATTTATAGGATGGTTTCTGAAATCCTGGGACCAGGGAGTGCGCTCTGGGAGGCCATGCTGCCGCAGTTGCCCCCAGCAAGCCCACCTGAGTGGATCCCCTGTAAATGTACGGGAACCCATGTCCACCAGCCATGCCTCTACCTCAGAGAGACTTCGCCACCCAATTGTGGTGGACTCTAGTGAACACATCTGTCCTATTTGGATGTATCTAGCTCTGATTATTCTCTGAACACCAAAAACTGGGGTTCCACAAAGCTTAGAAGAGGGCCCTGAATTGCAAAGGCACCACCCAGGCCCCAACTGCTGTGGGAGGTTGCGGTGGGAGAAGGGAGAGGCTGGGTGGGAGCAGGGCTGCCGGATCAGCAAGAAGTATAACTTCTTCTGAGTCTGGTCTGGAAGGGGTCAGATGGCCACTGCACGAGAGAATTGCAGCTGCCCTGAGCCCAGGGTCAGGCTAAGGATGATCGCAATTCTCCAATTTCCCTTTCAAGGTTCTCATACTTTTATTTCTAAAAATTCTTAACTGTTCAACTTGGGGTGTCCCGGAATGAAGGGTTAGACAGGAGTCAGTGATTCGGGCTCAGACCTGAGTTTGCAGGTCTCTCACACTTGAGTGTGCATACACCCCCGGGCTCCCGTGAAGTATAGATGCTGACCCACTGGGTCCAGGGGCCTGAGACTCTGCATTTCCAACCAGGACCAGGCTCATAGGCAGCTTGGAAGAGAGACTTCATGGAGGAGCTACGGCCCACAGACCTGGCCACATGTAAGGGACAGCCTCCGGGCCTGTGGGAGGACTTTTTTACGGATCAAGGATCATACTGTATGATCTCACTTATATGTGGAATCTAAGAAAAACATAATAAACGAATAAATGAATAAACAAAACAGAAACAAACCCATAGATATAGAGAACAAGCTGATGGTTGCCAGAGGGGAGCCTGAGTAGGGGGATAGTAATTAAAAAAAACAAAAAACAAACCACAATATGTAAGGGACAGCCTCCGGGCCTGTGGGAGGACTTTTTTACGGATCAAGGATCATACTGTATGATCTCACTTATATGTGGAATCTAAGAAAAACATAATAAACGAATAAATGAATAAACAAAACAGAAACAAACCCATAGATATAGAGAACAAGCTGATGGTTGCCAGAGGGGAGCCTGAGTAGGGGGATAGTAATTAAAAAAAAACAAAAAACCAACCACAATATCTGGCATACAAAAAAAAAAAAAAAGCTTCCAGAGGCAGATAGTAGATGGAGCCTTGACAGTGACAGAGCTGGGTCCAAATCCTGCCTCATCTGTAAAAAAGGAGTAAGATTAACAGTCTGTGAAAAAGCAGTGTGAGGAAGACAAGTAAGCAGACGGAAGTGCTGCTGGGAGCACTGAAATCTGAGCTGAATGGAGGCTGTTGTCTACAACAGGCCTTCAGAATGAAGAGGAATCCACCGAAGCACTGCCATGAGCAGCGGTGACTTGGGGCGTGGGGTGTCCTGTGGCTGACCTGCCCACTTTCCCTTTGAGGTCATGAGTGACCCTGGGGCCCTGAAGCCTTACCTGCCAGGGACATTCCCCTTTGGGGCACACCTTGCCACCTATAATTCGGCCTTGGGGTTGGCTGTCATTTCTTTTTTCCAGAACAGGAATTTTCCCACATGGATAGTCAACTGTATAAAACAAAAGTCAGCAAGACGTGGGGATTTATGACACGCGGACAATTAATGAGAAGAGGGCTCTGAGCCTTGCAGGTGGTGGCTCTGCCTCTGGTTCTTGCTCTGGGCTGTGGGAGGCCTCGGGGTGTAAGGAAGCACCTGTGGGAGCTGCTGGGTGAGTAGATGGGGCAGGGGCTGGTTTTGCAGGAGCAGAGGACCCAACTTCTTGAAACTGGGTTCTGCTCATTTTTCCAGGGGGAAGAAGTGCCGCTTAATTTCCTGAAGAGGAATGATATTCCATCTAAAGGTTTACCAGCCTCTCAAGACAATTGTGCTGCTATTTTAACCCCACTCTTGGTTTTTCGTCTGCTCCAACAAAGTCCTTGGGCCAGAAAAAGAAAGCATTCAGAGGTGGTAACTGAATTTCAGGATGTTTTGACCTGGCTGGGTATATTTACTCCTGAAGAGGCACAGGGTTTTGAGTGCCCCGGCCTTTGGAATTGCAGCCCCATTAGTTTGAGGTTGGTTTGGAGAAATTTTCCATTTTTCTAAAAGTGTTTGCAAAAAAAAAAAAAAAATGGTTTTGAATCCAGAAAGCTATGGTCAATATAGACACTGAGTGTGGCAGGGTAAATTCCTGGCAAAGGGAACTGGATGTGGAAGCCTCGTGCTTCTCTTCTGGGCCCACCTAGAATGGGCAGGGGGCCTGAGGCCAGACCAGGGAGCTGCCCCAGGCTCTGTCTTATCCACTGGTCCCCTGTCCTGTTCTTGGCGGGGAAGCCGCCTCTGCCCTCAGTCTCCTCCCTGCTTCTGAACATGTAGTGGTCGGCATGTAATAGATGCTCAGTTAATTGCCACCCCTCCTCATTTTCTAGCCAAGAAGGAAACCTGTGGCATGGCAAGAATTAGTAAATGCTCATCCGGAAGTGAAACGGCACACAGCCCCTGGAGCAGGTCCCCGAGAACCTGTTACCTGTGGGTGCACAGGACACCTCGTCAGCCTGGAGTGTGTACCCCTTGTGACACCAGCAGGAGCGCTTGGCCTCCACATGGTTGCTACAGTACTGCTCACAGCCTCCGTTCTCATTCTCACAGATCAGCTGGTTATTCTTGTCTGAGGACAGAGAGAGACAGCCTGAGAGGGGCCTCTGCTGGTCAAGGAGAGTGAGCTTCGTGGCCACCCCTCCCTGGGCCAGGGCCACTGTTCTGCATAAAGGTGGCACTCAGCTGCCAACTACAGAGGCTGGGCCTGGCACCACCCCACTCTGCAGATTGATCCAGAAAGGCAGGACCTGGTTTTTGGGTGCTCGGCCATGTCTGAACAGCCTAGCCAGTCGGGACACAGGGCCAGCCAGCATGCAGTGGCTTCCATGCTATTACCCCTCCCAGTAGCTGGTGGGGAGCTGAGGATGGCCATGGGAAAGCAAAAGTTCCCTGGGGGGCAGCAGAAAAGTCCAGCTCAATCAGAGACCTGACACTGAGAGACCAGGGAGATGAGACTGCTCTACAATCAGGCTCCGGTGCTCCATGACTTGGTCTAGGCCAACCACTGATTTGGACAGATAGAGACAAGGAACCTTCAAGCTGACTAAAAGACAGCGCTTTGGTGTGGGAAACAGGATTGGTTTGCTGTATAAGTCCATGACCCCCAGTGAGAAGGCCAGTCCTGGAAGTGAATTTACACCAGGGCTGCTGAGCATCAAAGGCTGGGAAAAAGCACGGAGGCTTTCTAGCCTCAGATAACTGGCAGGAAGCCTCTTTCCTAAGTCTTTACTCTATCTGGCCTCTGTTCTGCTTAGATCAGAAGTTCGCTGTGGCCCAAAAGAGCTCGTTCAGCATCAGAATGTGAGAAAGGATTAACCTTGCCCTAAGAGAGGACTGGTCTTTGCCCTCAGCTCATAGTATATTAAGTCTACACTATATTAAGTTGGATGCTTTTAATTTAATCTGTCTGAAAAGAGTGTTGTTTCCCTGGGAGCCTTGGGTCACACTGGCTGGCCTAACAATGTGATTTCTGTGGGGCCTTGGGCCATACGGTATCAGCTCAACCTCTGCAGGGTCTGGAGACCGAGGTAAGCCACGTGGGTGGTCAGCCATGTCTGCGTGACTGAGCCCCAATAAAATCTCTGGGCACCGAGGCTCAGGTGTGCTTTCTGGGTTGGTGATACTCCATACGTCTTGTCACACGTCATCTTGGAGATCAAAAGACCGTCCATACAACTGCCCAGGGAAGGGATAACTAGAAGCTCCCACTTGGTCCCTTTGCTGATTTCCATGTGTATCATTTTGCTATAATAAATAGTAACTGTGAGTATATCAGCTTTCAGTGAGTTCTGTGAGTCCTTCCAGCAAATTAATGAACCTGAGGATGATACGAAGGAGCTTTGAACTTTGCAACATTTTAATATATGGAAGGTAAAAACCCCAAACTTGTACCTTTGTAATAGCGAGTAGGGAAGGTCAAGTTTATCCAACTGTCCTGTCTAGTGGGGCATATGGAAGCTGGGTGGTGGTGTAGTGACTCTCACTGGGATATTCTCATAGAATTTCCCAGTGCTGGGAGCTCAAGGGTTTTATATTTCTCAGAAGGCATCAGGGGGCAATCAAGTTTGAGAACTGTCACCTTAGCACCCCAGATTCAAGACTTTCAGGTTGGCAGGGGCCTTCAAGGTTACCTAGACCAACTTCCCACTGGGGCTGAGGCTCAGCCTCATGCCTGACCAGGCCTTGCCCATCAACCTCCCGGGGACCCTGTCTGCAAGCACCTTACTTGTCTCACAGTTCCGGCCCTCAAAATTGTCAGGGCAGAAGCAGATGTAAGACTGTAAATGGTCTTCACAGGAGCCTCCATTCTTGCATGGATTTGAGCTGCATTGGTCCCCATCTGTAGAGTAAGTCAGTGTCAGTAATGCTGAGGAGAAGGGCTGTTGGGTGGGATATAAATGGGCCGTTTACCTACTCACCTTTGTAAGACATCCAGAACTGCTTCTGAGGGAACAAAGAGGAAGCCGCGTGAGACATACGCTCACCAGGAGCAAACGTTTACAGTATCCATGGAATAAACTGATGAACTGGGGTGGGCAGGGGTGGGGCAGGGGTTTCTGGCCTGGGGCCTTTTACAATGGGCTCTGGAAGCGAGACTTCCCTCTGAAGATGAGGTGGGCTCATCTGGGGGAGGAAGGTTTTTCCTAATACCCCACCGCCACGCCATCCCAGACTGTTAAGGCCACCAGAGGTCATGAATTTCCTTCTCCCAAGTCAAAATATCCTAATTTCAGCCCCAGCTCTGCCATCTCTGGGTTGTGAACCTGGGACAAGACACATATGCTTTCTAAGCCCTCTTTTGTTCCTTGGATGATGGGTGATCATTCATGCACATGGGCTGACATGAGGAGAAGGTTAGTAAGGGATATAAAGGCATGTAAAGGTGTACTGTGAACTGCAAAGGTTTCCATCAATAAAATTGATTCTGGAAGAACATTTTGGTCAACTGAACTTTAACTCACGGGGTTGCTGTGAAAATAAAACAAGATGAGAACTGTTGAAACTGCTTTGAAAAACTACCTGGTACACAGCTACAAAGTATGACCATTCTCAACTTGCATGGAAAGTGTCATGTTAGCCTCTGTCTCAGACAGCCCTACTTCCCATTGGGCATGAGGTGTCCTGTGAGTGTGAGCCATATGCCCTGTGAGTATGACGTGAAGCATCCTGTGCTTGTGAGGTGAGTGTGAGGTGTGGTCTTATCTCATCGTAACCTGACCACACTCCTGTTGAAGTATTCCAAGGGATGTGATACACTTAATTACGCCTCTTTTAGAAAATGAAAACAGAAATGAAAGCCACTCTATCCATAGGGCTCAAGGGCAGGTGGAGAAAGCAGTGGTTTCCTAAGCGTTTCCTCACACAAGTTTCCCTCAAAAGGTGCCTATGGGTAGTACCAACGGTGAGCGGCTCACCCAGGCCAGTGTGTCAGACATCTGTTCTGATAGCAGCACCCTTGTGAAACAGGTGCAGTTTTCGGGGACTGGGGGAACATTCCTTGGGAAGGCAAAGGACACATCGAGTGTGCTTTTGAAACTATATTTTCTGATGCAAAGTTTAGGATGCGTGGTGTGGCAGAGAGGAGGATGTGCCTGGAAATGGGAGGTGGTATGGAGCATTGTAGGAGCTCTGACTAAGGAAAGTGAAGCCATTCATAGGAGAAAGCGTCCCAGACAGTGAAGAGCTCTGCCCGCTGAAGCGACCTGTGTGTTCGTTTGTGCATGCGGCTCTCACAACCACAGAGGTAGAGAGACATCGCTTCTAAGACACAGGTGCTACCCCTGCTGTCCCAGAGCGCCCTTCCTGAAGACTCAGCACACTGACCTACACAGTGGGTGGTGCAGAGGGCGCCCCATGGAAGGAGAACTCACCAGTGTCTCATCGTTCTTGAAGATCTCTCTGGCTTCCTCAAAGGAGCACTGCTCCTCCCTGCACTCTCTCTCCAGAGAGCCCGCCCTCAGCTCCTCCAGGAGCCAGTTGGCACGCCTTTGCCTGTGCAAGACCCCTTGGGCTTCCTTCTGGGTAATGAAGACTGAGAAATGGGAGTTCCATGAAGCATTCACAACCTGTCATTCCAAGATGGCACAGAAACCATCCACACTGGTCTCGTCCCCCTCAGCAATAGGAGTCAAAGGGTTCCTATCGACAGGCCTGACTGAATTTGAAATAGGAGTGATTTCTTATGGCTGGTTGGCGATGAAAAACCACACAAACTTTATGTACAAAAATATAGCAATATGTTCATTAAATTATAATTTAACACACTCATACCTTTTGACCTGGTCACTTTACTTCTAGAAATTTATCCTAAGGAGGACTGCACGAAAACCTAGCTATTAGGAAAGCTATTGTTAATAATCATCCGAAATGGCCAGATGATGGTGTTCCATGCGGCCAGGAAACAAAATTCTTAAGAAGATGTGATAATCAGTGAAAAAATAAGATAATAAAATAGTATCTGCTGTATAACACTTTTTTGTAAACAAAAATGTACATGTAAGTAAAGTAATTTATTGAAAGGTATACATAAAAAATTAACTTTGGGAGTTAACAGCTATTCTGTTCCAAAGTGTGTACAAAGTGTGTAACTTCTGTAATCAAAATACGCATCTTCTATGTCCCTGGAACCTAGAACATTTCATCAAGAGTTGAATGAGTGTGCTGGAGGGTAGTACGGTGGAAGAGGGCCCTCTGGGACGTGCATTTGAGAGAGGTCAGGCAGCGGCGAGAGGCTCGGCTTGGGTGGGGGTGAGGTGGGGAGAGGCAAGGGTTGCTGTGATGACCTGGGAAGAGCTGAGAGTGGCCTCACTGAGGGTGGCAGGTGGAGAGGGTCCAGGCATTCCTTGTCTCCATTTAAAGCCCAACAGTCTCATTTGCTGCACATTGGGGTTGTTCTTCCCAGCTCTTTGGAACTCATGTTACTTCCCAGTGTGGTCAGTTCTCTCGTCCCAACTAACTCACTCAAACTCTTTCTATGCTTTGCCACCAACCTCGCTCTCTCCCTTTGAGATCATACTCTTGAAGGAAAATTCTTCACCTTCCACCAAGGTTCTTACATGGACTCTTAAACCCATGATACGCAAAAGCTGCCATGACTCCCATGGGCTCCTCATGGACCTTTCTTGGTGGCAGGAGACCTGCTCATCGCTCTACTTCTCAACAATGCATTCCCCTGACTGCCGAGGCCTGGCCTCCCCCGGGTCCTCCTCCCACATCTCTTCTCACCCGCTCCAGCCTCCTTTGCTGCCGGCATTGAGTATCCTTCTAGTTTTGGCCTTTCTGCTCTAAACACTCTCCGAGCCACCTCACTCCATTTCCGCTTCAGCTCTCCTTCCAAAACCAGAACCCACAACATTTATTTCTACCTAGAAGTGTCTCTGAACCCCAGATGTCTGTGTCCAACTTCCCTGTAGACCGAATAACCCACATTCACAGACAGCACATGTAGGTCCACCTCCGTCCTCTCCGCCCCCGCCGTGCCTGCTCTTCTTGTCAGAGGCACCCGTCTTGGTGAACAGCCCTGCTTGCCTCCTAAGCCAAGATTCTCCGAGACATCTGCCCTCTCGCAGCCAACTCTGCTGCTGCCGCCTTCCGTATCTGCCCCTCTTCTCTCCTCCCTGGTGACGTCAGCTGAACTAAGGAGCTACAACTTCCTCTGGGCCCTTCCTGAGTGCTCGCCTGCTGCCATGGGAGCAGGGCAGCTCCGTGCCTCCTCCGGGCTCTCACAGTGACCCCCGTACTTACTTGCAGATAGCTGGTGTCCCCCCTTTTGCTTAGGAGGAAGGGAGGTAAGTGAGGCTTAGAACTCACCCAAAACCACTCAGGGTAGGGGAGATGGGACCAGTTTGAACACCTTAAATTTGAGGATTCTTTCAGACGCCCAGGCAGACATGGGGACTGAACCCCAGGAGAGGGCTTGGTGATGGAGGCAAGGACGTCAAAGTTGATGACAATTATGCAGAGGCTGAAGTCAAGGGCGTGAAAGGGGCCAGGAAAGCCCTCAGAGCCCTGGTGCTGTCCCATTGCCTGTGACTGTTGCTGTCGGGGACGGTGCAGTGAGCAGTTCTAGCAGTGAGCAGGGTGCGTATGGGGTGAGAAGAGGAAATTAAGAATGGAGCGAAGTGTGGAAACAGTCCCGGAGGAGAGGGCCCTGGTGCTGTCCCATTGCCTGTGACTGGTGCTGTTGGGGACGGTGCAGTGAGCAGGGTGTGTGTGGGGTGAGAAGAGGAAGTCGACAATGGAGCGAAGTGTGGAAACAGTCCCGGAGGAGAGATGAGACAGAGACTGGCTATGAAGAGGCTGAGGCTTCCTGAAAAAACGGCAGGCTATCTGTGCTGTGTCCCTCTGTTCACCAGAAGCTGCTGGTGAGTGAGCCAGGGGGCGCCTCCAGGACAGGGGGGAAGGTTATAAAGTATGAGGAGAGCAGGCAGGAAGGGGACATGGCAGCTCCCAGGCCGCCCAGGCTGAGGGAGACCACATCTTCTTTAAAATTAGAGAGTTTCACCTGTCTGTATTCTGGGGAATCAATCCATCTGGTTTGAAAGAAGTTGAGAGAAAATCAAAGACTGGAGATTTCTGGGAAGGAAGGCGGTTGGGGAGCTCATGTGGGGAGGAGACCCGAGACTAAAGACCATAAAAAGGCCATTTGCTAACCAGAGCTGAATCATCTGCCAGTGAGGATGGCAAATTTGCACTACAAAGCTCTCAGGAAACCAGGGGCAATTCTGATAATAAAGCAACATGCGATTATTGCAAAAAATTTAGAAAAGACGCACTAGAACCAGACAGATAATGAAAGTCACCTGCAATCTATCACTGTTTTCCTCCCCTAAGACAATAGGCAGCACTGACTTTCCCTGGAGCAGGAAATGCTCTCCTTTGGGCACCTGCAGTCATCAGGGCGGGTGACGCCACCCCTCAGATCCCAGGTGGGACTTGAAGGACGACATGACCTGGATTTTAGAGGACAGCGTCAGTACCTTGTTTCCACCACAGCTGCCACTCGATACTGGAAAATCACAATGAGGCTTGCTCGTAAAGTGCGTCCCTCTGTTTCCCCACTCAGGCACTTGAGGGGTGGGGGAGGGGAGGGTGGCCATGCTCACAGCCATGGTGGCGGAGCAGCGCAGCTCAATGTCCCCATGCCATTCCTGGCACTGGCTAACTAGAAGTCCGGGAGAACAGAGTGAGAGAGAGGCACACCGCCACCCCACACCCTTAAGCCCCCCATTCTGTGCTCTTGTCCAACTACACAGGGTGGGTCTGCTCTGAAAGTCTTTGAAAAATAATTCTGCCAAAGCCTGTGCTGTCAACAGCAGTCTTTCCTCCAATGCCTGGCAAGTGCCTGGGCACTATTTGCTTTTTGGAAGGAAAACAGATCACATCGGAGCCAGCAAATGCTCCTGGTAAACCGGAAGGTCCCCTGAAAACGGATGTCCATGACGGTGAACAGAAAAGAAGGCGAGGTTTGGGAGGCCTGGCTGCCAAGCTGGGAGGCCCTCCTCATGGGGTTTAGAGAGAACCACCCCGCCAACATACCTGTAGTCAGAGACCCCTGCAGGCCCAGCAGAAAGCAGAGGAGGGACAGCTCACAAGGCTGGGGAACCATGGTGAGGTCCCGCAGTGTCACTGGTCTGTTGACATTCCAGTCAGGGAGGCGGGCAAAGTTTTCAGCCTCTAAGGCCCAGAGGGATGGGGGAGGGAAACCTTGCTTCCCAAACACTGTGCCAAATGACGTGCTAAAGGGGAAATCAGAGACAGAAAGACAGTGCCTATGTCCAAGAAGCCAGGTCCAGGAATCCAGGCAGAACATGGCCGAGTCTTTGAAGCAGAGGTTCCTTTTCTGAACCGTAGGTGTTCGCGGGGAGGAAGGGGAAGTGGCAGCTCCTGGGCCACCTAGGCTGAGGGAGACCACATCTTTAAAATTAGAGAGTTTTACCTATTTGTATGCATCTCAAATGCAATTTAGAGTTCTGAATCCCTTAGGACTTATGACTGCAAGATGGGAAAACAGAACTAAACTGCAGGTGAAAAACCATAGCCCACGATAATACTGGTGAGAAGAGTGCACATTTTGAGTGTGAACGTTACTGTTTTGAAGAGAGCCGCAGAGGAGACTGGTGGGGCCTGGTTTCTTAGGAGAAGCACCAGGACAAGGAACATCTGCTCCTAGCTGAGGCCGCCACTTGATTTCATTTGTAGGTGGCATCCCCTGTGTTTCTGGCATCCAGGTCTTGTCCCTCTGGGCCTGGGGCACAGCTAGGGCGAACACTTATCTTGGGCTGCTGAACAGGGAAGGTTTTCTCAGGATGCCAGACTTTCCTTGCTGAAATTGGGACCATCCGAGACCCACTGGGATGCTCAGTAACCTTGGCAAGGCTCACATGGGTGTCCAGCTTCCAGAGGTCCTGGGCTCGATCCTCTGGAAATCATATCTTTTCTGTGAATGAGTGGAAAGTGGGGATACCAGCACTGCTCATTTCTAGAAGGATCCCAGCCCTATACCCCAAACGGAAAAATTAGTTCTTAGGAGAGATCATGTTTTATTGATCATCTCTGAAATTTTTAATCATTACTATCGATAACTGCTCAATTGTTTAGGAATTTAATTATATAGGCATTTATTTGTGGAGGAGGGAGGGAGGGGGAGAAGAGACTTTTGCATTTGACTGCTCCTCCCAGCCATAGCCCTTTCTGGGGACATCTTTGTCCTTGTCTTTCTTTGGATTTTCCTCCTTAAAGGTATGACTAAACCTATAAAAGCATCTGAGCCTGCTGTTTTGTTTTTTTAACCGAAAGTCAATTTCTTTATTATTCATCAACCTAAGTATTTTATTTCTTCTTTTTAAATTTCTTATTTTTAAAATTCCTTTGGATTAAAAAAATCTTTTAAAATTCATTTATTTTTAATTCTTTAATGTCACCACATATTTGACCCCTTTTACCTTGTCTACCTCCCCGCCCCGCCCCTGCATTCTGGTAACCACTA
>NW_006434373.1:841409-848240 GCF_000325575.1 Pteropus alecto
CCCAGGACCTTCTGTGTGCAAAGCAGATGTGCTAACCATTACACTATGGAGCCACCCCCAATTCTTAGTTTTTTGAGAAACTATTTCTTCTTGATTTTTAACAATTTGCTTTCTTAAAGAGAATCTCTATTTTATGTTTACAATGGATTTGCAGAAAGTTGTTCATAATGGTTCTCTCATTTTAAAACCTATATTTGTTGTGAAGTTTTTCAGTTTTTCTGTAAATTGCTGTCTTTTATTATTTTTCAAGGAACAAGGTTTTGATTTTATTTAGTTTTATTATTTTCTTCTCTGAATTGTGCCAATTCCTCCTTTATGCTTTCTTTGGATTGTATTGGTCTTACTTTTAGCGTCTTTAAATGATTAACTCATTAATTCTGTCATGTGAAACATTAAATGCGGGCTATCAGTGCCACTCTTAGCTATGTGTTAGCCGCACCCACGAGCTCTGACATGCATACTCTGTCCAGTCCTACATCTATCGGACTGCCCAATGACATTTCCTTTCTAACTTTTTAAACTGCCTTTTTCATTGGTTTGTAAATATTTTGTGTACATTTCATGTGTGTTGGAATAGAGTGCACATTTTCTAATTTTAGGGACAAACAGGTATCAATTTCTATGAGAGATAATTAAATTTTCACCCATGATTGCCGATCTTTGCTCTCTATAGTTTGAGCATAATTGTTAGATGCTAACAAGTTCTTGATTGCCAGAGAGTGTCTTTTTACTCTATTAATTTTTCTAAATTCCATTTCACGTGTTATTCACATTGCTATCCCAGCTTCCTTTTGGTTAGAGTTTGTCTGCTTTATCTTTTTTCTATTTTTTCTTTTCAGCCTTTGTATAATTTTGTTTTATGGTCTCTTTTAGCAGTTGTTACATCCAATTTGATAATCTTTCCATAGGTCAGTTTAACATAATTACGCTTGTTGTGATTGAGAAAGTTGGACTTATTTCTTCCATCATCTTTTGTGTTTCTGTTCATTACGATTTTCTCTTTTCATACCCTGCCCTTCTTCTACTGGATCAACAACCCTTCTTTCTTCTCTACCTTTTTGGTTTAGAAGTTATCAATTGTATCCTTGTTCTGACATGGCCATTTTATATTTCTCTTGTTACCTTTACATTGTTGACATACGTAAGCTTGTTGTTTTCTATCTTCATCATTTTCTGACAAAGTAAAGTATATGGAACGTATACCTAGGCTATACTTACTGCCTGCCTCATTTCTGTTTTAATATGTGCTTGCTATACTGTGTATAGATGAGCAAAATAAAACACCACAGTGCTGGAAACTTAAGACAGAAGGAATTCTGTGCTTTTACAGATGAAGGCAGACGGCAAGAGTTGCTGATATTTATTCAAACTCCATTCATATAATAAAGAATTCTGGTTTTTAAATTTCGTTTACATCAGGCAAAAAAACAAAAACAAAAACAAAAAAACCCCAAAACAACAGTGAATGAAACATGAGGTTGTAAAGTGCCTTTATGAGGAAGAGGTGACAAAAAGTGGTGGGCAATCCCAGGCTGAGATGGCAGGAATGGTATCTGAATAATTGACATATTAATTAAATTCAAGACACATAATTTTTCAAATAACTTATACACCAGAAGAAAAGCTGCCAAGTCTTGCACATTTTGTTTTATTACCATACTCTAGAGGGGTCTGGCTGGCAATGATGGCCTTGCATATGGTGATGGGGGAAGAAGCCTGTTGGCCTCGGGCTGCAGCAGGGCCTGGGGCTCAGGGAGGGCTGTAAAGTGACACATTTCCAGCAGCATGGAGGCTATAAATACATCCCTTACACTGGATACATATGTACACACATTGACATATATATACACACACATATATAAAAATATCTGCCCCAACCAGATACAGAAAGAAAGTGTTTACAAACAACAGAATTCGTTTCTGAAACACAAAACAAGGTAAAACATAAGAGTTTTCTTTCCAGTTCTGCTTCGATTTGACTAAAATAAACTCTGCACCTTTAAATTTCTGTATTCAGGGTGGCTCTATACAGTACACGCAGGGTGATTTTACTCTGTACGCAGGCAGAGGCTGTTGGAAAGGAGGCAGAGGTGCCTTGAGCTCAAGTTTCACTAAACTTCTTGTGACATCATTGGTTCAGATGAGAGCCTGCAAAAACTGCATCTTTATTTACTCTTTAGAAACCATGAAAAATCCTAATTCAGTGAAGCTTGTTAAAAAATCAAGAGTCCCCCCTTTTTTTTGTAGAAAAGAAGGTTAACATTTTAAATTATAGTTTAACTTTCCTTTTGAAAATTAACTACACAGGTAAAAGAATTTCATTGGTTTCTAACTGCTTTTGTTTGTAGAAACACTGCCTGATTTTATCAAAGGGATGGGTTTTCATTCACCTGTGACCAGGTGGTCCTTGGAGAGTGCTGTCAATTTCCGTGAGAGAGTCCCCCAAATCATTCATTGGTATAATAAACAACATGCTGCAATGTAAACCCCAGTAACAAAAAAAATAGTTTTATATCAAATGCAGTATCAAATTGTCATTTTATGTAAACACAGTGATTCTTGGTAAAGATTAGAGGCCAAAGTACCACAAAAAATGGCCGCGGGATTAATCCCTGCTTTAAAAAAAATTTGTAAAAGACAAAATAGTCCCCCCTCCCCCTCTCTCTTCAAGCTGTTGGGTCAGTGAATCAGTCACTTTTTTTGAAAGGAGTCCCACAGTATGCATATTCCTGCAGAAAGCACCAGACCAGAGCTGTCAGAAACCAAAGCAGAGTGGCTGGGACTGGCCCCGCCCTGGCTGCCTGGCAGAGGCCAGAAGGGACCACCTCGAAGCCCTTCTGCACAGGTGGTCTGTTGGCCTGCAGCACCCCATGTCCATTCCGATTTTCTAAGGAAGCTTGGTGTACTGGTCTTCCCATGGGAACTGGTTTCTGCGCCCTGGGAAGGGGTCCTGGCATGGAAGCTGGAGGGTAGAATCTTCCCGAACCTTTCCTCTGAATGCCCCCACATCCTGCACCGTGGGGTTCTGTGGGCAGCGGGCAGCTCCTTGCTCGGGTCTCGTCAGCGTCCTCCATTTCCAGGGCATCTTAGAGCACCGTCCCCTCACCAAACTAGGCAAGCCCAAGCAAAGGAAAACTTAGAGGTTCGCAGGCTGGTCTCCTGCACTGGGGGCCTGGCTGGAGCTACCCCTGCAGGTCTGAGAGGGGGGTGCCGCAGCTCTCGCTGCAGCTGGAGGAGTTGCTCAGCAGGGTGGACCCTGCGCTGGATTCTGCGGGAAAACCAGGCGAGAACGGCTTCGGCTCTGTACTTGCACACTTGAGCCCCTCTTTCTTGTTAAATAGGCTCGAGGCTGTGAAACCCGGAGGGCTCAGAGCACGGCCAGCGTGGAGCGGGGGGTCTTACCTGAGCTGCTCAAGCACTGCGCCGAGCTGGACTTGCTGAGGAGTGTGGACAGGCTGCTAGCTGGCACCCAGCCCTCCTTGCCAGAGGTCAGGTTCCTGACATACCTGCAAGGGGCGTGGGCCAGTCAGTGGCTCCAGCCCGTGTTCCGAGTGGCTTGGGCATGAGTGTACCATGTGGCATCTTACCAAAGGCCCTCGTCACCCTCCTGGACCACCTCCACCATGTCTCCGCTTTTCACGGCGAGCATGTCGGGGCCTCCCTTCTCATCATCCACCATGATGGTGTACTTTCCCGGAACCTGTCGGGGGAGGGCACAGTGCATCAGGCACACAAAGCCCTCTCTTTCTATCCCCCAGGCATGGAGCACAGGCCACAGCAGCTGTCCAGAGACAGGCAAGGTTTCATGAGAGTAGGCTTTGAAATGTCCAGTGAGCAGAGAAGGACAACAAGCACTCTGCCAGGGCCCTGCCATTTGTGAAGTTGCTGGTATGATTATTGCTTTAAATTGGGAAGATCACTTAATTGTAGGAAGATGCTAGGTCCCCAATTGTGACCATGCTAAAAAATCTTCTCAACCTACAGAGTGCTCTCAGCTTGTTCCTGGTGGTCTGGCCTTATTCTGCAGCCCCCTCTGCTCCTGCCACACCAAGCTCATGCTGGTCTCGCTGGTCTCGAACACTCCAAACATAACCCTTGGCCCCAGGGTCTTTGCACTTTCTGTTCCCTCTTCCTGGAATGCTCTTTCCGCCTTGGCCTCCTGTCTGAAATAGCAGCCATCCTCACTTAACATGCTATGTATTTTACTACTTTATTGTTATTACTGTTTTGCCTCCCCGCGGAGGTGATTCTTGTTTATCTTGTGCCCTGCTTTGTCTTCAGTGCCTAAGACAGTAGATGCTCGACATATATTTGTAGACAAAGCTCTGTCATGGAAAGTGGACCCTGAGAAGAGGAAGCTGTTCTGATGGGGGCAGGGAGGGGGAGCCTCATTGGCAGTAAGACAGCCCGTGACAACATGTGGCTAACATGCGGATAAGACTGCAAGGCTGCAGGGTTTGGAAGCTTGAAGGTCTTTACCCTCATTAGAGCCACCACGCCCTCTCAGAACAACCTGTTTTGGTCCCTAAATGGCCCTGAGCAGCCAAGATCATATCCTCGGCTATACTGAGAACAGAATCCAAACACACTTCAGGGCCTGCCCAGCCTCCAGAGCCCGCCGCCTGCCCACCAGCCTGGCTTTCTCCTGCTCGGATCCCCACAGTGCCTGGGCTCCTCTGTGCCTCCTCTGTGTCCCCACAGCTGGCTCTTCTCACCCTCAGGCCTCCTGGGGGAAGGCCACCCTGAGCACGCCGAGATTCTCCCTCTGTTTCATGCCTTCGCCTGTATCTGCCTTGGGGATGTTTTGTTTGTTCTGATAACCCTGGTGCTAGAACCACTTCACTAAGTTTGCAGTGAATACTTGCTGGTATGATCCTAACTCTGACGACATAATGTGTAAACAGCTTCTCTCTGCTGCTCATGTTACAACAGGACCTTGTTTGTAACGCAAAACCATACTTAAGATAGTGTTATTCTATTAAAAAACGAGAGAGAGGTGCATACATAGCTTTAAGAAAGCTTATGAGAACATTCCACTTATCTGAAGGGCAAATCAGGGTGAGCACTGTTCCCTTTGAAAGAGAGCCTCCCTCTATGTGGTGCTCTGATGATGGTGAACTAACAGGGGAGGGGGGAGGGCAGGGGGACAGAGACACAGGGAGCCCTGGCACCTGAAATTCCCCTTAGGGGCCATGGGAGCTGCAGACCTCCTGGAGCTCCCCCTCCCAGGGACCAGCCGCACCAGGCTGACCGCCCAGTGGGAGCCAAGATTACCAGCTTCCTGGGGCCCACTCCGCCTTCTTCCTCTGCGTCTGAGGAATTAATTGGCTCCTCTGCACTTGACCAGCCATCGTTGTCCTCAGGGGCCTCCAAGGGGTGAGATGTTTTGCTCCAACCTGAGAGGTGAACAGGCTCCAGTGAGGACCACTGCAAAGGGGCATGCTGTCTAACGGGCCAGTTCCCAAGGCTGCGAATTTTTAAGGTCAGCAATGAAAAACGTGTGTTAAAGAGGCCTTAGGAAGCTGTCTTTGTCGCCCTAGAAAAGGATGCTGGGACCCAGAGTTCCACACCAGTCAGCAGAGCCGTGAGCCCCAGGAAGAAAGCATGTGTCTAACACACGCCCCCAGAACCGAAGAAGCCTGCAGACTCCAGCAGCCCTGGGAGCCCCGCAAAAACTCCCCTCCACAGCAAGCCAGGCCCAGCGGGCCAGGAGAACCTCTGAGCTTTGCCTACCTGGGACCAGGCTCTGTGGCGAGAGGAGTGTGTCGCTATCAGGCTTGTGTTTGCGCAGGAATTGGGGACTATGAGTTTCCAGCTACAAACCACCCAATCTTACTTGTGCAGTGTGAGAAGCTAAGACTGAGCGCTGGCCAGGGGACACCGGGGGTCCCAGTGCTGGGTAGCCTAGCTACAAACGTCTTCTCCCGTCCTGCCCACTACTGATAGGGCAGGGTTTCTGGCAAAAGAGGAATGGAAGTCTGAGCATAGTGAGGACAGGAAGATGAAGACTGTTTTAGGGGCAGAGAAGTGAGCTCTGTCTGGCCAACAGACCTTATGTAAACCTGCGCTTTGAGAGCAGCGTGGTTGTGCTTGTACTGTGGCGAACTCCAACATGTCTGCCCTCTCGCGCCGGCATAGAAAAGGTTTTCTAGACACACAGCAACGTTTAGGCCTGTGGTTGCTCCCTTCTCTGTCTGGGAGCCTCTGGGTGAACCCTGTTTAACAGGCTCCAGTAGCATCTCTGCCTTCAAACAGTGTGACGAGAGTAATTGGAAAATACTGAGACCCGACTGTGCCTGAGGCCCCAAGGGTGGAACCAGAAAACAAAAGTGCTCGGCAGCATAACCACCACAAATCAGGACAGCATCACTCCTGATCCACGTACGCAAGGTGTTGGGGATGTTGCAGGACATTAGGCCAAGGTGACCACGACCATGAACATGGTCACCTCTATTTCTTGTAAAACAGTCCTTAATATTGATATTGAGTAAAACAATGGGCTGATGACGCTTTTCCGAAAGCAAGCACTTAAGCATTGGCAGGAGTGCCAGCCAGGAAGGCTCGAGTCATCGCCACCTGCTGTAGACTGAGATGATCGATGATGATGAGGATGAAGAGGAGGAGGAGGTCTGGCCGCTGAGCTCCAGGCGCTGTACTCAGGGCCTTCCCACACATCTATCTACTGTGACTCTGCAAGGTGGCTTTATCTTTATTTTACAGATGAAGAGAGGAGCTTGCAGAGGTGACATAACTTGGCTAGAAAGCGGCAGAAACAGCATTTGAGCTGCACTGGGCTGTTCTCCAGCCTACATTTGCTGCTGCCCCAGGCCA
>NW_006434373.1:848303-869009 GCF_000325575.1 Pteropus alecto
GGCCTCAGCTGTTGCTGGGTCTTAAGTAGAAAATGTGTAAGGAACAAAAATACCCCTCCCTGGAGACTGTCAATGGGAAATGGCTCTTCTCCTGAGGCAAGCTCAGTACCGCCCACGTGAAGGCTGTGGGACAAGGTCAGCAAGCTCCTGGGCTTGGAGCTGTCATGCCCCGAGAGCAAGAGGGCAGTGACCAGGGTCCTCAGGCCGTGGAGTGTTGCCTGAGGCCAGGGTGGGCCGTGTTGACCTCTGAGTGGTCTCTGGCGGTGCCTGAGGGGGATGCTGGTTCAGCCTATGCCCCTCAGGAACCTTCACTTGTTTGTAAAACTGAGGAGGATTCACAAAGTGAAATCCTCTATGTGAACTTGAGACCCTTACCCTGGAACAGGGGAGTCTTCAGGTTTCCCTGGGTGGAGAGGGTGGGGGGGCTTTACTTGTGGAATATGAGGGGGCAAGAAAGGAGAAAACCTGAGTTCCAACATGGAGCTTGACCTCATCTGTCTGTACGACTGGTCGTCTCCCCATGAAATGCAAGGTTGAATGGGATCCCATAGCTGCTATGTTGTGTTTCCTCAAGAGGGGCCATGACAAACAGGTGAAGAAGAGTGGACGGGGTGCCCTGCAGCCTACAGAGCTGTTGAATAATAAAGCCCAGCCCATCCCAAACGCTGGCCAGCTGTTGGCAGCCACTAGTGGCCGGTGGGTAGTTCTGTACATTCTGGGCGTGAGGGATTCAACAGAAAAGTGTAACATCATCACAGTGTCTGTTGCCGGAGCATTATGCTTTTGAACAAAACGATAAATTTGCATCTGGCTACTAGAAACCTATTTCATTTTGCATCTTAGATGATGTGTAATGGCAAGACATACAGCATCCCTAACCGGATGGGTAAACGGATGGCAGGCTATATCCAGAAGTTTGAGCCACTCTACCTCGTAAACCAAAAGGCGTTGGATCGCTCTTTACTTCATGTCGCTTAGCTTTTTTGTCAGGACTGGTAGGAGAAGCTGCAGAAGGAGGAAGAGGCAAAAATATGACAGGAGAGAGAGAGAGAGAGTGAGGAATTGCATGCAGAGCACTAAGGAGGCTGTGAGAAACACTGAGTTCATGCTGGGATGGGATGCAAACATCGTATGTCCTGATATCCACTGATTCAAAAAGTAGCTTCCTGGGAACAAACCTAAGCTGGCTGAGGGATCCCACAGGTGAAGGAAGAGCCCCAGGAAAAATGAGACAAGACCTGTGTGCAGTGTACTTTAGCAATTGGTATCATTCTTTGGAGCTACATCTAGGGTACATTTTCTGAGTTCTGCATAAAAGTATTCATAGCATGCATACTTTCCATACTAAGCAAAGTATATAGACCAGAATTTGTTCTTTTTCAGACGTCTCAGGTCAATTTAAGAGTATTTTATAAATTGGAAAAGAAAAAAAAACCCTTTTAATTTTCTGGACCAGTGTCCGGACCACTGACAAGAATCCTAGATAACACTGGCTTTTTGCATCCTGAGGGAAGACCTATAATGCCTCACTTTAGAGTTTGCTTCATGTCTCCATGTATTTCCCTCCCATGTAGTTCATTATCAAGGAGCACTCAAAGGTGAGCAAGCTTTTAGAGGTCTCCATCCAAGGGATACTTGATCTTCTTTGTGCACTAGCAAAGGCCCCTAGAAGACAGCTGATACCAGTACTTCAGCACCCTGGCAGAGGAGAGTAACCGCAGCCAGAAAGGTTAAGGCCCACAGGGACCTGACAGGAAAAAGCAAGAAAGGGGGAGGGTGGCATGGGAGGAATTGGACCAAAAAAGCAAAAGACAAGTCCAGTGTCTGAGCAATCCTTCATTAGAAAAGCTCACCTCTACCTTTTCAAAGAAAGGTTTCCTGAAAAGAGAACTTTGGCTGCATGTATAACAGACATACCAGTGTCAGTAAAAAAGAGTGATTCAGTGGAAAAATGCTTTCGAGTGGCTGCACTGGGTGAATCAGGCAGATGCCCTTCCCAAGACTGTCCTCACGAATGATCACTAGACGAATGGATGAGAGACATGCCACCACGGCGAGGGACCCGTCCAGGAAACGATTTTAGGCGGGCGCCTTTTACCTTTCTGACCTTTGAGGTTAGCAAAGCCCTGCAGAGTAAAGCGCTTCTTGGAAAGTGCAGAGCTTTCTGAGGTAGAGCTAGTGACTGTGTCATCTGTGAAGGAAGAGAAAGGGGCAGTGCAGAGGGCATCTGGGGAGGGCGCACATCTGGTCCCACCGGGCTGTCTCTGGGACGGGGTTTGCTGTGCTGCGGTTGCACTGACGACGAGGAAGAGGGCTGGGAACCCCTGAGCTCTTTACAAATGCTTCTTTGCACCACCGATGGGAGGCTGTTGTGTAATGGCAAGACATACAGCATTCCTATCCCTGACGCGCCCCCTATACCCGGCTCAGTTGCCCGAACACCCACCTTTGCCCTTCTCTGTGGGCTTTGGCAATGACGTTGGGCTCACGTATCCTTCCAGGCTTAGAGGGTCGGTTTTTCTTTCTTCCAACTTTTTGATATTTCTTGTGTTCCCCTTCGAGGGACTAATGACATCAGACACATCGAAAAAGAAATAGTAGGTTGCCTGGTTAGTTTTTCAAAACCCTCCCTGAGGATCTGAGGCATCTAGACATCCCCAAATTCCTATCCAGTCTTTAAACGGTGTGTCTTAACCACGGCAGGATGGCCAAGCACTTCTAGATTGAGCCCAAATGAAACCAAATGAGAACAAAAACCACCTTTCTAGCCATTAAGTAGGAAGTGGTTTTGTTGTTTGTTTCTTTTTGGGGGGGTAGAGGAGGTCTTTCTCTTTTAAAATTATTTTTCTATGGATTATCTATTTAGATCATTTTCTTTTCCATGAACAATTAGAGGTGGCTTATATTAAGAAGCAGGAAAAAAAAAAGGAAATAAGTGAATAAATAAAATAACAAAAGAGAAAAGGCAGAAAGGGTATAATGAAGCCAGTACGAAGGCGGGTACCTGAAATATGCCTCACATCTGTGAGTTGTGGCTCTGAGCCTCTAGCACCTGATGGTCCCTTTCTGAGATGCCACTGCCACTGAAATGTTGGTGATTAACTGTCATCTGGAACAGCCGCACATTGTGCACTGATCATCATGGGAAATAACCCACAGATGGAAAGTAAAGAGAGAGCTGTCAGGGACTGGTCTCTGCCTGGGAGTGGGGCCAGAGACCCAAGTCTTTGAAGCTGACCTGCTGGGACTGACCCAGCAGCCTGTGGTTCCAGAGGAGAAGCACTCCAGGGGGCTTTGGTGCATGTAAGGTAACACCAATGATCAGGAGAGTCAGGTGACAGGGGCCAATTAAACTCGGTGGAATGTGCACATTCCTACTTGTGACTCTTCAAGTATACCTGTCTCTCACCTCGTGTTGGACGATGCTGGCAGAGGTAAGCTCTGGGACTGCTCCAGGGCCCTGTGCTGACTGGCTTCTGCAAAGAGGAAACAAACAAATCGCCCATGATTGGCTGAAGAACTTGAACCTTTACTTCTAGATGCTACTGTATCTCAGCTAAGAATTTCAAGGTTGCTTTGACCATTATGTAAAAATGCCCCTGGAGCAAAAGCTAAGAGAAAATAATGGCCGAAGCCATTCTTACCTCGACAAGCCTGCAGCTGGCTGGTCAGCACTTTCCGAATCTCATTCACCCACGCTGCTTTAATCTCAGGAGTTGGCGCCTAGCCCCCAAAAGAAATGCCAGGAGGTAAGGACTCCCGTTCCCTAAAGACACACGGTTTGGTATTTTATACACACGTGGGTATTTTACTATCGAAACCTCTGAGGACAACCTTAGAAATCAATAATGAGAGCACAGCATGTGAGAAAGGAGAAGGGTGGCACGTCCCCTTGCTTCGGCATTTGCCTCGCGGGCAAGGGCATGATCAGACAGGGCCCAGGGCACTGCAGCACCAGCCAGTGGACTGACCCCCAGAACCAGTCATGGCTGACTCAGCGGGAAAACCCAGTGGCATAAAGTGCTCCTTGCTAGTAAGCTTCTCTGTGCAGCGGCCCTGACATCCTTTTAGGTGATAAGGAGAGCGGGAGTCTGATATCTCACAAGTAGACTCTAACTCCCAGGGTGAAGGAGACTGCTAGCAGCATGAACCACAGCCAGGGCTCTGCCCTGCCTCAATACAGTGTGTGGGGCCTGACGGGCAGGGCCAGGGGGTCAGCTGAGCTCTGAAGACGCTGGGCCCGTGGAAAGCCAGAGCGCTGGCCCACATCCTCGCCTTAGCTCCGTGGGGTTCTTGGGTCTGGCTGTGCTGGCGTGGGTGTTGTGAGCTGTGCACAACTAAGTATAGTGTGCTACGGGGTGGCCACATAGCCCTGGACCCAAACTATCAAGTGGGTCAGAATTTTGAAGGCATCCAGGAGAGCGACATCCCCATTGTGGCGGTCCCCTTCAGAGGACACCTGGGGTCTTGCACCTGGGGCTCACAAATGCACTTAACAGCCCCACCAACTTCCTGCCCTCACCAACGAGGTGAAGATGGGTGAGTGCTCAGAACATACTTCCCACCACGTGTGTAGATAAGGCACAAGCTAGCTATGCTCCCCGTACCATCCAGCTGCACAGGAGCCAGGGCTATGGAAGCCAGAGCCTGTTTTCCTGGAAGGACACTTCTAGCACCCCTAACTTGCAGTGTCTCCTTATACTTTGTCCCGGGTT
Organism: Pteropus alecto; assembly: GCF_000325575.1. Classification (NCBI taxonomy): domain Eukaryota; kingdom Metazoa; phylum Chordata; class Mammalia; order Chiroptera; family Pteropodidae; genus Pteropus; species Pteropus alecto. The sequence continues at coordinate 853,019 of NW_006434373.1, forward strand.
CAGCTCAGGTTAAAGACAGCCCAGGGCAGCACCCTCAAATGAATAGTGATACTCCTGGCCTCTGGGTGATAAAACATTGTGGAATATTCTAGACACCAGCTCTCACAGGAAGCCTTTCCTTGGCAATCCTAAAGAGACTCGAGGAGTCCTTAACGCCTGGCCGGAAAAAGATCGGGGCCCAACCTGTATGATGTAAACTTCCTCCCTGGCGTTGTACCAGATCTCAAACTTCTTCGCATCACCTTTCACATTCTCTGTTATGCCAACGGCTGTCATCTGTCAGCACAAAGCAGGGAGACAGGTGTTAGCTGGAGTGGGGACTAAGGACACCAGAGATCCCAGACTCCCACATTCAAACGTAACAGGCCTGTGCCAGAAGGTGGATGTCGTGAGCAAGCCTCAGTTACAACTTGGAACAGGTCCCTGATCCTTCTCTTTGGGGCCAGTGCCGGGAAGGTTTGCAGCTGCTGGAAACAGGCCTGACTCACATTTAAGGACTGCTTGTAGCTGTAGGATGGGGCCTTCTCATACCCTTCCCCATTCTCCTCCCTCTTCTTGCAGAAGAGCACGGCCTTCTCGTGTAGGAACAGATGTCGCTGCATGGGCTTGAACCTGGCCAGGTCCTTCACCTTGGCGTGGCCCTTCTTGTGGTCTGTCCAGACGCTGAAAGAACCTTGCATCAGCAGCCTCCCCAAGTCGCTGAGGTTCCCCTAAAACAAAATGACAGGAGCAGCATTTACCCAGAACGAACGTGGGGGGCCCTATGCGCATGTTGCTGAGTGAAAGAAGCCTGTCCAGGAAGGCTGCATCCCCGCTTCCAAATACGGAGACAGTAAACAGATCAGTGGTTTCCAAGAGTTGGAAGGTGTTAGGGTGGGGGGGTGGGGATGAGGGACGAGGATGGGCAGGAAGGGACAAACAGGCAGAGCACAAGGGATTTTTAGGGCAGTGAAACTACTCTGTAAGATACTACGGTATGGACACATGTCACGCATTTATGCAAACCCACAGAATGTATAGCTCCAGAGTGGCCCCTGATGGACTCTGGGTGATGATGATGTGTCAGTGTTGGTTCATCGATTCCAACAAATGTCTCACTCTGGTGGGGAGACTGCTTACTATCTCCATAGTTCTGCCTTTTCCTCAATGTTGATAATGGGGAGGCTGTGAGTGTGGGAGCAGGGGGTACGTGGGAAGTCTCTGTACCTTCCTCTCAATTTGCTGTGAACCTAGAACAGCTCTAAAAATAGTCTATTAATTAAAAGAAACTAAGAATGAGTGCAGAATGGATTTATAGAGGAAAAAAAATTAATAAGTTGACCTGATACAAGGGAAAAGGAGAAATCTGACTTTTAAGCCCACTTGATACACGTCATCAGCCCTTGAACAGCATTAGAGGAAACAGATTCACACCTGTTCCCCGAGTGGAAGGACCAGGAATGAAGAGGTTTTCAGAGATGCACCTCCAAGGGAGTTTTCTCTACCCGTTGATGAGTTCCTGTGCAGGCCTGCCTCAGATGCCCCGAGTCAGACCAGGTTTTGAAGGATTCTAGGTGATATGCATGCACATAGAAGCTCACGGGCACAGTTCTGCACTGGCGACGGGCTGGCCTCAGCCTGCTGTCCATCAGATCCCCCCACCACGCAGGCCTGTTAGGGGGTGGGGACAAAGGTGAATGCGCCCTCTGTGGTCCTTACATCATAGCCTGTGATGGCGATGAGGTGCATGGAGTCGTTCACGGCCTTGAGGATGCCCAGGATGGAGCTCAACGCCTCTTGCAGGTCCTCGGCCCCCTCGCAGCTCTTGCTGTACTTCAACATCTCCTAGGGGCGGAAAGAGAACAAGAATGTGTTCACACAGCCTTCTGGACATGGTCTTCCACGACTCTCTTGAAAGCTGCGGGAATCGAGTGCTCTGTCACAGAAGTGCAGGCCCTGGGTGGCCCCAAACGTGGACCCTCAGGACACACAGTGTGGTTTCCTGTTCAGTAGTCACCAGCAGGAACAGGACCACACACGCACATGGACACACACCCTCAGAGCAGCTCAGAAAGCTGCCCTCCCACCTCCACGAAGCCTCCATACCCCACCCCACAACAGCCCAGATGGATGCTGAAACCTGAGGCATCCCCTGAACTAGACACTCAGCTTGGCAAGTGCAGGACCCTTGAAGAAGCCCCCCGCACCCTGACACACACACACATACACACACACAAGGCAGTGCCCTTGTGTAGCTCTGACCCCGGCAAACTCAGACTGAGTTCCCAGTCTCATGCCTCAACTGGTTACTCCTTCCTTTCAAATATGACACCCAGAACAAACATCTGATTGTTACACACACCCTCTTCAAATTAATTCATTTGCTCACTCTGGCCTGCAGAGCTGCCTCTGCTGGGCCCACAGAGGTGACGGACACAGGTGAGGCCTTGCCAGGAAGACTGGTGTGGGAACGCAGCCCATTGTGGGTGGGAAGACCCTTCGAGTGCATGCTCTGTGGGGTGGGGTTTGCCCATCTGTTTACCTCAGTGTCTCTGTCCCTGCCCCAACAATGGCCAGCACACAGTAGGCCCTCCACAGAAGTCTGTAAAGAGCCAGGCCCTTGCAGAAATGGGAGGAAGGCGGCTCAGAGACCGCAGTGATAAGGGACAGCTGGGGTAGCCAAAACTGGGTGGGTGCATAGCTAGGAAGACATGGCAACACTGAGGGTGGCCACAGGGTGACCAGGTGGGAGCAGGGCCCCAGGGGACGCCCAGCCAGGCATGGCTGCCTGGTGTCTCACCTTGAGCAGTAGCTGGTACTTGGTGATCCTCTGGACTGGCTTCAGCAGGTAGGAGTCCAGACTCAGCTTGTGGTCCAGTTTCTTCTGGCATTCCTACAACCACCAAAACCTCTGGTTTAGACAGTTTTCATTATTCTTTGCTTGAGAGTCAACTAGTAGAACAGGGTATACTCTAAAGGTCCCAAAACGTACCTGGAAAAACGGACAGTCAGAGCACTGTCTCCACAGGCTCTCGGAGCGGGGCTTGTTCTGGCAATACTTCTCATAGATCTGGAACTCTTCCATCTGGACCAGGGACACAGACCATGTCACAATGTGCCTCCGAGGCTACGTCCATTGCAGTGCATGGAGGGCTGACTCTACTCCCAAGTCACACCTCTCCAGGTAGGCCCTGCTGTGCAAGGAAAAACGACGCCTTCCCCCTTATGTCCCCTTGTCCCCTCTGGGGTGGGTTTGACCTCTTCCTGAATCCTGGTTTGCCCCCTCCACCATGTCTCAGGGCTGCATTAATTCTGATACCTCTTTTATACAGATAAGCTCAATAAAGCTGGCTTGGCCATAGGAAGAACAGACTAAAAATAAACACAGGGCCAACACAGACTTTTCTAAAGAAAGAATCTCTAGAGCTTGGACTATACAGTGGTAATCGAACTTGCATGCACGAGAGAACTGCCTGCAGGCTGGTTAAAACAGACTGCTGCCCCCGCCAATGTTCTGATTTAACAGGTCTGGGGTAAGACCTGAGAACCTGCATTTATAACAAGTTCCCAGAAGATTCCGATGCTGCTGGCTAGGGGCCCCACTTTGAGAACCACTGACGTACAGCATGATTGCCCCACCCCAATTCTCAGATAGCACCATCGACAGGAAGCATTATCGACAGCCAAGCTGAGTCAAAACAACAATACTGCTCTTCTTTTTCCCCGCTTCTGCCTCTTCATACCAATTTATTATAACAGTCTCAGCCTCTAGCTTATTTTGTAAAAAGACTTAATTTTACGGCTGTTAGTAAGCTGCATTTTCCATATTGCTAAACTAGCAGTTTATGGAGGTCACCACGAGGATCACCTGGGGTCTTGCGGAGAAGACAGCGGCCTCCTGCATCTGGCAGCCCTTTCCTGCTCCCAAAGCGTCTCTTCAGCGCCCCACCCCCCACACCTGCACCCCCCCTCCCCCCCTCACACCTTAGCTGATTGTCTAGCCCTGGAAGGAGGCAGACATCTACTCTTTGAAAGGGGAAAAATAAGGCTCAGAACACGGATGACTTGTCCAACGTCAGCTAGTGAGTGAGGGAGTCTTAACCAGGACAAGACTAAACACCAGCATCAAAAAGGTTCAGCTTCATCTAACATTTACTATTACAACTTAGATGCTTTATAATTTCGGCATATCTCAAAGCTTGTTTTTAGTTTTTTTCTTTTTCTAATTAGTTATTGGGCTTTAAAAAAATAGTATTCTTTGAGCCCTACCAAAAAGTATTATGTGATCTCAGCAAAACTGGAAACATTGGTACGTTCTAATTTCAGTTGGTTAGATGTATTAGAATTTAAAGTTATTATTATTTTAAGTACCAGTAATTTCAGGAAGTAAGGCATGGGAAAGTATACATTTTTTGAAAAAAACACATACCCTTTCTAGAAAACACCTTCCAACCAGCTCTGGGCAGTCTATGTAGTTTTCTAGCTCCCTCAGGAATATTCTAGACAAAGAAAGTTTGCATTAGGTCATATGATAAACAATCTGAGTAAGATGGCATCTGTAACAAATTAATAACTGTTATTTTCCAGATGACTTTTATTCCTAACTCTGGACAGTTTAGGAGATTTTGTGTGTAAAAATACATAGTCTGATTTCGGGAACCTTCAGTCCATGCCTGTCACTTCCAGGGTCTTGATTGCACCAAACTCTCAGGTTTAAGCAGATGTGGCCCCCATGGACCCCTTTATGTTTCTGGTACTGGCATTCACACAGAATTTAGGACAGCTCCGTTGTTATCAGCATAGACATGGCACAAAGAGGCTATAGGCAGACAGAAAGAAGCATCTCGAGTTCTGGAAGCCTAGCCCCTACAACCCGTCTGCTCTGTCCATTCTCTGCAGATGTAATGGGGATCTTGGTTCTGCCCCCATGACCTCCCCCATGCAGCACTGTCCCTGAGCCATGTACCAGAGTTTTCTTATGTTTCTGATTTGCATTGGTGCCTGCGGGTAAATCCCAACAGGAAGGGAAGCTTCCTGGGGATCAGCTCACTATACTAGTGCTGCAGCCAGGGGTCCGGTATCCAAGGACTGGCCAGAGCCGCCAGGATGCCAAGGGACCAGGTCACCAACTCATTTTAATTCCCAAAGAAGGGCTCCTGTGTGGGGTTCAGCTGCAGAGTTCAGAGGAAGGTGGGGCCCAAGTGCCATGTGGCTGAGCCCCCTGGCCCCGGACAGCACTGGGAGGAGTCAGCCCACAGTTGGCCCTTTTTAAAGGACACACAGGCATTGCCATCCTCTACTTGCCTCCCTTCATACTTATATCTGCCCACTCATCTCCTTTCCCATGAGCTCCTGCAAATTGTGAGGAGGAGCTGAGGGTAAGCAGCCCCGGAAGGACTGAAGCATCAGCTGGCAGCTAATCGCTCTCACAGGAGAGAACAGGCAAGAAAGGAACTTCTGGTTTGCCACCTTTTCCAAGAATGGGCTTGGGAACAAAACTAGCCTTGCTAAGTGGTGTGGCTTTCGGTGCTTTTGGTGCTTCCTCAAAGTGCCAAATGTGCACACTCGGGGGGTGGGGTGAGGACTGGCTTCTGCTGGTCCTAAAGGACAGGGAGAGGCTGGAGGGGCAGGCTGCTCCTCGATGGTCATGCTGACCCACTGTCCACAGGCTGCCTGTTTGTAACTCTCCCCCACCCTCTGTTGAGAGCACTTGCCCTGGGCATATCCCACCAAACTGCTGCTTGGTCTGTGAGCCTCTGTGAGCTTATCCCTCCTCGAGAGAAGGAGGAGGAGATATTCTCCACCCACAAAGCGTGGCCCAGGGGCCATTTTGGTTTCAGCTCCCTGCAGGACCTGCTTAGAGGTGAGACATCACTGAATGAGATCAGAGTTCCACCTGTTATGGAAGTGGTAAATTTCTTCCATGTTTCCAAATAAAACATCCTTCTTGTTTTGAAGGCCTGTTGAAATGAGATGCGTCATTAAAGGATTATCCATCTCAGCCGCGTAGCCCTGTGGAAGAGAAAGAGGGAAATTTTGAACGGCTGCTGACAGACCTTCAGGCTGTTTTAACAGCAGCCCAATACCCCCGGTACAAGCCCAATGTCTGCACGGCTGCCTCGCGGGGCAGGTGATGCTGTCTCAAGTTTAAGAAAGTGAATCCACCTTGTATTTAGTCACTGACCATTTCTAAGATGACCGTCTGCACAAGTACAACAAAATATAATTGAATTACAAACAGCACCAATTTTTTTTGTTGGGGGGTGGTTCCCATCCTTCTCCTTTTTAGCCTTTTCGAAATTCAGGTATAACTTTTATGATGGGGACAAATCTTATGTGTACACCTTGATGAATTATTTATGTGTCTACACTCTTGTAACTATTACCCAGAACAAGATGTAGAATATTCCGGCACCCAAAAGCCCCTCTGCACTCCCAGGAAACAACCCCCAACCCAGGCGGCCCCTGCTTTGACCTCTCTACCCCAGACCACTCTGCTTGTCTTGGACTTCCTACTCAGGAACTGCACGCACTCTGATCTGGCCTCTCCTGCTTGTTGTTATGCTCCTGAGGGTCATGCACGGTTCTGTGCAGTAGCAGCTCCTTTCCTTGCTGTAAATATTGTCCCTGTGCAAATCTATCTAAATCTTTTTGATCCTTGTCATGCTGACAGACACTTGAGTTGTTTTCTGTTATGAGTAAAGCTGCCATAAACCTTCCTTCACATGTTTTTTGGTGGACACAGACCACAGCGGGCGGGGGATGGGGAGTCCAGCCCACGGCGTGCCCCCGGCTGTCCCCCAAGTACAGGCTCACCTCCAGGACACAGAGCAGCTCCTCCACGTAGACCCGTTCCGTGTCAAGGAGCTCGTTCATCACGTGCCTGTGAATGGGTCACACGGACTTATTATCTAGGAGCAGATTCCCTAACCCACTTCCCGGCTTTGGGGCCACCTGCTCAAAATGAGCCCTGATTCCAGAAGCATGCCTTAAGCCTCCCTCTCTTGCAGGTCACAGCTCGAAGTCTCCCTAGCCCTGCAGATGGAGTCCCGACTCCTTCACCGGCTGTCGCTCCTCTTACTCTCAGGAAGAGCCCCTCCAAAGGAGCACCGTCTCCCTTCCTGGGGACAGTCTGCGCCCCTCCTTGAGGCATCATTTTAGCTGCTCCTGTGCCTGCCACCACCTTTTGCACATAGTGGGGTTCAATGATGATGTGTGGAACTACTATGTGCCTGTTATGGAGTCTCAGAAGGGGTGCGGGCTTGCAAACCAGCTGCTCACGTCTCCTTTTAGGGATGAGGACCACCTTTTAACTGCCTACGACCACGCTTCCCATTTTAATACACAGGAACTGGAGCCCAGGGGTTGTTCCTGGGTTGGGAGCATTGAGCAGGTCAGTTCTAACACAACTGTCAGCAATTACCAAGATCTTAGGCTGCAGTTCCAAGAGTCCAAGCTCCCAAATGGGGTGGGGGTGGGGGGTAGGCAGGGGCCTCACCTTCCTCTCACTACCACCAGCTGGAGGTGAGAGCGCTCTTGTCTGGGAGCAGAGTGTGAGCACCGAGGAGAGAATATCCCAGGTAGAGGACTAAGCTGGATGCTGAGGGCTGGGCAGCGTGGGGGCCATTCTGAGTACTGATCTCCGAGCATGCAGATGCAGGAAGGTGACAGGGTACAGGCTACCTTTGTGGAAAGGTAAATGGCCCAGCTCTTCTGGAAGGTAGGGTTCTATGGGGACAGTGATGGCTAACCCTGGGGAGGACGTTGGAAGTGCTTTCCCAGTCAAGCGTAGAGTTCAAAGTTCGTCAGCACTTGCGTGCGGGGACAGACGCAATCCCAGGGCGGACCATGCAGGACACCCACGGCATGTGCCGTGCAAGCAGTCTAAGTGTGCGGGAAGAAGAGCCTCAGCTGGGGTGTGGGAGTGAGAGAGGAGCAGGAGGGGACAGATGGAGAGAGAGCAGTAGCGTCCAGCACGTGGGGCCAGGAGGGCCTGGAAAGGCTCCTGGGCGGTGGGAGGGACCAAGTGCATGGAGGAGGCAAAAAGCTGGGTCAGGGGTGGTTATGTGGCCGACCCTGCACATGTGATCTGAGGGCCAAGGTGGGCCGAATCACGCTTGTCTTCTCATCTGGACTTGGAGAAGGTGAGAACACAAATCATTTCAAACCGCCAAACTCCTCCTGCCTGAGGACCCAGGCGCCAATATGGCTTTTCTAAGGAAAACGTGAATTTCTCTTAGTTTCAGATGTGGATATGCCAAACAGACATGTGAGTGCACTCCACGTCTGCACGTGTGCGGACCTCATGATGCCAGCTTTGCTCGCCCTTTGAGGCTCTGGGGTAGAGGCTGGCATTTTTCACCAACTCTGGCTCATTTATATTCAGACTGTCTTGGCCAAAGGCTAAAATCTGGGTAGGCCGCACTTGTATCTGGACCAGAGCCACTCAGTGGGGCCTGGAAGGGCAGCCCACTCACCTCCGCAAGATGGCCAGGCTCTCCTCCTCGTCCCCTGCGGAGCCGCTCCGGCCCTGCCGGTTCTCACTCATTTCACTCTGGGGAGAGAGGAGCACGCAGTGCATTGAGGTTTCAGAAACGAGAAGGTGCAGCCTAATGTCCTCCTGACTTTGAGGCTTCGGAGTCCAAACTCATTTCCCATCTGGGAACAGATCTAAAACCTGAGGTCCCACAGGACAAGGAGGGAAAGATGGACGTGGCTGGCTGGCCGGCATGTGGGAGAGGGGCTGGGGAGAACCGGGCTGCGTGCCAGCCAAGGAGAGTGAGGTGACCAGGACACAGTGGGTGTGGGGTTGGGGGCGGTGCAGGGTCCCAGCCAGGGGCAGCGGGCTCACCTTGGCCCTCCTGTAGGGCCCCCTCCGGAGTGCACTGCCCTCAGAACTGTTGTTCTCAGAACCCCTCCGGATGCCTGGTTTGGAAAGAAGAGGATGGTGGGTGTAACCTGGCATCTTACTGCCTGGAGAGGGAAAAAACGTGCGTCTGGAGTTTTTTGTTTTTTGTTTTTTTCTTTCAGAGGGAAAAAGCAAGCAGCCCAGAGAAGGGTGAGGAAAGCACAGCAAAGGTAAAGAGGAAAGAAAACGGGTTAGGGGATGAGGTGGGAAGGTAAAAGTGAGCCACCTGGGGCCGGCCCCACTGGAATCAGTACATATCCACAGAAGGGCTCCTAGCTCCCAGCCCCAGGTGTGGGGAAGAGTGGGTTGTAGGGAGGAGGTGGGGGAGGCAACCAGGATGCCTGAGGTCCAGGAGGCCTCCAAGCAGGCCAGAGAATAATGTCTCCTCAAACTCCAAACACTGGGGGCTGGAGTGGCTCTCAGGGGGCTGGCATTTGGAAAAGCCCTGAAGAAACCCTCAGGAGCTGTTCTGCAGCTGGGGAAGAGTATGTTTGGGGACAGGGAAGAATGTCTCGCTCGGCCTTAGAGGACTTCACTGGGGGAGATGCTATGAGGGACCGTGGCTAAATGACTGCCATGCCTGGCGGGCAGCTGAGGCACCGAACACAGCGTTGAGAGGCTTTAACAGTGTTGAGAGGCTTTGGGGCAGAGTTTGGAGCCACGGGTGAGGGACAGTATTTTGGCAACAGGACTGATGATGGGTAGGGAAGAGACTGGAGTCGGGGAAAACAGGCCCAGGAAAGTCCCTCGACAGTTATTCCAGTTCTGAGGACCACATGCTCTTTGCCACAACCACTCAGCTCTGCTGTGCTCAGCATGGAAGCAGCACAGAAGAGAGGAAACGAATTAGCAGGCTGAGCGCCGATAAAACTTTATTCATAAATCAAGTGATGGCCTCTGGACTAGGGCTCACTGTGGAAAGGAAGGAAGGCGTCCCCTGAAGGAGTGAGGCATGCCCGAACATACCTGGGGAGGGGCAGGGTGATTTTGTGAGCGCCTCTGGCCGGGGGGCCACTGGCTGCACGGGCCTCGTCTGCCTGGCTGCCAGCTTCTTCAGGCTCGCCTGTCTCCGGTGAAACATCTCTTCCATGCTCTCTTGTTTCTGGAAGACCTTCTGCACGTGTTTCTGGAGTGACAGGGTATGATGGACTAGTTAGCAAGACCCCTTATAAGTGTCGGCATCCACAAAACAGAACAACCATCAGCACGACCTCCGTTTTAAGTGCTCGTGATGCAGCGCCCATCACCAATGCAGCAATCCCCCACTGGCTCTGCTCGCTGTGGGCGAGGAGGGGTGGGAATCCCACTGCGGAATGAGGGATGCTAAGCCTAGAGGAAAGTCAGCTGGAAGTGGGGACATGCAGCCCTCTCCATGTATCTAAAGGCCACCTACGGAAGGAACAGTACACTTGTGGGTTGCCCTAGGGGATGGGCTGAGGACAGCTGGCTGAGAGTGAGGAGGAGTCCTATTTCAGCATCATATTAAGAGAAGCATGCAGGAAGCAGGGACCATGGAAATGGCTACTTCATCAAGAACATATCCCTCACAGGGAGGGATCCTGCCAGTGGTAGGAATACCACCTTTTGAGAGAGGAGTGAAAATAATTTCTGTATTGCAAGGAAAGTTGAGCCAGATGACCCCTGAACTCGACATCCCTCTCAAATGCCTTGTATCCTCTAAGAATTCTTTCAAATATCACTGGAGTAACTCCCTACCATTCAGGACAGGTGAGCTACAGGTGAAAAAAAGCCCGAGCTGGCATACCATCAGGTCTTGGGTGAGGATGGGTTCGTAGTCCTGGTAAATTTTATTGAGTTCCTGGATCTTATTTTCTGCACCGGTCTCCAAAAACTTCTCAATTTCTTGGAGGGCTGCCTCAGCACCGTCCTGGGACTGGCACTTGTCCACAGGCTGCGAGGCCAGCAGGTAAATCCCCTCATCGCACCATTTCATGGACTGGACACATGAAGCATTGCAGAGAGAGAGAATGGCACTGTTAGAAGCTGTGTCTTGGCTCTCTTCTGGGGCCTGTTAGCTGTCTCACACGCGGTCTGCTGACCACGACACTTCTAGGAATATCTGCAGCACTGCATCGTCCTAGTTCTGCCGTTATGTCCGACGGACTGCCCTGCAGTGAACTCGGTGCTGTACAAAGCCAAGCAAATTGCCCAGGACTGGACTCATTCACATACAGAGAGAGGCAAAGTGCAGTGAGTTAGCTACATGGTAAGTTTCTGGGTCTTTTAAAGAAATCGTTAGTTGTTGCAAATGAATTCTAGAAAACAGACAACTGTGTCAGGACAGGACCACCTGGGCTACAAGGAAGTCATCCAGACAGGAGGGTGTAGGCCAGTTTCAATCAATGACTGTGGTACACCCCTCTCGGAGGGAGCTGGCCATGTGGGTCCGAGAAGAGGGTTTTCCCATCAGGGGCACGGGGTTGGGGGTCCTACCGCCTCTAGGAGGCTGTGCAGCTCCAGCGACTTGTTGAGTAGCCCCCTCCTCTGCCCGACCTCCGCTGCAAACTGGTCGCAGAGGTGCTGGAGCTCGTGGCACTTGGGGCGGATGGAGTCTACGGCATAGTGCTTGTTGTTGATGAGCTGCTCGCCCTCCAGGGATAGGGCGCGGGCCCGCTCCATGGGCACCTGCAGAGAGAACCACCCCGGAAACGCAGCTCGGCTTATGTTCATTACAAGCAAGCAGGGCACTATTTTCTTCGAAGAATCTGTGGATGTTGAGGGTGAGTGTAGGAGCAGGTTGTGGGAGTGGGGGTCAGTGAAGGGTGGGCCAGGCAGCCATCCCTCCACCTGTCGACATCACTTGGGACTGGGGGCTTCTGACAGATGGCAGGAAAGCCCAACTTTTGTGTCTTTCTAAGCAATTTTGGAAGTACCGCTTCACCAGGCTATCTCCCGCCCACACCAGTGCACGAGCTGGTCCTCACACTGGACTTCTCCTCAAAGTTGGTAAGGTCCTTCAGGAGGTGTTCCACATGTGCCAGGCTGTTGCCCACATCTGTGAAGGTCAATATCTTTTGGGCCAACACATCCAAGGTAGATTTAACCTGAAACAGAGGAGAGGGGACAAGAGATCCAGGCCTATGTCAGAAGAGCCACAGGACATGGAGACATGACCAAAACTGAGAATGAAAGGAAGAGGTAAACCTAGATCTCCACTCAGAAAAACAGAACTAGAGGAAACTTCCTCAATTTGATAAAGAGCATCTACAAAAAGCCTACAGGCAACATTATACACACAAACGTTGGTGAAAACAGTGCTTTTCCCCTAAGACTCGGAACAAGGCATGGGTGTCCACTCTCATAACTGTTTTTTCAAGTGGTGCAAACAGCCAGTGCAATAAGGTTAAAAAAAAATATATATAAAAAAAATGGAAAAAGGAAGAAATCGAGCTGTCCCTGTTTACATATGACCTGATCATCTATGTAGCTAATCCCAAAGACTACAAAACAACTCCTAGAATAACTTCTCTCAGCATGGTTTCAAGAGATAAGATAAATATACAAAAATCAATTGTATTTTTATATATAGCAATGAATAAATAAACACCATAACTGAAAATATAATACTATTTATAATTGCTTAAAAAATGAAATCTATAATTAAATCAAACAAAACATGTATTGAATGGATATGCCGAAAGACGCACAACATTGATAAAAAGAAAATCTAAATGGTGAGACATTGTGTTTGCTGATGAAAAGATTCAACATAGTAAAGATGTTGATTCTCCCTCAATTAGAGGTTTAACACAATTCCGATAAAAACAATTTTTTGTAGGTATAAGCAAGATTATTTTAAATTTACATGGAAAGGCAAAGGAACTAGAATAGATGAAATAATTTTAAAAAAAAAGAATAAAGTGGGAGGAATTCATCCACCTGATTTCTATACTTATTATATGGTTATAGTAATCAAGATCACGTGGTGTTGACAGAGGAACAGAATGTGGATCCAGAAATAAACGCCTAAATTTATGTCCAACTGATTTTTGACAAAAGTGGAAAAGCAATCCAATGGAGGAAACATGGCCTTTTCAACAAAAGCTGCGAGAGCAATGAGATATCCAGAGATTTAAAAAATGAACCTCGACCTAATTCTCACATCTTATACAAAAAGTAACTTAAAATGGATCAGGTACTTAAATGTAAAACTATAATCTTTTAGGGAAAAAGCTTAGGGAAATATATTTGGGATCTAGGAGTTAGGATTGATACAAAAAGTATAATCCTTCAAAGGATAAATTGGACTCCATCAAAATTAAAAACTTTGCTCTGTGGAAAAGCCTATTAAAAGGATACAAAGACAAGTGATGGACTGGAAGAAAATATTTTCAAACCTCATATCTGATAAAGGGCTAGTACCTAAAGTATATAAAGAACTCTCAAAACACACCAGTCAAACCAAAACCAAAAACAATTCAGCTATAAAAGGGGAAATAAAAATAGAGACATTGCACTGAAAAGGATACACTGATAACAAATAAGCTCATGGAAAGACATTCAAGGTCATCAGCCATTAGGAAAATACAAAATAGGGCCATAATGAGATATCACCACACACCTGTCAGAATATGTGTGTGAAATAAAAAATACCGCACCAAATGCTGGTGAGGATGTGGGGAGACTGGATCACTCATACCCTGCTGATGGGGATGTAAAATGGTACAGCCATCTGGAGAGAGTTTGGCATTTTCTTAAAAAGCTAAACATGCAACTACCATATGACCCAGCAATTGCACCCCTGAGCATTTGTCTCAGAGACATGACAACTTATGTTCACGCAAAAATCTGTACATAAATGTTTATAACAGCTTTATTCATAATAACAAAAATCTGGGAACAGCCCAGATGCCCCTTAGTGGGTGAATGGTTCAACTGTGGCGTGAACATACCATAGAATACCAACTACTTAGCAATAAAAAGAAACAAACTGCTGGTGCACACAATTCACCTGCATGAATCTCCAGAAGATTAAGCTGAGTAAAAAGAGCCAAACCCAAAAGTTATGTACTGTATGATTCCATTAATGGAATATTCTTGAAATGACAACATTATGGAAATAGAGAACAGACTAGTGGTTGCCAGGCTCTCGGGAGGCGGGGGTGGGATGGAGATGGGTATGTCTGTAAAAGGGAAGCACTGGAGATCCTTGTGGGGACAGAGTGTTCTGCATGTTGACCGTGTCAGGGTCAATATCCTGGCTGTGACCCTGTGCTTTAGTTTGGGAAGATTTTGCCACTGGGAGAAACTGGGTGAAGAATACATGGGATCACTCTGAATTATTTCTTACAACTACACTTGAATCTACAATTATCCCCAAATAAAAAATTTGACTGTCTGAAAAGCCTTCTTCAGTCCCCACAGATATAAGTAATAAGCGACCATCTTTTCCAGGTGCTTCCACGGAGTGCTGGCCACAATGGCTGGCTGGCATTCCTTCTCTGTCTGAGTCAGGGAGACCGCTTCACCTTGCTCCCCGGAGCTGGAGCGCATGCCCCATCTTAACAGTACTCAGTGAAGGCTGCTGAATCAGACCCCGCCTTTTCCAAAAGGTGATATCCACTACTCTTTGGGGAGGACTCGAGCTGGGGGATGGTTTCCCACAGAACTATTCACTGGTCCTCTTTGCCTGGCACTCAGACACTGCCTTATAACCACTTTATCACTGAACTTAAAATGGCCACTTATTTCTTGTGTGCTTATGAGTCCCCCTTCTTGATCAGAGGTGTCTTGAGGACAGGAAAAATGTTGCCCTGGGGTCTATGTTGCCCAGCACCAGGACAAGACCACAGGCAAGTCTCAGTATATGTATTTTGCATAAATAAATGATTAACAGGCTTCTGATGAGTTGGCCTTTTCTGTAATGATCGAACGCAATGACAGTGTCTATCCTGTCTACTATAGCCCTGTCATACTGAATCTAAGATGGGAGTGTATCTTTTATTTTTGTATACTCAGAGCCCATGCCAGGCACACAGTAGGTAGATGCTGGAGGAAAGAACATTCGAATGACCTTAAAGGGAGAATGCAGGCTCCTTGACTAATTGACAAATAATGCAGCAGGAGAAGGAAGTACATGCCAATGAACAGATTTTATATGACCTTTTATATATAATGATTTACTCATCAATCACATGCAAGGTTTAGTCCAATTCGATTTTGTGGCTCCATGTCGCTGGTAGAGATTATTCTGCATTGAGCCACAGTCAACTGAATAACTCAGCTCTTGACGTCAGGGTGATCCATGCCGTCTACTGGCTTCCTGCAGCCAGAGCACCAGGCGTCCAACTATAGGTTCTCTGAACGCTCTGGGCCACTCACCTCTCGGAAATCCTGCTCAAAAAGCCGGAGCTGCAGACACTGTTCAAGTTTTTGCTGATGCTTTGCCCAAAACTCATCGAAGGCAGCCTCGGTTTCATTCAGCTGGGCCAAGAGCCTAGGAAAAGGGAGAGGCTCCTGTGCTGTGTGTGGGAGTGGCATGTGGGGCCTTGGGAAGGACGCCCCCTGCAACATGAAGCAGGGCGGGGGCTCGGTCTCTACGCGGCCTTCCCGAGACCCTTGCCTCCTCTTATCCCGGGCACGGAAGTACAGGATTCACAGGTAGGGGTTTCTTTAGGGCCTAACATGCAAGAGGGAGAGGCATATCAGAAGTGTAGCTGTGGTCTGGTTCCCCTCGGGGTCCCTGATCCCCCATGCAGCATCATGCTGGGACACACTAACACAGTCTCCTGGGGAGGGTGGCTGAATGAGTTGAGTTTGGTAATTTTTAAAAGGCCAAGATGGTAAAGGTTTGAGCTTATTATTTATAACTTCGAGGCAGGGATAAAGGAACTAGCAAGCTGCCACAATGCATGTGTGGGTGAAGAGCTGCTAGCCACCATTCACTATCATGGTTCCCAAATCTGAGAACCCCTATGCGTCAGACACTGTGCCGGACAAGTGTGAACTGATTTGACCCCACGCCCACACTGTCAGGTGTGCTCAGATTAGCCCCATTGTACAGATGAGGAAATTGAGTCTGCGGGGAGTTGACAATGTGCTCCAACCTCCTCTGTTCATGACATCGCATCTACATAGGCACCC
>NW_006434373.1:869051-872105 GCF_000325575.1 Pteropus alecto
CTCCCACACATCCCTGGCTCAGAACACCTGCTCCATGTGTGAGGGGCAACACAGAGCTGAGAAAGTCTGGGCAGGCTGTCCAGCTGCTCTGCACCTGTTTCCGACCTGTCCCTGAACGGAGAAATGGGGCTTCCCGGTGACCTGGCCTTCAGGGCAGAGAGCACAGAACGGAAGAGGTGTGTGGTGTGTTGACACTGCAAAGCGCCACAAGATATTAGCTAACCATGTGGGCACTCTACCCTGTGTTGTGTTACACAGCTGGAAACCAAGGGAGAAAAGTAAAAATTATTCCCTTTCCAGTGAAAGAGAAAAGACATGCTTCTAAAAATGGGGCTGGAGCTGAGAGAGGCCTCAGGCAAGCTGCTTCCCTACCAGTACACAAGCGGGGCTCGGAGACTGGGTGTGGAAGGGGACAGGAAAGCGCTTCAGTGTGGAAGCTCCACAAGCCCGACAGCCCCTGTCACCACTGTTCTCCCTTAAATGCCCCCTCCAAGTGAAAAAGAGCGTTTATCTAAGAAATCTTCCTCCCCAGAAAAAGCTGCTTTCTTTGGGATTTAGAAGAAAAGCATTTCAGAAGCAGGACCCTGAGTTCCCCTTGCTTCCCTTCAGAATGAGGAAACGAAGGCTCAGAGGCGACAAGCCAGCATGGGGTGGGGCCTCCTGCTCCCATCTGTCTGCCCCTCTGTTCTCGGCCTACTGCGTCTTGTTTCTGCAGAGGTTGTGCACCTGAAATGCCTCCATGGCCCGAGGCCCTCACCTCTGCACAGTGGTCTGGTTGTCCAGCTGGTCCTGGTTCAGGCTCTGCTCCGGGCTCTTGACTAGAGGCTCTCTGATGCTCTCCAGGATGCTCTGTCCTTTGTTCAATGCCAACCTCATGTCCTCCTGCGGGAAGACCACAGCACCTCTCACTCCAGGCCCACCTGTAGCCCGGGACTCCGTCCAGGTCGGAGAGAGCGGTGGGCTTTGTGTGGCATCCCCTCTGCGTGGGGAGTGTGAGGGTGATGATGAGGGAGGTGGGCACAGCACCAGTCAGTGAAATTTTCATAGACCCTCTGTGCTGACCGCTTGCACCTGCATTCCACTTAGAACTGGAGAAGGAAGGCAGGTGTTGGGAACACTCCTTTCACAGTGACCAAGACAGAGCTAGGGTTACTGGTCACTCAGGGGCAGCAGGATAAGGTAAGAGAGTAACAGGACACCCGACCTCTACGTGCCTGCTTCGGCGCCAGCTGTCCTTGCTGCCAAGAGCAAAAAAGAGTGAGGGGTGTGGGTAGGCCCCCGAGGACCACCGACAGGTCACTGGCCATCACTGATTCAAAGCCTACAACATGCAGGTTGGGCCAGGGGTGTGAAAGACTCAGGGAGCGCACCTCTCTCAGAATATACTTATCCAGGAAGCAATGGTAAGATGGGAATACAGTGACTACTTTATGAATTTCAGCCTCTCCGAGTCAGCCCACCACTTCTCCGCCTGCTGTCTGTGGGACTCTGGGCTAGAAATCCTGTCTTGGTTCACTAATATGCAACAGGAACACCTGGGTAGAGGGCCCTGCAGTTCAGAAAGCTGGGAGCTCGTTCAGAGAGAAGCTGCCTGTGATGCTTTGCTCTAGTGAGCTCCCACAAGCTACTCAAGCCAGCCGCGAGGTGTCTGTGTTTACAACATTCCTTCACATCGCTTTTAAGAAGGAGCACGTTTTAGATATCATCACAGAGGTTACCCAGCTCATAAGCATCAAAAGGCATCTTTGAAACCTCTTCGGCTCTGTCTTACCTAATGCTGACAGCAGCTCCTTCTCCCCCACTGGAAGCCTCCCCGTCCCCACCGCCCCGCAGAAGCTGCGCGTACCTTCGCCTTGTCCTTCTTCTCTGTGTGTGCACAGAGCACCGAACTCGTCGACTGGACGTCATTGGGCAGTTCCGTTTCGGCCAGCTCGGTCCCGAAGGACTGCAGCATCTGAGCTGTCTGCTTAACCATGAGGGCGAAACTTTCGATCGCCTTGGGAAGAGGGAGAACAGCATCACAAAGCTTTGCACGTACCGTACCCTCCTGCTGCCTGAAAAGCACCACCGAGGACCGGACAGGCACCTTCAGAGGGGACAGGGCCACAGCAAGCCCATCTACGTACAGTAAATACCTTCCCACTGGTTTCTTAGCCTCACGCCTTCTTCAGAAACATACCAGGCACTCTTTACATACGCTTTCATCACCTAGAGTCATTCTATGCTCGAGATCTCTCTCCCCGTTAAGAGAGGTGTGAGTGCCGCAAACTACAATATGGGGTTTTTCTTTCCCTCTTTTCTGTCTCTGAGCCCAGAAAAAGCCACTCCCGAACATATTACTCATGTTATTTCTTTGGAATGACTAAGGTCCACTGAGACCATCTCCTCATTCTTGGGGAGAAAACTTGGGTTAATGTGAGCATGTCTTTGGAAAAGGCAGCTTTGAAACACAAAAGCAATTCTGGTGGATTAGCTAGGTATTCTCGAGAAACACAGCCCAAAACCGGCACCCACCAGAGCGCATCACCCGGCACCTACCAGAGAGTGCTGGAAAGACTCACCGTGCGGTGACACAACCACCTGGTGTGGCAGTAATCCAGGGTCCCACCCAGGTCCTCGGTCAGCTGGGACTTGTCGATGTAACCGTGTAATTCTGGTACTGAGCTCAGCATTATGACCTAGAGGAGAAGGAAAACCAACCCTATAAACAGAATGCCCAGCAAATGGAGGGAGGAAATGTTCTCCTGCTGGTTGCTAGGGTGACAGCGTGGACAGAAGTCACTGGCTTTGGATCTGGGTTTACATCCCAGCTCTACCACTTACTGGCTGGTTGACTGGGTAAGTCACTTATTCTCTCTGTGCCTCGGCTTCCTCATTTCTGAAATGGGTATGTGATGACTGATCTCATCAGATGACAGTGATCAAAGACATGCAGAACCCTTGACAGAGCTGGGCATGCAATGGACATTGGGCATCTGACAGGCGTTTAGATGCTCCTCTGGCCAGAGGTGCTCGGCAAGGTTATCAAACAGTGCTCTGACTTGAAAGAAGGCA